>NC_053154.1:38557201-38874353 GCF_016835505.1 Polypterus senegalus
ACAGCGTCACAACACACACAGGAAAATCGCCAGAAACCTCATCTTTATCAAGTCCGTCATGGGAAGAAGAAGACAAAGCAGAGCGCCAGCAACAGCGGAGGTCTAGCGCCGGCATTGCCTGCGCTCAAGAGGAGCTATGGAGCGGCTACGCATTTGGGAGAGATTTCGGAGGAGGACGTCACCGGCGAGGTATGTCGGGAATGTACTGAATAATCTTTTAAATTAACACATGATGTCCCATGTACATACCTCCCAGATGTCCATCCGAAGGCTCTGCGGAGGCAGAAGACAGACCGAAGGCGATGGCGCTCTCATTCAGGCAAGCGAGTAACCCGAAGCACTTCCGCATTACGGGTGCGGCGAGGACACGTGACCTACCACAAGGGATTCCAGGAAGGTGGCGTTCCGTATCCAGCTGTTTGTGGCTTCGCCCAAGAAAAGACGGACTTGAGTTTTTGAAGGGGAAAGGGGAGGCGATCAGTACCGCTCTCCTACAAAAAGGTAAGGAGGTCCGGAAATGATTGATCGGTCCGTCGATAAATTGATACAGGCGGATCACAGTCAGCCAAAAGCGGCACCGCGGTCCTCGAAAAGAACTCCAAATCCCAGGCTCCCTTGCGGGACCTGTCTGAGCACGCCCAGGAGCGGCCGTGTTTATTGGCTCCCACCCGGAGGGTAAGGCTAATGATGGCTCGAGCATGCCTCCGGGTGAATTAAGTAACTTTTGGGCGTGCACGAGCTGGAAAAGTTGCTTCAGCCCGTGCACAAATTTTACAGGTGGTGGAGACAATAAAGAAGATCACTGGGGATCTGGGAGCAGCGGCCGAAGCGCCTTTAAGGAGGGTGGATGAATTCCTACGGCGATTTGGTCAGGAGTCTCCCATTATGATTGATTTGGCGGTACAGGTGAGTTTTACGGTACCGTACAGAATAAGGGACACAGAGTGACGCTGGCCCGCGGTTAATTAGTAGCGGGTGCCAAGTCACTACGAGCCCTACAAACGAGTGTGGTGTGATGACAGAAGGGCGGTGGAAGCACTGATCGTACCAGAGCAGCTGAAAAGTGCTGTCTCTCGGAGCGATGCGGTGCTGAAGACGCCGCCTCTGGTTTCTTTAAAGTCAACGGGCATGCAAACAGCAAAGAGGCTCTCTTTCTCTAATAGAGAGACTCAAGCTGTCGCCGACAAGTAAGCAGGAGATCCCGAAATACACCGTGGGTCTCCTGACAAGGTGGGAAAAAGGGCGGAGAGCAGCGAGGCGGCCAGAAAACCCTCCTTGGCGGGGGAAAGGGTGGAGCTGACCGAGTTCCCGAGATGTTTCAGGTCTCGGGAAAAGAGCCAACCAGGAGGACTTCGTGGTGCTACAATTGCCAGCGACCGGGTCACGAGTGGCGCCAATGTCCCCGGGGAGACAGGAGGTACACCGTCCCCCCAAGGTTTGCTCGAGGACAGGGGCAACGCAGTCAGATCCCGGATGACGCGTCCTCTTGGAGGAAGACTTCCCTCTCGGGGCAGGCCGCTCCGAATCTTTATAATTCGTCGCTGGGGGGGGAGTACTGTAAGATATGGCCGGCCATGTACCCCGGCCAATACCCCCAAGCCGCCAGGTGGAGCCCTCCTTGCAGCATGGAGGTCCCCAGAAGACCAGCAGGGCATTATGGACCATGTAGTTTTGTGCACCGCCCTGCTGGATGCCATGGGGCCACGAGAGGGAGCTGCAGGGAGGACCAAGAATTCTTCATGCCCTATGACCCGGAAGTTCGTCATAGGAAGAGCGGCGGCTTCCGGGGTGAGAAACATTATTTACCCTGACCCGGAAGGAATAAGGACTTGTGGACTGTTGGGAAGGAACACCTCCGGGTCAGGGAATATAAAAGGACTGTGGGGCTCCCAGACGATGAGCTGAGTTGGGAGGCAGGGTGGCTAAGCGTCTGGGAGTGGAGGATTGTTTATTATTGTGGTTTATTGTTATTGTGAATTGTGGAGAGGAGCGTGCTTTGTGCACTTATTATAATAAATATCATCTTTGGACTTTTACCTGGTGTCTGACGTATAGTCTGAGGGTACAAGGGTGCGAGAAGCATCTTATTCTGTTACAATATATACACATACATACATATATATACACATATATATACTTGTGTGTATGTTTGTATGTGTCTATATGTGTGTTTATAGCTTTGGTCACTGAGTGCAAGGGAAAAATAATAAAATATAGTCTATAAGTTATTAAACAGTAAAACATTAACGTTTTAAGAAGTACAGGTACATTGAGCCCTACTGGAGTGGTTGCGGGTAAACTACATTTTAAAGACTGTGTAACACAACAGGTAAGTAACTAACAGCAGCTAAAATATATATGGATCATCTCTCGGTAGTAGATCCCTTTTGAAAGGCGCTACACGACGGCTGTGGTATAGAAATTACATTTTCTATGTGAACGTTCAAATTTGTGCCTCTGGTAATGTGCCTTACCGGCATTTAAAGAAAATTAGTTTTGTGTCCTCTGCACTGTTAAGAGAGAAAGGCTTTGGTTTGGGATAAAAGGTGTAAAGAAAGGAAAGTTGCCTTTTCTTTTATATAGTATAGAGATGAATCGCCTTAATATTATTTTTCAGTGGTGTAGAAAAGGGGTCCCGTGTTTGAACTTGTCTGGGCTATAGCGCAGGGGGAGGATGAAAAAAATTAAAAGTGCTCACTTTGACTTAAGGCAGAAGCGCAGTCAGCGTCTCAAAGGCCGGCACAGCTATGCACGCGCGCTGGCTGCTCGACTTTTGCTGGGCAGGAGACCATAGTTTTTGCAGACACGTTCATGATATCAAAAGTCTCAGCGCTCTTTGGAGGTCATTCATATATTATATATATAGCAAAATCCCCTACGCAGCGAGAAGTAGTGTGTTAAAGAAGTAATGAAAAAGAAAAGGAAACATTTTAATAATAACGTAACATGATTGACATTGTCATGAGTGTTGCTGTCATATATATGCCTGCCTAAATAAGTCTCTTACTTTATTTACCGTTCATTTAATCATGGCTATTGGCGGAAAAATTATAAAATGGAAGGAGGATGGCTTTACCAAAACAATTATTGATGGCGAATCGATTATTCATAAAGCTTGAATTGGTGATGTTTTTCTGTGTTAACCTCATATTTTTTCAGACTTCTTCTCAAACTAAGGTGGTGCGAGGGTAAAATGAATCGGATGCGCTGATCAATGTAATCCGTGTACCAGGAAATCATGCATTGACAAAAGCTCCCTTTGCTTGTAATGCAAAGTGTGATTAAATGCATTATTTTTAACGTTATGGAGCACATGCATCGAAGCTTCTCAGCTGTGCTTGTGCTAAGAAAAGGAAAGATTTTAAAAATAACGTAACACGATTGTCAATGTGACCTTTTGTAAGTAGTGCCTGGAGGATTCAGTGTGGAGAAACTCGAGATATAGTAGCGTGTGTATTAACTTGTGGATTTTTCTGTGAGTATTTGGTGGCAGTCTGACAAGTTGCTTCGAAGACGGCATTAGCGCGAGCTCAGCTCAGACCGAAATTAGATGAATGGGAGGGGAGATGATGACGTGACTCCCCCACCCGCCTTAACTGTCAATCCCCACAAACACAGTCTCGGAATTTGCATAAGCACACCCCTTCACCTACAATTTTAACTTAGTTACAAAGTGATCAAAACTCTCGTTTATATCCTGCGTCCTCTCATTAAACTTGTATCCCGCATTACCTGTGGGCATGTGAAACGCCAGCGGTAGCCTGTCTATGAACTTAATTTAAAGTTTAGGTTTACACCTTTCTTTCTTTCCGAGGCAGCAACACTCATGAATATGGTAGTATATGTCACTCGCTCGCTTCTTATTGTTTTTCGCTGCCTTCTCAATTATATAATGCATGTTTTCTTAAGCGCTTTTTGGAGGTCTTCCTGGTTTTCTACGCACTGCGTTGACAGTCAGTTCACGTGATTACGTGGGAGGCGTGATGATGTCACACGAAACTCCGCCCCCGTCATTCCAGCTCAACTCCATTACAGTTAATGGAGAAAAATACCTTCCAGTTATGACCATTAGGCGTAGAATTTCGAAATGAAACCTGCCCAACTTTTGTAAGTAAGCTGTAAGGAATGAGCCTGCCAAATTTCAGCCTTCTACCTACACGGGAAGTTGGAGAATTAGTGATGAGTGAGTGAGTGAGTGAGTGAGTGAGTGAGTGAGTGAGTGAGTGAGTGAGTGAGTGAGTGAGTGAGTGAGTGAGTGAGTGAGTGAGTGAGGGCTTTGCCTTTTATTAGTATAGATAAAGCAAAGGCAGCCTTCAGTCCCCAGTGTGCTTTAAATGGCAGAAGGGTGCTAAAAATGTAAGAGGTTTATGCAAACCTAAAAAAACTGCTTGAAAATAAGTGATACTTGCTGAAGAGAGAATGAAAAAATAAAAGCATACTTGTATAAGACACAATATTACTCTGGTAGTAATAATGACGGCATTTATGGAGTAGCTCTAATAGTGTCAAAATATGAAGAGAACTGTGTAGAAAGTTTTACGCTGGTTTGCATGCTACATGCTTACAGATATTAACATCACACAGCTGTGTGTGCCTACAACCAATACTGTAAATCAGAAATAGAACAGTTTTATAAAGATGTGAAAAAACCTTTAAAAATCAACCCATAAGCATAACATAAATTTCATAATGGGGATTTTAATCTAAAGGGAGGAAAGGCAGAGTTGACAAGGTAGTGAAAAAGCATAGCCTTGGCCAAAGAAAGATGAATTGAATTTTGTCAAGAAAGAGAAATTATTATCACTAAGACTCGGTATAAACTTCCACTATGATATATATATATATATATATATATATATATATATATATATATATATATATATGACCTCACCACAACATAAAAGTGATCATGTGGCATAAAATCAAACAGATTTTATGTTAATAAATCGTCAATACAGAAAGAGCATTATCTCTGCAAAGACTATAAATTCAGCAGCTATACATTCATACCATAATCCTATGATATCTAAAATAAGAAAACAGATGAAAGCAACATAAAAACCTAAATTAAGACTACACTTTGACAGAAGACATTACAAAAAATTCCATGAGAGAACTATCAGAACAACTACATAAAATGCAGAAAACAGAGAAGCTAGATGTTAACAAAGCTTGGGAACCCTTTAAAAATTCTATAATTGTAGCAGAAGTAAATCTGAATTTAAGATATAAAAAACCCAAAGAAGGAATGGATGACTGAAGAGATTCTGAACCTCGTGGAAAAAAGATGAAAACACAAAACTAAGGACAAAGAAAAATACCAGACAATCTACAAAGAAACTAGAAGAAAATAAAAGAAGAAAAAAGAAAAGTAGATTGAAATGAAATGTCAAGAAATAGAAAGTTTAGAAAAACAACACAATGATTAATTTTGTGATAAATGTGTGGCTGGAAACATCAAGAATATTAACAGATAGTCAAAGCAAACTAATAATAGAAGTTTGAAAAAAATGACAAAAGAAAACAGTAACAGATAAGAAGATCAGACAAGACTTCCATGAATGTTTCGAAAATCTTAACAATAGAAGTTGAGAAAGCCAAAAATATGTAATGGGAGAAAATCATCTGGCTAAGATAATATTTGCTCTGTCTTTCTGAAACTCTTAAATATTATTATGAAGATGTTCAACAATATATATAAACAGGACCTCAAGACTGAGTGAAATTAGAAAGTGTCACCATTCCCAAGTAAATTCAAATTCAAAGAAATGCAACCAGTACAGAACAATAAGTTAAATAAATCATGTACTGAAAATACTTTTAAGAATCCTATATGAACGAATAAAGCACAAATGTGAAGGCGTTACACAGTTTGGCTGGTTTGGGAACCCAAGAAGCACTTGTGAGCCTTTGCAAGAAAAATATCTACATATGAGCCAAGATCTACTTTAAACATTTAAAAGTCATTTGACCAGATAGAGTGTAATCATTTTTTGAATATCTCACACCAAATAATTATAGGTTTGAACAGCTAAAATATTTAATATTTTAGAAACTTGGGAGCAAACAGCAACAGTTTACAATGGAGAATTGAAAAAATACCTGAAGTAGAAATAAAAAGAGGGTTATGGCAAGGATGAATATTGTCACCACTTCTATTTAACATTTATTCAGAGAATACTATACAATAATCAATATTTGATGAAACAGAAGGAATAAAAATAAATGGATTATTTCTAAACAACATAAGATATTTAGATGATATTGTGCTGCCAGTCAACACTGAAGAAGAGTGTTGGATGCAATGGTAGACACAAGTACTCAATTGGGTCTAAATAAGAATGTGAAGAAAGCAAAGGTCATAGTTGAAAGTAAAAACAGGATTATCATCGATATTAAAAAGTACAACACTTGAATCAAACCAGTTCACAAATACAGATATATGGGAGGGATGGTTGATGATCACTTGGACACTAAGGTGAATGTAAAAACTAGAACAGAACTAGCACATTATGTGGTTATGAAAAATGAAAAACGTCATTTGTAAAAGACAATTGAATGTAAAATTGAAACTTTGAATTCTAAAATGTTATATTTGATCAACACTTCTTTATGGTTGTGAATCATGGATGTGTATTAAAGACACCTTATGCAAGATTAATGCATTCAAGATGTGGACTTGCAGGTGCATTCTACTTGAATTGTGCGCAGAGAAAATCACTATTGAAGAAGTTCTACATAAATGGAATAAAACTCTGGAGATGGAAAAAAATAAAAAGAAGAAAACTGAAATATTTTGGACACTTAAGAAAGACGTAGGAGATACAAGATATTACAATACATTATTGTATACTGTACACAAAAAAAATGAAAGAAAATTTGCAAGAGGAAGGAAAAGAACATCCTGAATGAGTAATAAAAGACAATGGAAACTAACTGAGAACAGCTGATACACACAGTGAGAGATAGATGGAGGTACGCCATGATAATAGCCCCAACAAAGGTAGAGTTTATGTCAGCATTTAAAGTAAGACTATAAATTACAGTATATACATAATTATCCTTGTAAGAGTTAGTGTTAAAGCTGTAAAATCATCTGCTAACTTATGTTTGCTAATAACTTTTTCAGCAGATGCATAGTTGCCAGCTGACACACAGGTTGAGAGAAATGGCATTAACATTGAAAGACTAAACCACTAGAATGGCACACTAACACCACAGCAGACTCTCTTAGGTTCATCTTACTTTAAGTTTACTGGTTGTGGCGGGAGCTCAGAGGAACACATTATACTGTATATTAACATCTACGCGTGGAAGTGTGCGTCTGTCTGTCTGTCCGAACTGGACAGGAAACAGAAACTTGCTTAGCCGCAAATATACAATCGAGGGCAGCACGTCGACAAAATGAAACCAGAGTAATTCTTTTCAATTACCTGACGTCTCTACAGTTCAATTTTTTTTCTGACGATTTCAATAGTTTCTAGAACCCCAGGCTTTTTCCACAACAGACTTACACTGCTAGTTTTATATAAAATTCCAAAACAGTCATCCTCAAGTCAAAACACAACAAAACGACAGGTACTGATTTTTTTTCAGTGCTTAATGCATAAATCATCATATGTACAAACAGAATGTAAATAAGTCATTGTATTGAGATATTTTAAGTACCCAAGATTTCATACGCATTTTTAGGCAAATATTTCATATATTTTATTTTTGTTATTAAAGCAAATATTTATTGTTTTGGAGGTCTCCAAATCTCAGGTTTGATTTCTATATATAAGACACTAAAATTGGAGGAATAGCAGACACTGAGTAGGCAGCAAAAAGACTCCAGAAGACCTGAACAAGCTTCATAACTGGGCAAATGCCTGGAAAACGCAGTTTAATATAGAAAAGTGAAGTGTGCTTCACATGCGCAAATGGAACATATAAATATAAGATGGTAGACACCGTCATACAGGAAGCAACTTCTGAAAAGGATTTAGGGGTTTAAGTTGACACAACATTTTGATTGTCTAAGCAATGTGTAGCAACAATTAAAAATAAAATTTTAGATTATATTGTAAAAAATGTTGAATATATAATTTGAAGGATGTTATGCTCAGACTATACGTATAATGCACTAGTGAGACCACATCTGAAGTATTGTAGACAGTTCTGGTCACTACACTACAAGACAGACATAGCAGTACTTGAAGCCGTGCAGAGGAGAGCAGCCAAGTACATCCCAGGACTTAAGTACATGTCCTACACTAACAGCCTCGGAGAATTAAACCTGTTTAGTCTCAAGTAGAGAAGACTGCGTGGGGACCTAATCCAGGCATTTAAAATCCTCAAACACAATGATACAGTTGATCCAGCAAAATTCTTTCAACTTACGTGTGAATCACGTATTTGAGAACACCAGTGGAAGTGAAGGGGAAGTGCATTTATGACTGAAGCCAAGAAGCACTTCATTACTCAAAAATATCTAATCTGAAGAAAGAAAACATTTTTTATAATTGAAAGTGAGATGGGCACAGTTAAATACTGGAATAGTTATATGTTTCAGTCAGAATGGCAGTCAAGAGTTGGGATGTACCATGGCACCCCTTTCTGTTATAGAAAGGTCACCATGTTGACATGGCCCCTCAGGGCTAATATTATTTTAAGGACAACGGAACCCAATAGTGTGAGTTCCAAACTGGTGCTCTTGGTATTTTTTATTTAACCTGAAGCTAGGAGAAGATGAGGATGAGACATCATCTGGCAATAGGAAGAAAGGCAAAGGAGTGGAAAGAAAGAAGTGTTGGAGGTGCACTGTGCTGTATGATTAAAGCTAATCTGTGGTTTTATGTGTGTAAATAAAGAAATGTGTAATGTTTGCAATTTGTATTGTAACTTTAAACCTGTTACAGCATTCTGAACCTGTAGTCGATGAAGAGCACTATCTAAAAATTGACTAAACTGAAATTAAATCAGTGTGCGCTAATGTGTTTGACATGTGTAAGTGTAACAGGCAATCCATCTTATAAGAAAAGTCAAACCATCTGGTTAGCAGGGCTAAGATGGTCAGTGGGTTTTTGTTTTCCCATTTTCTTTTATACTTCATATTACTTTGTTCTCCACTCCTTGCATGATACTAACATGATGTTAATAAAACACCTTTGTTTAACCCACTTTGAGTCTCCTAGCTGTTGTACTATGTTTGAGGATTCCTTGAGAGCTGCTCCTCTTCTTTAAAATGTACAAGCACTTTACTATTATAATAGATCCTTTCAAAAATTGAAAAAATGTGGGAATACAAAGTATTTTTTATTTTAAGCTAAGCAAAACAGCTCAGATTCAATTAAAATGATCAGTGTCTGGGTTATAAATCAAAAGTACAGTACTTACCTTATTCACAAACACTTCAATACAGTAATAATAGTTTGAGTTTTCCTTGGCTAATTGCTAGTTTAGAGTACATTAAAAGAGAGCTTTTTTTTAAATGAAAAGATAATAACAAAATGGAAAAATAATCGCAAATTGGCAAGCAAAATTAAACATGCCTTGTATAAGCGACTTACCTGGGTCTAAATTATTTTGGTCCCCATTACACACTCTTATTTGAGAGGTCAACAAAACTGTAGAGAAACAAAAAAGACACAGAATAAGTCACTAGAACACATGAAATATCAACAGACATGATATGCATAGGTAACAGTTTGTTTGTCTCTGTAGAAGCATCAGTATCAAAACAGTGCAAATCTCTGGTCCATCTACCCAGTTTTGGCATAAGACAGTACTGTAAGCAGTTCAAAAGATTTCCAACCAATAAATTTAACAGTCAATTACTATTAAATGTATAACTGTTAACTAATCCGACGAAGCCATATAAATAGGGCAGACACTGAGGTGTTTGGTTGTGAAAGGGGACAAATAACGCAGTTCATTTCCTTTCTTGCCATAATATTAGAGAATGTGCAGATCTTACTTAATAAAATAGATGAATTTAAAGCTAATGATTGTTTTCAATAAGACTACGGAGAATATTAAATCATGGCTTTAATACAGAGAGTGATGGTCAGTGATGCAGATCTTACGACTAATTCCTTTGATGTGCCACTGAGATCAAGACAGCAGCACCACAGGTAACTGGCACAGTGCTGGAGTCTGTGGGTATGTTAACAAATGTAGACTGCGCCATTAACAGTCGCCAAGTTGCTCTTGCACTGTTTTAGTTCATATATTGATATTTGGTACTGCATAGTTGTGTATATCTCTAAAATTATGTTTCTTTGCTTGTTATTTATGCAAAGCTTTGTTTTTAACTTGAACTTTGATATGCAAGTATTTCTCTCCGTGAGTCAGGTGTTGTCATTGGCTGTGTCATTTTTGGGAGGTGCTGAGTCAAATCGAGTGGTATGAAATACTAGTGTGATCTGTCAACTGAGAAACAGTCAAATGCATTTTCTAATGCTGGTATGATGGTTAGCATGTCTGCCTTTCAAGCCAGCAAACATTGGTTCAATTTCTGCTCCATACATTATATTTGTTTCTTTAATCTAACATTGGGTGGCACAGTGGTGCAGTGGGTAACGCTGCAGCCTCGCAGTAAGGAGATATGGGTTTGCTTCCTGGGTCCTCCCTGTGTGGTGTTTGCATGTTCTCCCCGTGTCTGCATGGGTTTCCTCCGGGTACTCTGGTTTCCTCCCACAGTCCAAAGACATGCAGGTTAGGTGCATTGGTGATCCTAAATTGTCCCTAGTGTTTGCTTGGTGTATGTGTGTGTGTGTGTGCGCGCCCTGCCTGGGGATTGTTTCCTGCCTTGAGCCCTGTGTTGGCTGGGATTGGCTGTAGTTAGGATATAGCAGGTTGGATAATGGATGGATAATCTAACATTTTCCACACTTTTCTTGTCATGTCCCCCAGTGGTGGTGGTGATGTGTGTGTAGGGGGTGCTGTCATGCAGTCTCCAGTGTTATCTGTTGCAGTTTGGGGTCAGAACTATCATTTCTCAGTGTTATACCATCAAAGCAACCTGCCCAGCATTGTTTCCCTTTTGTATTTGAAGCTGTATTCTACTAAAAAAAATTCAAGTGGTTGCAACCCTGCATGTTTTTGCATCGACATTTTGTATTTTTTTAATCTCACAGATTTTATGGTAGAACAATGTGTGCTTAGGGTCACTGTCTTGCTGCATGACCCACCTTCTCTTGAGATTCAGTTCATGGACAGATGTCCTGACATTTTCCTTTAGAATTCTCTGATATAAATCAGAATTCATTGTTCTATCAATGAAGGCAAGCCGTCCTGGCCCAGATGCAGCAAAACAGGCCCAACCATGATACTACCACCACCATGTTTCACAGATGGGATAAGGTTCTTATGCTGAAATGCAATGTTTTCCTTTCTCCAAACATAACGCTTTTCATTTAAACAATAAGCTCTATTTTGGTCTCATCCGTCCACAAAACATTCTTCCAATAGCCTTCTGGTTTGTCCACGAAATCCTTAGCCAACTGCAGATGAGCAGCAATTTTTTTTTGGAGAGCGGTGGCTTTCTCCTTGAAACCCTGCCATGCACACCATTGTTGTTCAGTGTTCTCCTTATGGTGGACTCATAAACATGAACATTAGCCAATGTGAGAGAGGCCTTCAGTTGCTTAGAAGTTACCCTGGGGTCCTTTGTGACCTCGCTGACTATTATACGCCTTGCTCTTGGAGTGATCTTTGTTGGTCGACCACTCCTGGGGAGGGTAACAATGGTCTTGAATTTCCTCCATTTGTACACAATCTGTCTGACTGTGGATTGGTGGAGTCCAAACTCTTTAGAGATGTTTTTGTAACCTTTTCCAGCCTGATGGGCATCAACAATTCTTTTTTGTAAAATCCTCAGAAATCTCCTTTGTTCGTGCCATGATACACTTTCACAAACATGTGTTGTGAAGAGCAGACTTTGATAGATCCCTGTTCTTTAAATAACACAGGGTGCCCACTCACACCTGATTGGCATCCCATTGACTGAACACACCTGACTCGAATTTCACCTTTCACTGCTAATCCTAGACAAATCCTCACAAATACGTAATATTTGATCATTTTCCTCAATAAATAAATGACCAAGTATAATATTTTTGTCTCATTTGTTTAACTGGTTTCTCTTTATCTACTTTTAGGACTTGAGTAAAAATCTGATGATGTTTTAGGTGATATTTATGCAGAAATATAGAAAATTCTAAAGGGTTCATAAACTTTCAAGAACCACTGTATATAAAATAACAGTGCACTTGGACCAGTGTCTGGAAAAAAAATGAAATCTTTGCAGTGCATAGAGGTGGGTGGAACCTTATTTTATGTATTAACTTTGACATTGATTTTTAGTTAGCAGTTTGGACTCTGTTTCTTTCTTGGTCATTTTCCAGGCACAGGCTCCTGCTTGTTTAAGATTCTACTTTTCTCTTTTATCCCCTGAACAATTTAATCAAATTGGCCCACATGGCCTTTGTTTTATCTGCACTGGCAGTACATAACCTTGGATTGTTTAGATTGTAAACTGTGGATTTTTTTTCATAAACTTTTTTTTTTTTAATTTTATTAATTTTATTGTAATCATTCCATACAAGAAACAAATCGACCCCCACCCCTGAAAGAGAGAGAGAGCATGACCAACAGAGTAAAACTGAAGGCTTGTAAACATACCTAAATTGATGAGTTTAATAGGGCAATAGAGATGAATGGAGAAGAAAAAGAAATGCGGAGATAATTGCTTCTTCGGTGCTTTAAGAGCTTATTCTAAAATATTATTGATTAGATCCTGTCAGGTTTTGAAAAAGTTCTGCACAGATCCCCTAACTCAGTATTTGATTTTTTCCAATTTCAAATGGTATACAACATCAGTTTCCCACTGACTTAAAACAGGAGAGTTAGGATTCTTTCAGTTTAGCAAAATATGTCTGCGTTCCAAAAGTGTAGTGAATGCAATAACAGTTTCTTTGTCCTTCTCCACTTTAAACCCATCTCAACGTTTTCATAAACCTGAGTGAATACAGACTGAGTAGATAAATCAGTAAAAACAAATAAGTCAGTTAGGCTCGTAAAACCAAACCAATTTTTCTTTTAAAACAATTTATATATTACTTTTATGGGATTGAGCTTTTAATTTGAAGACAGGACTCTTGATTAATGAATGATTTGGATAGATGGATCTAAAAATTCAAAAGCTGAATCATGTTTGAATGTGCTTCACATTTATACATTTCTCTGATTTTTTGGTAGTTCTTATTTAACAATATTTCAGAAAAAATGCATGTGTTCTGGGCGTTATGAGCATACGACTGGATAGCTGACATGTGGATTATGTGACACAAGCAGCTACCATTTTTCCATGGACATTTTAATTTTGTTTTCTGTTGTTCAGTATTGGCCCCCTTAGCCCCCCCCCCCCCCAAATCCATTGTATCATAAACTGTGTAATCAGTAGTCACGAAAATATGAGATTAAAAACATTTTTGGCAATTTCAATAAACAATACAGGGATGCTAACATAAAAAACCTACCAATGAAGATTCCTTTTCTTTGTTCCCAGCAACCTGTGGTAAAAAGTAAAAAATCAGAAATAATAAGCTCAGTCTCTGGAAGAGTCTCTCTCACTCTCTGTCTTTCTCTGTGTTTCTGGCATTTAACATTCATTAATTAACAAACTGGAAGTTTATTTCTGCTTACACTATGATTGGATATCTCAAAGAAGAAAAAAAAACACAGTCTCCTAAGAATTACTATTGTTCATAATAAATAAAAATGCATTTTGTCTTATCTTATAGTCCATTAACTGACACTTGCTAATCATGCTAATAAATAAGTTAATAGGTTAACTTGTTGCTGGAGAAGAAAATTGAGTTAAGTAGAATGTAAAACTGTTCACGTAGAACATTCAATTGTGGAGTAATAAGAATGTTTCCCTAAACTGCAGGTGGAATTTATTAAATCTTATGCTTCCCTTCAGTTTAAACAGTGCTTAACCTTTATCATAGAATAGGTAACAGAATAGCAACAACATCTTCATTTCTGTTTTACTACACAAAAACACGAAAGGCAGGAGCTATATATAATTGGTTAAATGTAATTTGCATTTTTCTATGCTATGGAAAGATTGTTAACCCCAAGTTTTAATCCAGCATTGGGTTTTAATTATTACATTTATAAACTGGAGGACACTGTCCTCCTGCAGCACATACATATATCTTCTAGTGTTTTCATATGGCATTCAGGCTAACATATGCTGTTTATGTGACAAACCGATCTACAAGATTATAAACAGAGCACATAAGCAAAGGTTAGAAAGCACTTACATGTAATAAACATAAGAGGCAAAATCACCAAGTCCTCCATTAAATTAAATGGGAAAATCTTCAAAACATCCATACCTGTAATGATAATAAATTATGCTAATCAAATCAGCATTGCAATATGCCAATTTATCTGTTAGTTACTTATTTATATAACATGTAATTATGGCATTACCTATATCTTGGCACTTTACACAGAATCCTAAAAAACAACATTTAAAAAAAAGCCAAACATCTCCCATCGATTTTCTAATCAAAAGAAAACCATATTACTTTAATTCTGTTATAATCTTCAGTGTCTTACATAATACTGTATATCAACGTTTCTCAACCTTTAAGTATTTGCTACCCGAGTTTTCATAACAGTTTTAATTGCGTCCCCCCTAACATTTTTTTGAAATGTAGATGCATATTTTATTATACCTACTTAACTTTTATCGACATTTATCTAACTCTATATTTATTGTTCTAGTATCAGAATGTTGTTTAAGTTAATTTGTTTTGGTTTTTAACAGATTTTTTTTCATATTTTTGATTCTTGTTTGCTTTTTTTCACATCTTCACGCCCCCCTTTTTGTTACTTCGCACCCCCTACATGGGGCCCACTCCACAGGTTGAGAACCACTGCTGTATATCATTGTGTTTTTATTTATTTACTCTCAGATTTCACAAAATCTATATATATAATTCACTAAGGCAAGGCAACCATGGAAAGCACGCCGGAAGGGGCGTGGATTCACTAAGCCGCCAACAAGTGAGACACCTATGGCACACGCAGGAAGGAG
Organism: Polypterus senegalus; assembly: GCF_016835505.1. Lineage (NCBI taxonomy): Eukaryota > Metazoa > Chordata > Cladistia > Polypteriformes > Polypteridae > Polypterus > Polypterus senegalus. The sequence goes on from NC_053154.1 coordinate 38,572,299, forward strand.
CCACGCCCACCAACTCCAAGACCATTGGATACGACGACAACTCACAGAGCCACGCCCACCAACTCGGACGCGACGACACAGAAAAACCGGTGTCATTTATATTCGTCTGTCGTAGAGGTCACATGCAGCTCCGACTCACGTTGACTGTTAATAGAGGCATGTTTCTCGCGGAGGTGAATCGCCATATGCGGCGTTGTAAAACTGTTTGCGAGGGGTATCCCATGGGATCCTTAAAACGTTCCTTTACAACTGAGGTTAAAACACAATGAAGTGAGCAGTCTTTAAAAAACGAGTTTTCAGTTACGACGCACGACCGCGTGCACTATAGCAAACTGTTTTACACGCTACATACAGCAATTCACATCCGCGACAAACATGCGTCTTCTTAGATACTCCTGCACTTTGTACACACCCCCCTCCCACCTCGCTGCTACCGTGGTCGGGTGTCTTGGTGGATTATATATAGAAAGGCAACCAAAACCGCACAGAGCAATGAAAAGTCTACGTGAGTCACAGGTGCATCTGGACTGTACAAAGACGACAACGACTCAAGTGACGAGTTGGAGGTGGGCACATGAGCAAGCAGTGTATACTGAACAAGAAATCAGCAGACTAGCATGACAGAGGGAGCGGAGTGGATGTCCTTCTCCTCTCCTCCCGTTCCACCCTGAGCACCGCACGGACGATTGTGTGTTGGTTCGTTCCGTGCATTGGTTAAAACCCAATGAAGGAAGCAGTCTTTAAAAACCAATAAGCCCTGTGCCTCTGTTTCATTCCCGTCTCACCAGCTTTACCAATACAAGCCCCGCAACAGGCGATCCGGCGGCATCATTCCCATGACCTGCCGGGCAGCCAACCGGGTAACCAAAGTCTTTGGGTTCAGGGGGGAGTATGGTTACAAAGCTGAAACTTAAAGGAATTGACGGAAGGGCACCTGGTGAATAGAGTGCTTTAGTTCTATAATACCTATACTGCATCCTATCTGGACGAGAAGGTCATCTATTACAGCAGCTGGGAAGAACACATACTGCAGGTTCATGCTGTGCTCTTGACTTAGTGAAGCTGGTCTATGCATCAACCCAAAAAATTGTTTCTTTGGGTTGGCCAAGACAAAATAATTTAGGTTACTTGGTGGGCAGGGATACAGTTGACCCACAATGTGCATAAAGTGATGCCATCATGAAGTGGCCCCATCTGAAAAGCAAGAGTCAAGTAAAAGCTTCCTTAGGCTTAGTAGGGTACTAATGCTGGTTTGTCCCTCATTTTTCCAAGAGACCTGCACTCTTGACTGATCTAACAAAGAAGAGAGTCCCTAACATGGTGGTATGAGATGCTAAAGCAGACACTACATTCTATGACTTAATGCGGCCCTTACGTCAGTGCTGGTATTGATAATGCCTAATTTTTCTCCTCCTTTTATGTTACAGACTGATGCTTCAGACACAGGTTCGTGGCGCTGTCCTGAGCCAAAGGGTCAATGGTGTTGAACACCCCATCATTTTCCTGAGCTGGAAAACGTTTGATTGGGAAACCAGGTATGTGGGGAAAGAGAGGCTATCAAATGGGCTATTATCCAGTTGTGATACTACCTCCTGGGCCATGAGTTCACTCTAGTGACTGACCATGTTCTCTTCACAAGGAGTCAAGTCCTTGTGTTACCAGGTGATTCTTGGATCTGCAGCCATTTTTGTTTAAAGTCTTTCATTGATGAGGCTCTCTCCATGACAACAGCAATGCTCTGTCCCAGGTTCATGACCTCACTGGTCTGGGCTGAGTTGGTCTCCTGTCACATGCATGCAGATTAGGGGCAGCTTAAAAGCTTGAATAATGGTAATTTCCCACATCTTTACAATTCCTCCCTCTGCAGCCTGGAAGATTGATGGCTTTACCACCCTTGACATCACTTATCATGTCTGCCTGCCTGGACCTGCCTACACCTATAACTTCCCACTGCATCTTCCATTGCACAGGTATCTCCATATTCAGCAGAAACAACACCTACTCTATTGTTGGCTAATACACTGGACCATTATACCACGATATGCTGAGATGCATCCAAAGTAATAATATAATTCCCTACATAATCTGGTCAAGGTTAGCAATGAAAGTGAATGCAATTCATTACTTTCCAATACTTTAATGGTTCCCAACCTTCTCCATTCTTCCCTGCAATCACTGAAAAATGTTTGCTTTTCTAATTAATTTCCACACCCCCTAAAAAAGTATTATCACATCTGAAGATGTCAAATTTTTAACTTTTGAACCACAAATTGAACAACATAGAGTACAGTGGGTGAACAAACTGAACTCAAAAAATAAGCTTTTAACAATTTACCTTTATAAATATCAATAAACATTGTAAAAGTGTAATTCGTGAAGTACAGACACACAAGTGATGTTCCTGGGCTGGAGGTATCCTGCAAACCATTAAACACTGCAAGGAAATGACACACAATCAACAATCAAAGGATTTGGGAGATTGGAGACCCCCGTGAAGCAAATGTTGCTGGCATACCTCTAAGAAATGAAAAGCAGTCAACAAGCCTTGTCTCCCAATAACACCTGCACTGGAATTCAATATACAGATGTTCCATACAGTTAAAATTGCTGTGCTACTGCCAGGTCTACCAGCAGGAGAGATGGGCTGAGTGTAGCATGTGTTGCATCCAGTCCAGTACCCCTTGTCTCCATCCGAACAAAAACATCGGTCGAACCTCAAAATCAATAATGTTTTACGATCAGGGCTTGTGCAGAAATCAGTACTAGACCTCACCATTTGCTATGAATCATTACAAGGTCCAAATTTCATTCAAGGTCCAATTTTCATTTCAAGTTATTTCCCTTTATGAATACTCTTCCTACAGCAAGGAACCTGGCAGAAAGATACATTTCTGCAGCCTTTTCATAGGTGACAACTGCACCTATAATGATTGATTCTTTTATATCATAGAACAAGAACAATAACTGATAAATGGCCTATGAATGACAGCACAATGCAAGATACCAATTGCTCCACGATAAAGTCAGTCTACGCACCCCACTCAGTTTTGGGGACTCGCAATGCAGCCCTCCTCTTTGTCGTTCCTCCTGAAATGCCATCTTGCTCCAGCTGGGGGGGTGTGCACCCCAGGTTGGAAACCCCATGCACTACCTGAATCCACTGGTTTTTGGCTACAAAGAAGAAGGAGGAATCATTGCTGAAGATTACAAAATGATGGTTTATGGCGTGTCAAAGTTCTTTAATCTGATGCCATTCCAAATACGGGGGCAATGACACACGTCATACTAGAAACACATATATCCATCAGCTAACATTTCAAGGTACAGTATATTAACCAATCTAGACAGGACAAAACAGTCTTGTTAAAATGGTGACATAGATTCTGTGATGATATGTGGCACAATCCTGTACTTTTTTTCTAAAGTGCTACTCCTCTGTATTCCCAAGATGTTTCTAATGGTGTGCAAGAGACTTCTACCTCTTAACAGCGTTTAACAAGAATGATAATTTAAAGACATGTCTTTATGAGATCTGTGTTGCTACAACTAATTACTGCATATCATGTAATGCCTTGGTGTTTTACATTCTGAGAACACACGGATATATATAGTTCATATAGATCAAATAACTCAAGAACAAACTAAGCCCTCTTGAAATAAACATTTGTAGGCATTAGCATTTTACATGCTGTCAAAAGTGCTTCATGAACATAGATTTAGCACAGTTTTATCATAGCAGAAGCTTTGATTTGACTGTTCCAATGAATGAAATGATTGGAAACAATATTTAGAGCAGCTACCAAACTTGACAAAGAAGTTAGTAAAGTCCAGGTTAGTCTGTTAGTTTATGCCCTGGAGAATGAAGATAAAAATATTTTCAAGTTGTTCATCTTTCATGAGAAGAGCAATGAGAATGTAATGTTGTGTTAGAAAATTAAAATGAGTATTTCTACCTTAAAAGAGTGTGATCCATGAGCATTTCTGTTTCTATCAGAGAATACAGCAAGATGATACACACACTGCGGTGCAAGAAATTAACAACAGAAAATCAACAGCAATCAGGCAGGGCATGGTCATTGCATATGTTCTGAGAGAAAATATTCTGTTCTAGATGCACGATAGGCACCAGGAACTGATTTTGTGTTTAGAGAATGGAATAACATGAACAAAATTAACATTAACAAATGTCAATAGCATAGTTCAATCCTATCAAATTTACCTGGAGATAAAACAAACACAGCAAAAGTAACCAGTTAGCTCAACCCCTTTATCAGCCATGGAAAAGACTTTCTACTGATCTGTGTCAACATAGCAAGTACTAATTCCAAACGTTAATCAAATATTTCACATACCAAATATCAATAAATCAGATGTTATATTAAAGACAGGGCAGTTTTGCTGGATTCAGCCACTTTAATGAATTTATTACTGATATTTTTTGAATGTTGAGCTCAAGGATTTTTCAAGAAAATTTGACTTTCAGCACATCACTAAGCCTACATAATGTACAAGAGAATAGCAAATTGAGAAAGGAGGTCAGATCATGAGGAAAATTTTAAAGCAGTCAGATCCCTCACTCACTCTCGTGGGCTGATGATCAATACTGTGCACTGCAGTATTTGTTAAGTATAGGAAAGAAATTGGATCTATGATTACCATGTGTTGGTGTATTTATATTGCATGGAGGATAAGTGACAATAAAGAGGAACAAAGAGAAAGTCACCTTTCCCGTGGGGAATTGAGTTTTGTCTAAGCAGACTTGGGCATGAAACATGACTCTACACAGTGATGTGTCCTTTGGTTTAAGTTGTAGCTAAACAGGATAGGATGAGCCAAAGGAGATGCCCATACCAATTGATCCAGAATTTCTGATTGGAATGGCATATATTGGTGACTCCACCCCCCTAACCCCCACACACACACACACTCTCTCACCATCTTGATGTAAAGAGAATACAGTCTCTCTCTCTCTCTCGTCATTACTCCATGATGAAGACAGCTCTATTTTGGCAGCCATATTGAGGCAGAAAGGAAGCCTGTATCAATACACCAAAGGCCATGTGGTAGCAAATACCAAGCTGCACCGAAGATAAGCAAAGAGCTGCCTATGGACTCAAGATGAACTACTACTTACAGTAGGTTATAATGGTATTTTTTGTCACACTTATTCTATTTTGCTTATAATTTGTTCATATTACCTACATACATAATTAATTAAATGTGTAGCTGTATCTCCTGACTGTTATTTTATGTTGCTGTTTGCCTAAGGTTATAAACAAAGAAGGGAAGGTAGGAAAATCCACCACATCTCACTATACAGAAACCAACTGCAAGTTAAAAAAGATCAGGTATAGAATTCTGCGGTTTATCATGTCAGGATTGTCTTTTAAGCTCCTACCTGGAACTATTTCCAGTGAAAACTCAATAAACCCCTGGTTACAGCAGATCATGGTCTTTTACGATATTTTTAGACTTTACTACTGCGTTTAGTACGGTGCATCATAATATTCTTTTATTTAGACTCCGGCATGAATTAAACATTACTGGAAGTGCACTTGCTTGGTTCAAATCATAATTTAAGGGCTGACAGAAATTTGTTGCCATCAGTGGGTTTAGGTATCACCCGTCTCATTTGTTTCATGGTGTCCATCAGGGATCAGTTCTTTGACCCCTGTGCTTTATTATTTATTTGCTTCCATTTGGTGCCATTATTAGAAGGCACAGTCTACAGTTTCATTGTTATGCAGATGACATACAGGTTAATTAACAAACACATTACCTTCTCCTGCATAGGTTGCCTGTTTAGCCAATTAAAAAACATTGATCTTTTGAAAACGTTCTCAGCCTAAATAGTGAAAAAACAAAGGCTTTAATTATTTCATCTCCAGGTACCTTAAGGAAAATGGACTTTTTTATTAGAAATTCCTGGCTTTATTCCATTTTTATCTGCACAGGTCAAAAATCTTTGTGTTAACTTTAGATCCACACTCTCCTTTGAACCACATATTGATAATATTACCAAGGTAGTGTTTTCCATCTTAAGCACATTTCAAGGTTGTGTCCTTTTCTTTTGGATGCTGCAATGGTGACTGTTATCCATGCTTTTCACCTTGCAACTTGATTATTATAATGCAGTGTTATCTGGTATCCCAGCACGGAGCCTAAACAGAGTACAATATGTCCAAAATTCTCCAGCAAGGGTTTTTACACATTTAAATCCTTGGGACCATAATGTACCCACACTTCGTAACTTACATTGGTTACCTGTCCTTTGTCATGTCCAATAGAGAGAAGGGGAATGAATCAGTAGGAGTAAGGCAGAGTACATGTGGGTAAATGTGAAGGAAGGTGATAGAAGGGTGTGACTTTGAGCAGCAGAGGTGGTGAAGATAGACAAATTTAAATACAGTCTAAAGCAATGAAGAATGTGGTAGAGAGGTGAAGAAAAGAGTGCAGGCAGGATTGACTGGGTGGAAAAGAGTGACAGGAGTGACTTGTGATAGAAGAGTAACTGCAAGAGTGAAAAGGAAGTTCCATAAAACGGTAAAGAGACAAGCTGTGTTATATGGTTTGGAGACGATGGCAATGATGAAAATACAGGAGGGGGAGTTGAAGAGGCAATGATTTTCGCTTGGAGTAACGACGGTAGACAGCATTAGAAATCAGTATATTAGAGGAACAACACAGGTACGACAGTTTGATGAAAAGAGGCTAGATTGAGATGGTTTGGGCATGTGCAGAGGAGAAATGAGAAGTACGTTGAGAAAAGAATGTTGAAAATGGAACCACCAGGCAAGATGAAAACAGGATGGCTAAAGAGGAGGATTATGGATGTGGTGAAGGAGGACATGAAAGCAATCGTTGTGGCAGAAAATTATGTATAAGACAGGCATAGATGGAGACGGATGATCAGCTGTGGCAACCCCTAAATGGGAGCAGCCAAAGAAGAAGAAAAAAAACTTCTCCTCTTAGTGTTTAAAGCCATTCATGGTCTGGCCTCACCTTAGCTGTTTTCTTTATTGAACCCATAGTTTACATCATGCTCACTTCACTCTTCAGATTCTGTTCTGCTTACCATCCCACTGTGCAAATTACTTGTGCAAACGTTTTGACTCATTGGATACTGTACACCCACCATATCTCACTACACAGAAATCAACTGCAAGTGAAAAAGATCAGGTATAGCACTCTACAGTTTATGTTAAGTTTGCTGTAGATTTGTTTCTGTTTATTAAAGTGGAGATAACTTTACATTTCTCATCATTTTGTTAAATGTAACAGGCACCAACCCAATTATTCTCACTGTACAATTCCCACACTGAGTACATCTAGAGTTTCTCAAGACAGTTTATTTAATCCTGCTTTTCTCATAACAGACTGTTCAGTTTTTTAGAACAATCTTTATGTGTATTTTGTACTCTTGCCAATGTTTTATTTCTATTTTGGATCACTGTATATGATACTGGAACAAGACAACGTGTTGCTACATGTTCATACATTGCAGGTATTTTATTCAGTACTTTCACTTCAACATGGAACAAGTAAATTGCATGTATTCAGTTTAAAAGTGGCATAGATATCTATATTCTAATCAATAAAGTTTTAACTTATAGCAGCATTAAATGTACTGATGTTTACTAAAGCTACTTACTTGTACTGATGCTCATTTCTCCTTTAAAATATCAAGTCAGTAAAAGTTGCACGGTCTGGTTGTTTCAAAGCTCCTTGGTCTTGTCTTCTCTTTCACTTTTGCTTATTTGAATATCTTTATCAAAATAAAGGTTTATGTTCCTTATTACTCACCAGTCACCTGACCCACCAGTGAAACTTGTCATGCCTGTTTTTAGGTTTCTCCAAGTGAAAAGCAATGCTTGTAATCCATCTTTTTAGTCCAACCCCTACAACAATATTTCTATTTTTCAGTTTGTAATTATCTGTGTGTGTATTCATTCTGGAAGTTACTTAGTGCCTGTTGATCACTATAATGTGACCGCTAAGCCAATAGGCTGCCACCTATAAAGCTGTACATAGAACCTTAGGCACTATCTAAAATGTATGGTCATTGCCAAGTGTGATTAAGTAAAGGTAAATACCAGGCATGTTCTTTGTAATCTATTTCCTGATGTTGCTGAAAATCAGTAAAATGATACTGTACATAAAAGCTCTCCAGTAGGACCCATTTATGGACAAACTCTCCCTCACCCAAACCATAGTAGAGAGTGGGCACCCCGTTTAGTACCTCTGTCAATGGGGTCGATCCTTTCTTTACCTGCCCTCATGCACCCATACCTTATGCCAAAGATTATTTCCAAATCTGAGTGACCTCCAAGGAAATACAACCTAGTCATCTATTCATATCACTCATGGTACGGCTAAATCAGGCTCAGGCTTACTCATTGAAATTAAATATTTCTGTAAGAGCTTTTGCTCATTCAGGTGCAAAACATAATGGTAGTCATCTTGAAAACTGTATGTTCAAAATAGGCATGGCAGACAGCAGCATACTTAAAATCCTGATTAATTTGCATTATACTTATTGAAATGTTGTCTGCAAATTTTGAATCCAATGAATTCTTCATTTACTTTTTTCTAATGTTTGAATGTATGTCTGTTCCACGTAGTTATTTCCAGTATTCTTTATCTGCAATGTCAGTGTGAGTTACAGTATATGAATTTGTAAGCATGGGGTTTCTTAGTTACTTACTGTATGTATTGCTAGGCATCATGGGAAAAGGCATAAAATGTGTAACAATAAAAAATCAGTGAGGGGAATTTAAAAATTTGATCCAATGTTTAAACAAATATTATTGTATTGTGTTAACTATTACAGCTATCCAATTTCACAGGAATACTTTTAATATTTTTATTAAATAGCTTATTTTAATTTTTATCATTTTCTCTTTGCAACTTGAAATAATGCACATTATTTATCAATGCTGCAGACGCTTTCACTGCTGGTACACTAGAAAGGGAAAGATAAATCACATCCAATAAACAAATGAAAAGGAACAACACACAATAACAGATTTTGCACAAGGAAAACAAAAGAAGCACATGCAGAAGACGTTCTACCACCACAAACTCGCTCATGGAAAACAAACACAAAACTTTACGGTACAGTAACATAGTGATTTATTTATGTATTTATTTTCCAAGCTCATAAAATCATACATTCTTTCCAAGTTATTGATATATGCTGATACTGGGCACGATTACACAACAGTGCATGATAAGCACTGCTGCCTCATAGCTACAAAGTCTTGGGTTTGTTTCCTGCTCCTGCTGTGCCAATTTGATTGAATGTCAGGTTCTTTTGTTTCCTCCTACAGTTCAAATATACCTTCAGGAGAATTCTTACATATGCATAGTATGAATGGGTGTATCAGCAGCTGTGTGCTATCCTGTGCACAGTTGATTCTGTTTTCATGGCCATTACTGTTGCAAAAAGCTGCATCTGCCTGTAGCACTGCAATAGAAAATGATGAAAATGGATGACACTTAAATAAGAAAGGGAATTTCATTAAACTATACATGTTTTTATACTGCTAAGAATCTGCAATTCTACAGGACTGCTGACTTGGTTTATATATAAGTTTGAATTTCAAAGTCTTTTTTTTTGGTTCTTTATTTCACCTTATATGATTTCTCATATTAGGAATTTGTTAGTTTTTGCATACTAAGGGTCAGGGTGCAGGGTATGCCATTGTACAGCTCCCCTGGAGCAATTGAAGGTTAAGGGCCTTGCTCAAGGGCCCAGCAAAGTAGGATCTCTTTTGGCAGTGACGGGGATTTGAACCAGCAACCTTTGGGATACCAGCCCAGCTCCTTAGCCTCAGAGCCACCACTCCACTCAAGGTTGAGGAAGAACAAAAAAAACCTGTAACAAAGTGGCTAAAACTAGAATAAGGGATAATTACCTCTGGCTGTCTTTAAAGTATTCTTTTGAACTGCCCTTGAAACCAGATTCACTTCTGTGTTGCTTGGATTTAACCTAAGGTCTGTAAACTTGTCATCTTTTTAAGAGGATCATTTCACAGAGTGAGTGAAAATTGACGAGTCGTTATAGAAAGTAATTGATCAAATATACTGAAACAGCCAAAGGGTAACAATGGTGCTGCTCTATTAGTGGAGAACAACATTGATAAAGGCCTGTCAGATGTTCCTCATAAGGTGAATTAGGTTTTTCTAATTTAAATAATGCAGGATAACATTTTTTGTTTCATCTATGGCAGGGGGTTAGATTTCGCATGACAGAATTCTATCAGTGTAGTATAATTTATCAAAACAGAATGCTCAAAAGGAGAAGGTGAAGGATTACTTTCAACAATCACATACAGATTAAATGTGTTTCGCTTCAATAATATTTGTATGTTTTCTTTCTTTAAAAAATAATTTTATTCATTATTTTTATTCTTTTTTGTTGTTGTTTTGTTTATAATTTCACCCTCTATTTATGTTTATTTATGTTTACAGGAATACTTTCATGTTGAAAAGGGCCACTGCAGTGCAACGATATTCTAATTGCTTACAATTATAATTTAGAGTGAAAAGCTTAAGGCTCTTTAATGTATCTGTAGTGAGGAAGGCAATCGGGCATTACTGAATTAATTCTTTTTTAATTATTTCTCTAAAATGGAATGAGGAGTCAAGTAAAATGACACCTTTCATTGGCAAACTAGAAAAGATTACAATGAGCAAGCTTGCATATTGTAATTCTTTTTAGTTAGCACATAAACGGTGTCATTTTACTTGACTTCTCACTACATTCATAATGGCTAACAAACTACAACATCCTAGTACTACAGACATCTAAAATGAAAAAAGTAAATGTTAATGAATAATATGTTGTTCTAAGATTATTTCAGTAAGGATGACAGATGTTTTAAGGCAAACATTTCTAGGTAAGGTAGCTCTACTCACTAATGGTGCAGTAAAGTGGTGAGATATCACATGTTGACTAGCACAGGCAAGTAAGAATTTCACTGAAATCTGTACATGTGACAATGACGGCTATAAAGCCATGTCAACTAAGGTCTGTACAGCTTCCCGCAGTATAGGGTCTCGCCATGTCTAATTTCTGCCCTGAAAGAATGAGTAAGAGTTCCATGTTGAAGACATAAAAATGGCAAAATCCATTTGTCACTGCGCATCATATTTGCAAGAGATAATCACAAGTATAACTAACAATGAACAACACATTTACGGGGAAGTGACAAAACTAAGACAAACAGTAATAACTTGTCTCCATCATTCACTCCCAAGTAATTAAATGTGTTTTTAAAAAAAAATACTTTTAGTTTCAACACTGCTTGTTCCTCTGTGAGCTTGACAGAACATTTATGATTTCCACCACAATAAATAATATGTTAACTATAATTGATACTGTAGAAAAAGTGAAACATTTCAACTCCCTGAAAAAGGAAAAATACTGTACAATGTTTACAATCAAAAATAAACCTTTGTGTTTCTTACTTCAGCCTTTTATGAAGGTTTTTCATAAATCATTTGTCCATCCATCCATCCATCCTGCTATATCCTAACTACAGGGTCATGGGGGTCTGCTGGAGCCAATCCCAGCCAACACATGGTGCAAGGCAGGAAAGAAACCCTGGGTAGGGTGCCAACCCACCGCAGTAAATCATTTATAAGTTATTAACTAGTAGAGTAACAGGTGTGACTGCTTAACCAAAAAAAGACAACAGAATTTGAGAACACTTGAGTAATTTAGAATTTAATTATTACTGTAGCATATCTTACAAAACAACATGATGCATGATACAAAATGATAATGAAATCGTCACCATCATTCTGTAATCTGTTATGGATACAGTCCTCGATATAAAATTACTTAATTCATGTAATTTAAAAGATTTCAACTCACATTTTTGCTATTTTATATTTTAAAAATTAAACAAAATAATTAACTATTTTATAATTTACAATTTAAAAATCACTTTTGCAACCAAACCACTCATATGATTCACATATCATATTAACATGCAGTAGGCAATGAGAAAGATCAACATGAAATCATTACTAGGTTGAATTACTAGGTATAAAATAGCAAATATATTTACATTTCCAATACAAAATGAACTATAAAGTGTTTTAACATATAAATGTTTCCTGACTTCTCATAAAAAGCTACCTGAAGTTCAGGCTGCACTATAATATTTCAGAAACAGTACAAATGCTTTAAAATGAATAAACATTTTTTTTTCCTTAGAGTTGTTGTCTGGCTCTTCATCTAGTCCAGCCAGTATCTCCTCAGGAACAAATATGGGTAAGAGATGCAGATTGCCTTTAGCAAAGTTTCTAATTTGTATATAGGGAAAACAATACATGCAACTGAAATATCAAGTTAGGAGTTTAATTGTCGAAAAGATGCAAATACATTGTTAATGTGCAGATTTGTACACTGTCTCAATCCCAAATATTTTACATAAATTAAAAATTGAGTATGTTAGAAAGGGTTAATAAAGGCACTTATCAGATGAGAGCTTCTTTGCCCCAAAATGCGTCCTACATTAGCTTTGCATTTTTTGTACTCACTGGGTGACTGAGCTGTTCACTATTGGAGGTATTTTGTGCCAACTGCAGCACAGAGCACAGCATACAATGATGTAACATAAGATTTATTTTCCATTGCAAATAAAGCTAGTGTAGATTTTCGAGTTTCTGTCAATTCCGACATGTTATAATATGTATAACTGCAGCACAGTAGTAAAACTGAATCTTAGATAGTGCCAGGACACTTTGTGCATTGGATCTCTGTAGGGTCACATTTTTGATGTATGGCTGTTCTGATTTGCAGATTAATGATGCTATAATTAGTTTAACATATTAAAGGAAGACTTATTGATGTACAGTATATAGGGATGTTCAGGAATAGGTACAGTATACTATACCAGTGCTGCAAGTACAGTTAAAATCTGCTAACTGACGGTTGAATATGTCATGATGATCTCTGAAGCGACCAAATTAAATTCATTGCATAGTTATATACATAACTTGTCTCAGAATGCAGTATAAAATAAGATTTTTTTTCATATGATCTAAACTCATTGGGTTTAGTTGAAATTAATAACAAGCAGAGGTGTCAAGGTAATTGACCAATGTCAATGTCTGAAATATCTAATGATATTTTATTTCTTTATTTCAAAAGCAAATGTAGGCAGGGATAAACAGGAACAGTAAAATGAAAAACAATTTCTATATACAAGTTAACATAAGGCCCTGTACTTATGGCACATAGTAACAAACAGATATTCATGAATGACAATGACTACTTAATACACTGAGTGTAGGGAGAAATTACTATAGCAGATAAAATAAATAATTCAAAACAATTCCTACAGAAACTTAAACAAATCTTATTAGTTGAAACATCCAATATAGTCTAAAATGTTCAATGAGACCAAATACTAAATACCAATTTTAATTTCATTTTGTTTAAATTATTTTTAGACAACACTCTTATTCTTATATAGACTTAGACTACATGGGGAGATTTCAGAATTTACATTGACATACACATGTATCTATGTGCAGATATATATATTAATAATTATATTCAAAACTACTCTGCATTAATATTTGTTAAAATCATCTCATATCCAAAAATATTGTAGGCAGCAAATCTACTTAAACTGTACATTATTACTACAGATGTTACAAAAAAAATGAAATATCTTGTTAGATTTAGTTTACATAAAAATAACTGTCTGGCTAATAAAAAAACTACTTTGATAGACTTAACGTCATAATAAAAAACAAATGTAAATGGCCACCAAATATTAAAGAGCTTATCTGAAACAGGGCAACAACATTTTGCTTCACATATTCAGCATCCTTGCTTTGGAAACTACGTGTGTCTAATCACTGTGTGTGTGGAGCCTGCATGTTCTCGTCATGTCTTCTTGCTCTTCCTTTGGGATTTTATGTTTTTTCTGGCGTTTACAAAATATATGTGCTTTAGTTAATTAGCAGTTCTACAATGGTGAGTGATTACAAGTGTGGGTCCTGCGATGCCTTGACACCTCAGGTTCATTTTAATATTTGAAACAGAGGCACAGATCATAAGTTCATCAAATCTGTGTTATGCTCATTTTTTTTGATGATCAGAGGACCTCTGTCATGTAATCCTGGACTGAAAACAGGATATAATGTTTGAGACTGTTTAATCTCAAATCTTTGAATGCGTTGTTTGACCTCTGTATTGTAAAAGGACATGTAATTCCCATTCAGGTATACTCCCACCTTTCTGGGTTTTTCGTTTTGAAGTGTAATGACTTTATTGGAGACAGCTTCAAGGCTCTTTCCCTTACACAGCCGAATGATCCAAAATCCACCTTCTGGAGTATCAGGAATGCATTTGCTTTCTCTTTTGCTCTCAGATGCCACTCCAATCGCCCAGCTGCTTTTCTCACCAACTTCCACTTCCCAGTAGTGACTCCTTCCAGGTGACAAGGCAGCCCCTGTAATGCAGGGCCAGTTGTCTTGTCCTTGTGTATTTTGTGACAACCTAACATGTAATGAATCTGCAGACTCAGAAATGTCAAGGTGTTCTGCTTCGGGCAGGCTTATGTCAGCTGTAAAGAGAATGGAGCAAAATCCAGGAAATAAATGTACAAATGAAAGACAAAAAAATACACTGTAAAGTAAAGCAATTATACAAATCAGTTAGAAACACTTATTTTATACATGAATCATAATTAAAAGATAATATATTATTCAAAATTGCACAGTTTACCTTCATTTTTCAGATATGAATCCCACACTGGTTAAAAGAGAGTGAAATATTAGTTCAGCAGGAATGTCATTAGCAGTCGCCACAAACAGTTAAAAGCAGAATGTCAAACCATACCTGAGTTAAGAACGATTCCTTTTTCCTCTAGGAAGAATTAGAAGAGAAAAAAAGTCAATATCAAGTTTTATCTAACAATCTATCTACTAGACACTGCATTCCTATTGGAAGTTTGTGAAAGGTGAAGAATAATAACTGTAAATGTTTACAAGATAACTTTGAAATGACAAGCTTGCAAGGAATAAGCCAAAATAAAATCAATAATAAATTAAGCATTGCTCACTTTAATTCTAAAAGAGTTAGAAGTAAATCAAACAAATAACAGCTATATGTAAATGTAATGTTAGAGCAATTAAAGGAAGTTAACTGAATCCTAAAGATGGGGATGAGTATAACTTAAATACTGTAGAGGCATATTATTTAGAAAAAGTCTAAGAAGATGTGGAGGCCTCCCAATTTATGTAAGAGAAATGTTACACTATATAAATGTTATTTTAAACAGGTGTCTGCTTTCCCCGGTGATAAACTAACTGGTTCTAAAATATGGCATAATTTACTATTTCTATTTAGAAAATATTTAATTTCTAATAGCATCTATAGTGGAATGGAACAACAAAGTAGCTGCCAAAACTGCTAACTTCTTCTTGTACTAGTTCTGGCCTGTGGGATTTCCTCAGGTAACTAAGGAAGAAAAGGCATTGGTGAGCCTTCTTAATATTTACTCCAAGAAATGTAAACAACTCGTAATTTCTGCCTTTTTAATCCTAGCAGCTTTTTTCTCTCTTTAAATTTCCAAACTGTTTCTTATCTCTCAAATACTCCTTGTAGATACTGATAGATCATTGACTTCCTCTTCTCAGCTCGTGGGCTGTGATCTAGTGACGCATTGCTTCTTCTGTGCCAGAGTATTTAAAGTCTGCAGCCCACCAACTCAGTGTTTAACTTATGTAAAACACTAGGGGTAAAAACGCTTGTAGATCTTTATATAGACAACATATCATTTAATAATCTATATAACAAAAGTCCGTGTTCCTTTTGGCTGTATAGCCGCCCCGTAGAAAAGCCCCAGTCCGTTCCCTCTCAGAATTCCTGCTTACCCCCCGCCGTTCTTTCCCCTTTGCTTTTATTTTTCCTGTTCCCGAAAATCTTTTCAAAACAAAAGTAAAGAAATAGACAGAGCGTCACATTAACGTCTTCTCCCCTCTGCCTATTAAATAATCAATAAAATGAAACAAAAAAAATCACGAAAGAAACAGAAACCACAACCTACCCTTACAGCGTCCACCGTGCTTAATTAACGCCCGTACTACAACAGATTATATAGTTCATATACTATTAACTATTGCAGAGGTCACTAACAGGCGGACCTCGGTCCGCATCCGGACCGCAAAGCTGTCTCATACGGACCTTGACTTACAGCCAAAACAAAAGGTTATCATTTAAACATGATGGGGCGCTTCTATTTTTATCCGGCGCAGCTTTTGTAATCTTTACGGTAATAGTGAGGCAATACACAGTATACGCGCTAAGCCATTTCACGTGATACCTCTCATCCAATCAAGTCTGCGGATTCTAGTCGGTGAACGTTGTTTTACGAATCCATGTACGCAAACAGAGAAGGGATTTTTCAGAGATACGGTCGAAAAGAAGAAAGATAGTGAAACGTGTGTTAGAGGCAAGGTCAGGAACCGAAACGTTCGAAAGAAATGTAGCGATAAAAATAAAGACTACTGAGAGATACTGTGAGACTGTGCTGGATAAAGAAGAGACGAGTGACACGGCGAAAGGGACAGAAATATACGGAGCAAATGGCGCTCTCTAAAAGAAGGAAAGTGGACAGCGAAAATAGGGTATTTAATCCAGAATGGACAAACTCATTTCTGTTCATACTTCCCACTGGAAACACTAAACCTGTGTGTCTCATATGTTCAGAAACCGTGGCACTTGTAAAAAGTGCCAATGTGAAATGACATTATGAGACGAAGCATAAAGATTTTGAACGAACATACCCACTCAAATCTGAAGTGAGATCACAAAAAATCATTAGTCTCAGAGGCCAATATGACCAGTCCACCAGGATCCTGAGCCACACATTCACTGCCCAACAACGTGCTCAGGAGTGCTCCCTCAGAGTTGCTTGGATTTTGGGACAACACAGAAAGCCATTTACAGATGGAGGGGTTGTCAAAGAATGCATGAGTGCAGTAGCTGAAACATTACTTGAGGGAAAACAAAAGCAAGAGCTATGTGAAAAAATAAATCAAATACCCATGTCAGCAACATCTGCCACATGTCTATGAGAATGGCTCTGACTCCATTCAAGCCCAGGTTTAAAACCCTGGCAGGACAAGCTAGAGCTCAATTCTCTCACTGAGCAAAAAAGTGTGGCAATGAATATAAGAGGGGAAGAAAATGGGCATTTAAACCTGTTACATTGTTAAGATGTGTTGAGATTTGTTATCTGTGAAATTGGTTGAGACTTGAGTCAAAACGTGAAACAGAAAAGGGGAAATGTTAAGCTTTTTCTCCATTCCTTTTGTATTCTTCTGAAGTTTAGCACTTTATTTAAGCATGCACAGTTTTCATAATTTATTTTTGTCTTATTTTAAAGTGCAGCCCTACTTTTGTTTATTAAATTAAAGAAGAAATTATACACTGACAGAACAAAAAAGTACATATTTGCAGTCATACATAAATGTTCAGTTCTGTGTTTGAAAATAAATATTGTCAAAAGGATTATGAATTGTACTAAACTAATTTGATTTGAAAGTCTAGTATTAATTACATGCAGATGTTGATACAACTACTAGGCTACTTAAATAGACATGATACTAAATAGTTAGACAACATGATCTTCAGACGGACCGGACCTTTGCTTCAAGAAATTTTCTCTGACTGGACCTCGATAGATTTTAGTTGAAGACCCCTGATTTACAGGGATCAACTCTTTTGGGGAAGTTCATAACAAAAAAAAAAAATAAATTCAATTATAAATAACATGTGCACTTGAGTATTTCGAGCCCTGCGTCTGAGTTGGATGGTACCCCTGGTCACCAATTCGTGTGTTTCACTATGCCCACTATGCCTTTCCGTCTTCAGCTACCCGTGTGCACTTGTACGGAAGAGACCTTATGGAACAATGCCAAAACGAAACGCTACTAAACCTGCTGCTGCAAGAGAGGACACATTACAGCGTTATCACGAAGCAAAGCGGCAAAGGCGTGACAGTCGCTCGCAAGAAACGGACACTCAGCATTCACACAGATTAGCTCAACGACGCGTCTCTGCCGCACAACGAAAGGCAACTGAAACCCTACAGAGAGAAGACAGATTACGCCGTGATCGCGAAAGAAAGAGGCAAAAGCGTGCCAATGAGACACCCGACGAGAGGTCCTTACGATTGAGTCCTTCAACTGTGGTCATCCAACGCGCAGCGTAGCGCGCGCCAAGTTGCTAGTAATAATAATAATAATTCTTCACATTTATATGTTTGTGTTTAGTTTCCCAGCTACACACTTTTTTCCTATACAATATGCAAATTAAGATGCTGCAGATGTTCTACCAGACGGTTGTGGCGAGTGCCCTCTTCTACGCGGTGGTGTGCTGGGGAGGCAGCATAAAGAAGAGGGGCGCCTCACGCCTGGACAAACTTGTTAAGAAGTCAGGCTCTATTGTAGGAGTAAAGTTGGACAGTTTAACATCTGTGGCAGAGCGACGGGCACTAAGCAAACTCCTGTCAATCATGAATAATCCACTGCATCCACTGAACAGTGTCATCTCCAGACAGAGGAGGAGCTTCAGTGACAGACTTTTGTCACCATCCTGCTCCACTGACAGACTGAGGAGATCGTTCCTCCCCCACACTATGCGACTCTTCAATTCCACCCGGGGGAGTAAATGCGAACATTAATTTTATTTTATTTTTTTTCATTTTATTACTATTTAATTTAATATTGTTTCTTTGTATCAGTATACTGCTGCTGGATTATGTGAATTTCCCCTTGGGATTAATAAAGTATCTATCTATCTATCTATCTATCTAATTATACATTTTGTTAAAAGAATCCAACCTGACCTACCACATTTTGCACCCATATCAACCCCATACACCTTACTGGTTAGTTTTGATGAAATGGTTAGTTGTGATGACTCAGATAGCATAAAAATATTTTAAAGAACCTACCCTTTAAAGATCCTAGGGAATATTCTGAAAGGGACTTTCCAATTGGCATCTCAGAAAAGAAGCAGAACTCAGCCATAGATAGAATATACTCTAGTTCAATATGTGCCAAGCATTCCATAATTCAGCTAAAAATTTTCCATAGATCATATTTATCTAATGTTAAATTGTCTAAAATGTACCCAGGGTAAGATCCAACCTGAGAGCCCTTCCATCTAGCTCCTGTCTCATTTGGCTTTCTCTTTTGGAAATTCACTAAATTGACATACTGTAATTTTGGACAATCTTTACACACTAATCAAACTGCCTTGGTATCACAATCATTTCTTATCAATTAATGGCAATATTTGGTGTGTTCTCAGACAAAATAAAGGGCATACTGAGAAATCGATCTTGCTCAGCTGAAAGAATCCCAACCCACATTTTATATTATTTGAAATTTCTCAAATAAAAAATGTCCAATTCTGTCTTACAGGATATGTCTAAAAGTTTTTTTAGAACATAGCAGGAATTCATTACTACTTTAGGCCAAGCACACAAGGTCTATGAATTGTTTTCCTATATTTAAAAAGTTACTTTTTTCTGTCATTGTCAGCACATTAATTTCAAATTTGGCAGTCCAGCACCTTTTATTCTTTTTTATGGATGGCACCAGCCATGTACAGTACTTTCTAAAAGATATTACTACCACTTTTCTTGGATAAACACAGTTCTGAACCGTATACATTAGGCAAATAATGTATAGAAAATTAACATGGTTCCTTCTGTTTAATTTTTATGTTGCATATACTTTAAATTAAATAGATATGTGGATAATCCCATTCAATTAAACATACATAAATAACACAGGGTCAAACTTGCAGTGGCAGCTTTAGGGGCAAAACAGTAAAAAAGTCCAAATTATCTTACCTACTTCATTCACAATTTGAATTGATTCTGAGAAAGAAAACAAGCAAAACAGATGTCTGTTATCATTCATTTACATTTACATAGGTATTGATTAAAACAAAAATAACTATTTCAGCTACATATGTTAATTATTACATAATGAAGACAAATAATTAAAGAAAAATAGCATTGTTTCTCTTAAATATATCTTTTTTAGCTCCAAAATGAGAATTGAGTATTCACAAAATAAGTATTAAAATTAAATGTTATTTGTTCTGCCGTGGGCTGGCACCCTGCTCCTGCCCTGTGTTGGTTGGGATTGGCTCAAGCAGACCCCCGTGAACCTGTGTTAGGATATAGTGGGTTGGAGAATGGATGGATCGATGTTAGTTGTTTATATTGTGCCTACTGAAAGAGCAACGTTTGTTTTGATAGAAGGGGGGCTAATTTACTGAATTAGTACATGATAGTACAGATTATCCAACATAATTATTTTTTGACTATTGCATGTACAGTATATTAAACTGGTCTCTATTGATGGAATGGATCCTGAAGAGAGAATTTGATACAATAGATAACAGGATTCTCATTATCCACCTTAGTCAATGTATGGGTCATTGTAGTAGTGTAGTAGTGATGGCTTCAATACTAGACAGACAGAACTTTATTTCTCCCCTCTTATACGGGGTGGGGGAGGGAAACAGGAAATTTTCAATTGACGTTCAATGCACAAATAAACACATTACAAAATGCATTTAATGATGACATGTATTGTACAGGATATGCAATTAATGATGGTAATCAATATTCATTTTATGTTTTGAAGAAAACATCATAAAGATGTTGTCCATTTCTCCATACACATTCTGACAGCTTGTTGTGGAAATTCTACATTGTTCGACGTAACATGTCAAGAGGAATGCCAGTGATTTCCTCTTCAGTCCACCTTTTTAGTTCAGCAATGGTTGCAGGACGTGTGTGGTACACATGGCTTTTAAGATGACCCCACAGAAAAAAAATCACAAACAGTGATGTAAGTGCATGAGCAGATGGGATACGATCATGATGTCCTAACTGGTAATGATACAGAAATTCCCTTTGTGCAGCAGTCACACTATCATCATTCTTATAAAAGGTTTGTTGTAAGTTCAGTTTCTACATCTATTGTGACTAGCAGGATGCGTAGCAGCATCCCAAACCCCTAAACACAACTATACCATACAGTCAAGTTCAAACAGAAGATTTTTTATTTTTTTATTTTACAATACCTCCAAATCCTTTCCACAATGGTACAAAACAAAATCTTTGTATCTTCTTCCACTAATACAAATCTTGTTTCCTTCCACACCTCCCATGTCGTCTCATCCACTCTCTTCCCGAATCGGACTCATACTCATGAGTCATACAGGAAACTTAGCTTCTTTTATGCTGGACCAGGGAGTACTTCTGGTGCCGCTACATCACATCCAGGAAGCGCTTCCAGGTCAGGAGGATGTTCTTTAAAGTGGGGATGGTCTGTTCCTGCAGCTTCCCCTGGCTGCACCCTTGGACTACAACAGGGCTATCTCATGGGACTGTAGTTCCCAGCCTACCCTGCGAGTATCCATGCAGTTACAGTAGCCCAGGAAGACTGGAACCTATTTTATAGAGGGAGCAAATAGTCCAGGTGATTATTCTCCCCCTGTCCTTCTGTTAAACTGGCCTCCTAGCCATGTAAGAAACCTTGAGCCATCTCAGCTTGAGCGCCAGCCAATGCCTGGTATCCATGGCAGCAGTAAGCTTTAAGTCAAAGAATAAGATTGTTAAAGTCATCCTCTAAGGAGTGTGGTTTAACTACCTCTATTACTTTACATTTGCCTTCTGAAACTGAATGGCTGCCTCAGTAAAAAGACCTGAAACTGAGCGTTTTAAACAGTGCGTCCTGATGAGACTTTTTGTGCTCAGCAATGTAATGTTTACAGACAAATAAGTTCTTGGTATGTAAATTAATGGACAGAACTATAATAAAAGATATACAATATAACACCTTTGATACTGCAGTTAGATCTGTGTGTAAGAGTTACATTACCTTGTGGAGTATGAATTAGTATAACAGAGCTGGGAAATTAACCGGGCTTGAGATGTATTATTAAAAAAGTGGTTCAAAAAGGAGGTGCATAAATGATTCATGACAAAATGTTTGATATTGTAACCACAAGAGAAAGCAAAATAATGTTCAATGCACGCACATATTGGTGTGTAACGTGGCATTTTGCGTGTAAATGTGTCAGCTTAGTAAACTCAATCTTTGAATTTTGATTTATGTGGGAAAATTATTAAAATCTCAAGGAATTAATTAAAAAATTCTACACAGTGGCAGCGTGGCAGACAAAAAAGGTGGAACAGATGCAGATGAAAAGACCTTAGTCAGCAAGGCAAGGGAAGCATTTATCCAATTGAGGAACATTTGGAACTCCAAGGAGTTTGGCCAAGCTACCAAGCTTTGTTAATTCAATACAAATGTCAAGTTTGTGCTATTATATGGGACAGAGACATTGAAAACAACAAAGGATCACTTCGCGGAATAACCCAGACCTTCATCAATTACTGCCTATGCCATATACTGTGGATTCACTGGCCAGAGACCATCAGCAATATGGAGCTGTGGTAGAAAACCCAGCAGTGCCCCATAGAGGAGGGTATCCTGAAGAGGAGGTGGGGGAGCCTCCTGGGGCCCCAGCCACAAAAAACATGGAACATCACTCTACTCTAGAACAGACAGACATTATTCATTTTGCCAGGATGGAACCCAAATCCTTCCTTAGTGAATGACTTTCAGACATTCTTACTGCCAGCTAAAAAGTCTCAGTTTTTTGCAATGGGTCTCCCTTTGAAATGTAGCATGTTGAGCCATATCTGATAAAATGGTTGATACCATACCATGTAATAACCAGGGACATCTCTTTTCAAGGCACAAAATGGAGCTCAAGTCCTGAACAAAGGACTGTAAATCAAGACCTGTATACTTTGCTATAAAAATCGTGTAACTCCCTAAACTAACTACTTTTCTTTCACTATGCTACAGCTTAAACTAGCCATAAATTGGCTGGCCACAGCCAAAACTCAAAGCTGATAGGTTGTGGCCACAACAGAGATTGAAGCAATCCCTTTACTCCAGGCAGCAACTGCGCTGGACAGGAAGTGTGGAATGTGTTTTCTTTGCTAACGATGGTTGCTGACTGATCACCAGCTGACCTAGAAGGCAGAACTTTGTTCGCATCAGAGGATACTTTGTGTGAAACCCTTGAAGAGAAACTGCAGTACCACTTGCTACCAGAAGGTGTGACCAAAGGCAAAGAAGGAGGCCTCCTAAACAAAGAAAAAAAGCATGCTGAAAATCCTTCCACATGTCTAGGTAAAGCCAAGCAGGAAAGGAATAAAGCACCTCTCACCTTAAACCATAAGTATAAATTACTTTGATTTCGGATGATGGATTGAAGGTCAGAAGTCCACATGACCATCATCATCAAGTTCTTCCATGTGATGCCTGAAAACCATGAGGACTGATTGAGATCATTTATATGCTTATTAGTGTGAATGCCTAGAGAGGGCTGGGTAATCTCATGGCCTGGAACCTTTGCAGATTTTGTATTTTTCTCCAGCCATCTGGAGTTTTTTAAATTTTTTCTATCCTCCCTGGCCATCGGACCTTACTTTCATTCTATGTTATTTAGTATTGCCTAATTTTATTTTTTATATTTTGTGTTTTTTCTCTTTCTTCATCCTTTGTATGAAAATGAGCTATATAAATAAATATTGTTGTCGTTGAGGACTATTAATTGCAATTTAATAGACAGGACAAAGCTAGCTAATGTATTATGGTACTAGTATAAATGTAACTGAAAGATAATACCCTTATGGAGGATAAGTTCCGGCATTGTGTTGTAAGTTTCTTCCTAAGCCCAGTCACGAAGTGCAGCAGCATTTCACAGGTATGCACACTCTCTCACACACACAGACAGAAAGAGAGAGAAAGAGAGAGAGCGTGTGTGTGGGTACTAGCTGCTGTGAGCAAATGAACGCCACTTGCAGACAACAGAAACGTCATAACCAGCCAGTGAACTTATCCATCTTAACCTCATGAATTGAATAATCACAATTCAAAAGTTATGGGCATTTTCATATAAAAGAGGAACGTTCAATCGAAGCCATATGATAGAATTGACAAGTTATATGCCTTTTTTATTGTAGAGAAAATGTTAAACTAAGATTTTGTAAGTGTATGTTTTCTGTTGTTTGTTAGTCTTTTGTCTCCCATGTTGCTAATTTTTTGTCCTATTGACCAGGTAAGGGTCCCATTTTCTCCTGGGTGATATATTTACTTGTCTCCTGTTATTTTTATGTAATAAATAAATGTTATTATTTTGTTAATTTCAAGAAGTGTGTCTGGGTTGGAGGAATTATTACATTTTAAACCACAACAGAGGAAGTGAAAGTGTTAATATAGACTTTGGCTGATTTATGAACCTTGTTCATAAAATGTACGAATCTCTTTATATTTCTGGCATCAAACCAAAAGATGAAACAGAGATCCTATACTCCGTTATCTGCATTAATTTGCCGGACCTGGGAAGGGCAAGTGAAATCACTTTCATCTCTATACAATACATTTAAAACAATGGTACACTTAAATACCAACAGAAATAACATATAGACATGAAAAACAATAATTCAAAATTAAGAAAAACAACAATAAAAAATAACATTCACAAAACTTCAAAAGGATTAATGACAGGTAGGAATCACAGGCAAATGGTCATTGATGGCCTATGGTCCCAGAACAAAGGGCCTAAGTAAGGAAGTGGTCTATGCAGTTTTGATCACGATTAGTGACACTAAGCCTTTTGTAGCCTTTTGATTTAGACAATGTTACTTTTAAAGAATAAAAATCTAGTACTGACTCTATACAAAATCAGAAAGTAATCTTTTTAAGCAAGTTTAATTCTGTGCTGTTTAACAGTAAATTGCTAATTGTTCTAAGAATTGGTCTGTTTATGGGTCCAAATATTAGGTTAATCTTTTTAATTATACTCCAATGTTTACGCCTGTGCCCTCTGTTCTTCAACAGCCTTGACCTTTCTCCATTCAGGAATACACCTTCTTGCTTATTTAACCCAAGTCCACATCATAAGAGCTGTCAAATGTACTGCACATTTATGGATTTCTTTCTGGGTTCAAAATATTTGTTATCTTAAAGTACGCCTTGGGAGTTGACTTTACATCAGTACTACTGTCTAATCATCACTTGCTATGATGAAGGTTTTACTTTTATGCATCCTAACTTTTATTTTGAGTAGCAAACATCTTCATGGTTAAGAATATAAGTAAGACTGGAAGATATTTAAATATGTACCTTGTTTTATCTTTAAACACTTCGTATTTGTACATTTATCATCTGAAAAAGGAAAAATATTTAAATTAATGTCATTGCTCAGTTAGTCATTTGATCAGTCATAAATACTGAAATAAAAGTAATCCCTTTTCTTTCCAAATCTTTACATGATCAGAAAACAAACAAAAAGACTTTTCTCACTAGAAAATGCAAGAATGCTTACATTAATCTATAAACCATTTTGGCAGAATGTTCTTTCAGTTTGTTGTAAAATTTCAACTTGACTTTAAGTAATAGCACTTATTTGTTGGAGGAAAGTCATATAAAAGCAATGAACAGAAAAAGCAGTAAAGTTACATGCCAAAGCAGGCTTTTAAAATATTTGGTTATATTTTATCACTGTTTTGAAATTACAGACACATACTTCCAGTTGGCTTTGTCAGATTGTGCAGCAGTTGTCTATTTCTTGTTCATCAGAGATTATCCTGCACCGTGTTAGCCACCCATCCCTCACTGAGCTGTGGCCCTACTTCAGTTTTAGGCAAAGCTGTTTAGTCTTGGTTTATTTTTGTTTCACTGCTGTTCTAGTAAGATATTGGATGTCTTCAGTCTGCCCAGTCACCCATACAGCCAGAAGGTGGCGGCATCTCGTTCACCTGAAGAGGTAACTGAGGTCCATGTTTTTCTAGGTATTTTTAGCCAACAGCTAGCTGGTAGCTGCCTTGTTTGTATACTGTCAATAAAACCAGCAAATTGATGGCTTTTTGAGGTGGTAGCAATCCTAAACAGCAGCTGCTTTGTTCTGTTTTCTAACTGCCTGTTACTTTTGTGAAGCAGGTCTTTTAAAGGATTGCACTAAACAAGCCTGGAAGCACCCTATTCAACTCAGTCCTAGCTTTCCACTCTAAAAAAATAATGTTAAAATATATTGTACTTCTTGATTACAACCACTTGTTCTGTTGCTGGACCATGATTGTGTTTATCTATGGCAGGGGTGCCCAATACATCGATCGAGATCGACCGGTAGATCGTGAAGGTAGTGCAGGTAGATCGCGTTGCATTCAAAAAACATTTTTTTAAATGTTAGTCTATCATATATCTTCCCTATGGCATTTGCCACTTGATTGACATACAGGGCGGCCAGTCTGAGATCTCTTTTTTTCTAACACACTGGTCATCCCGCACTCACGATCAAATGCGCGAGCTACTGCAAAACTCCAGCTGTGATCTAGTTAGCCTTCCAGTTTATATTGACTAAAGAAGGGATTTAAAAAAAATTGTTTGGGGAGGGTAAGGGCTGAATGTGGAATTGGAAGAGGATTTTTCTTCTCACAATGTCACAATCGAAGTGCGCTTGTCTGACGCACGAGGTTCGATCCCCGATGAGGGGTGCAGTGGTGTGTGTACGACTGATGAGCCCAAAATAGGGCAAAACACATGTCGCGTACTCTTTACATTATTTGACAGTTAACTATGTAACATTCTATGATCTGCTTCTCGCAACTGAGAGGGCACCCGTGGAGGATGTTTGGCGACTTGCAGACCAACCACACGCGCTACCTGGTAGGTAACCACCTATACAATCAGATTGTGATTCAGACTTCGAATGCTATATATACAAACCGGATTCCAAAAAAGTTGGGACACTATACAAATCATGAATAAAAACTGAATGCAATGATGTGGAGGTGCCAACTTCTAATATTTTATTCAGAATAGAACATAAATCACGGAACAAAAGTTTAAACTGAGAAAATGTATCATTTTAAGGGAAAAATATGTTGATTCAGAATTCATGGTGTCAACACTGTGTGGCATCTCCCCTTCTTCTTACAACACTCAACAGACGTCTGGGGACCGAGGAGACCAGTTGCTCAAGTTTAGAAATAGGAATGCTCTCCCATTCTTGTCTAATACAGGCCTCTAACTGTTCAATCGTCTTGGGCCTTCTTTGTCGCACCTTCCTCTTTATGATGCGCCAAATGTTCTCTATAGGTGAAAGATCTGGACTGCAGACTGGCCATTTCAGTACCCGGATCCTTCTCCTACGCAGCCATGATGTTGTGATTGATGCAGAATGTGGTCTGGCATTATCTTGTTGAAAAATGCAGGGTCTTCCCTGAAAGAGATGACGTCTGGATGGGAGCATATGTTGTTCTAGAACCTGAATATATTTTTCTGCATTGATGGTGCCTTTCCAGACATGCAAGCTGCCCATGCCACACGCACTCATGCAACCCCATACCATCAGAGATGCAGGCTTCTGAACTGAGCGTTGATAACAACTTGGGTTGTCCTTGTCCTCTTTGGTCCGGATGATATGGCGTCGCAGATTTCCAAAAAGAACTTTGAATCGTTACTCGTCTGACCACAGATCAGTCTTCCATTTTGCCACACTCCATTTTAAATGATCCCTGGCCCAGTGACAATTCCTGAGCTTGTGGATCTTGCTTAGAAATGGCTTCTTCTTTGCACTGTAGAGTTTCAGCTGGCAACATCGGATGGCACGGTGGATTGTGTTCACTGACAATGGTTTCTGGAAGTATTCCTGAGCCCATTCTGTGATTTCCTTTACAGTAGCATTCCTGTTTGTGGTGCAGTGTCGTTTAAGGGCCGGAGATCACGGGCATCCAGTATGGTTTTACGGCCTTGACCCTTACGCACAGAGATTGTTCCAGATTCTCTGAATCTTCGGATGATGTTATGCACAGTTGATGATGATAGATGCAAAGTCTTTGCAATTTTTGCTGGGTAACACCTTTCTGATATTGCTCCACTATCTTTCTGCGCAACATTGTGGGAATTGGTGATCCTCTACCCATCTTGGCTTCTGAGAGACACTGCCACTCTGAGAAGCTCTTTTATACCCAATCATGTTGCCAATTGACCTAATTAGTGTTAATTGGTCTTCCAGCTCTTTGTTATGCTCAAATTTACTTTTTCCAGCCTCTTATTGCTACTTGTCCCAACTTTTTTGGGATTTGTTGACACCGTGAAATTTTGAATCAACATATTTTCCTTTAAAATGATACATTTACTCGGATTAAACGTTTGATCTGTCATCTACGTTCTATTACAAATAAAATATTGACATTTGCCATCTCCACATCATTGCATTCAGTTTTTATTCACAATTTGTTTAGTGTCCCAACTATTTTGGAATCCAGTTTGTATATATATATATATATATATATATATATATATATATATATATATATATATATATAGTATATATATAGTATATATATAGTATATATATATAGTATATATAATGTAGGTAGATCATTTGGACCTGGTCATTTTAAAGGTAGCTTGCAAGCCAAAAAAGTGTGGGCACCCCTGATCTATACTTCTGTCACTCAAGCATAACATCTGCTGTTTAGAAGGAATGACATAATATTTATATATAACATTTAATTTCTGTGGCAAAGGCGCTATATAGGCGTCGACCCGACACAGACTGACAACAGAGGCACGTGTAAAATAAACAAAAAGAACTTTTATTTTACTTCAGCCATGGGGCATGTCTTTCCTTGTGTCCCACAGGCCCAACACAGTCTCAAAACAACACACAAAGTAAATTATCCCAAACCACACTCATCTTTCTCCACTACTCCTCCCAGGCAGCTTTGTCCTCCTCCTCCTGACTCTGGCGCCTAGAGTAGTGGCTGCAGGCTCCTTTTATAGCACCCAGAAGCGCTCCAGGTGCGCATTGACCTACTTCAGGCTGCACTTTTGGGTGTGGCCTTAAACCATGCAGCTCCCCCTGATGCAACCCAAGGGGGCTACAACCAAGTGTTCTGGGGAACGTAGGGTGTAGCCCGTCCAGTGTCATTGTCTAATGAGATCATTACATATATAAAAGCTCTGTTTAAGTTTAACTGTGCAACATCTATTTGTTCGTTGTATGCAATTGCATTCTTGGTATTAAAATTCTTATGAAGTCACAGAGATCAGGGAGAGACACGCTATCAGAAAGGTAACCACCATCCTCAAATGTAAAGCAGAGTGTGTATGTGTGTGTGTGAGTGAGTGTATGTGTGTGTGTGAGTGAGTGTGAGATAAAGAGACAGACAGATGATTATGTACTTAAACAGCAGAACATATGAGGCCCACTCCTCAGCATATATCCATTAGCCAGGGTGTGTGGCAAATGGAGGTCTTGATAAGGACCCTGGAATTTATTGGCTTACAGAGAAGAGGAAGGTGAATGCAGATGGTGTTGCCTCTGACCCCAAGGGAGTGGTCTGAGGGTGAGCTGAAAGTGTAAAACAGTGTAACATGGAAAGGAAGCAGTCATTGGAGTCACATGGAAGAAGGTGAGGAAGAGTACGGATGGAGTAAGGAGTAACACAATAATGTTTATTATCTTAGAGTACGCTTTGGGATTTTAGTTCACATCAGTGGCACAGTCCAGACACCATACAAAAGGACGATTTGTTTAAATTTTTATGCATTCTGTATTTTCAGCTGTCAGTTCAAGTTGCAATACTGTCATAATAAAGGATATGCATAAGAATGCCAAATACTTAGTACATACCTTCTTTCAGATTTGAACACTTCACACTTAGATAACCTGAAAAATGGAAAATACTTAAATTAATGAAGTTACTGTTTAAGTAGTCATTTAGATAATCTTAGAAATGGAAATAAAACTAAACCTTTATCTGTCTGACTCTCTGTATCATCTGAAAACAAACAGAAAAACATTCTTTATTATTTAAATACATATTAAATTGCAGACAAGAATTTTGAAAACATAAGAAAATTTACATTAATATTCCTGATTTGCTGTTGATTGGAAATTATTATTATTATTATTGAATCACTGAAGGAAATTGTGTGATACAGTATATGGAAACCAATTTTTGGCAAGAACAGAAAAAGCAGTAACAATTGCATACCTAAGCTGGTTTTTGAAATATTCAGCTAAATATTGTCAGAATTTTCTAGATGCCTGGCTCTCATTGAATGGCAATTGTCTTGTTCCTGTCCTGCTGTTACTCTCTTAATAGGAGCTCCTGTCCATTTTGTATTGAACGCTGATGATCCTGCCCTCACTGAGCCCTAGCTTTCCTGCCATGTAAAGCAAGCTGTCCCATCTGTTGTGGACTGTTTATTTCTGCTTGATTACTTTTCTCATATTACACTGGTGTATTGTGTTGTATTGTGTAGAAGAGCAAGTCCCCAGCATTTGCCTTGTTACTACATTCCCTGTGTGGTCAACTGATTTACAAGATGCCTTATCTTTGTTTTTTTTTACCTGCACAATCAGCAAACTCCCATCTAACTGCCTTGTTTTTCCTGTCTGTGTAGACAGCTTATTAACAATCAGGCAGTTGCTACCTCATTTCCTCTTGTATGTGCAATTGGCTGATACAACATTTAAAAGGCAACTGCCTTGTATTCATATTGTCTATGAAGCCACTCAATTCACCATAAAGTGATGGCCTTTTTGAGCTGCTAGTGAAACCAGCCATTTGGCAGCTGCCTGGCTCCTGTTTTCTATCTACCTACTACCCTTGGTTAAAACCAAATGCATGGCTGCTATCATAATACACCTATGGTTTCATAAACTGCTTCTTACTTTCAAGGGAATACCGTTTAAGATAAATATATAAACATGTTGAAATTTCTAAATGGTACAAAACACTAGACATGACTCTAACCCAAGTGTCTTATAAAAGACTGAAAGGCACAGTTCTCATATGGTTTACTTCTTCATTTTGTGACTGTCATCTGATTAGCATGCCAAGTAAACAAGTGAGCTGTCTAAAGGCAATGACAAGCAGCATGTTGAAGGCAGGACCAAAGGCAGCTCGACAGGCAATGCCTACTAAACTATTTTGAAATCAATTGGGACAACTATGTAAACTTTAATTCACAACTAGCAGCTTTTGCTTCATGGGCTAATAAACAATAAATTAACAAAATTAATCTTTTGATTGAAAAGTATGGTCTAAATTCTAATGTTGCATGATAAAACTCCCTCTCTGCTTGCAAACAATACTTTATTTGTTTTAAATTGTTAAAACAGATTGATTTCAAAAATTACACTAACCATCTTTGGCTCCATTAAAAAAAATACAGTTATGAGCTGATTTATGGCCAACCAAGTTGATTTTCTTACGGGCGAAGGCCAAATAAACCGTATGCCTCTTTATCACATAAGTGTAGCAGCGCTACGAGCCATAGAATGACACACTCTACATATCTAAGTTACAGGTACATTTCACATGTAAAGAACAGATATGAGAAACATATGTTTTGATACTTTTAGTATGCTTTTGCATATTTTAATAATAAAATACAGTGCCGTAGACAAGACATGCTGTAAAACATTTTGGTTCCAGCATTGTGTCGGCAGCTGTCCGCCATTCTTTCATTTGTTTTCTACTGTGCGTATTTTAACTTCTCTGTGATATTCATCCATCCATCCATTTACTAACCCGCTGAATCCAAACACAGGGTCACGGGGGTCTGCTGGAGCCAATCCCAGGGCACAAGGCAGGAACCAACCCTGGGGAGGGTGCCAACCCACCGCAGGACACACACAAACACACCAAGAACACACTAGGGCCAATTTAGAATCGCCAATCCACCTAACCTGCATGTCTTTGGATTGTGGGAGGAAACCGAGCGCCCGGAGGAAACCCACGCAGACACGGGAGAACATGCAAACTCCACGCAGGGAGGACCCGGAAGCGAACCCGGGTCTCCTAACTGCGAGGCAGCAGCGCTACCACTGCGCCACCGTGCCGCCCCTCTGTGATATTTCATACTTTATTTTTCATGAATAAATACTGTAATCATAATGTCCCCATAACACCCACAAACAAAGCCTGTATAGAAATGTAAGAAGAAACATGATTCTGAGGATAGTGATTCTGATAATTTACCTTACATTGTTGATTAGTTTTAATTCACTTGTAGTTTTTTAAGTAAAAACAAATGATTCTGCAAATGATTCTGGACCAACTACTGTGGCCAAAATTATTTCCTGCTAACCACTGTGCACACTCAATTCACTGTGGCAGTATTGCAAATGGATCGTATCCAGTCCTCTACAACCCCTGCTCTGATGATCGTGCTCAATTCATCAAGGAGGAAGAGCTGGTGATCATGCTTGACTCATCTAACAAATTGCATGGGACTAACCTGCTTTGATGAACATTGTTGTTTGACCAAGGGAGACCACCCAAACCCCCCATTTCTGATGATTGTGCTAAATTCATGGAGAAGACAATCCCCCATCCAGGTGGTTCACACTGGCATGTGAAAAAGTGGGTTGTCACACCACACAGTTTGGGAAACACTGCATCAGAGTATAATCTAGGCAGTCATTGTGAAATAATGTTAGAGTTGATCATAGATTAAGAAACTCCCAGTGAAGAATATATATTATTTAAATGAAGTTAAAGTTTTATCTGTATAATTTAACAAACATATTTTGCTGCATTTCACCTTAAAATGAATCGTCAGACAAACTGAAAATAACATACCGAAAAGTGATATAAAAACCTTGGTGGATGGGATAAGCTATGAAAAGAATCAAATATATTAAAATCGGATGCATATTAACGCAGCAAGCAAATCAAATGAGCAATGCAGTGACCAGTAGGGGAAAGGAGATTATCAAGCAGCAGGTAAATAAAAGCATTCACATTCATTGCCAAATAATATTATAATATTTCAGTTATAGGATCTGATTTCATATAAGTACAAAGCTTGACTCATAAGAGTTGGATATTACATGCCAATTTCAGTTATCTCAAAACAGAATCTACCTTGTTGAAAACATCACGGCTTGTAAATTGTTACATGTAACAATTAACACTCAAAACAAAGCAGCAAAGTAATCTCATTCTTAAATCTAGTCACATCTCTAGTAGCCACTTGCATTGTTGGAAAATACAACATTCACACTTTTACAGCACAGGTAATCAGTAATGCCCATCTTCTTTACATGTAGTCTGTAGTCCCATGCCCCAGACATTCCAAGAGCGTACCGAAAGACTGGCCATAGTGAAAGTGTGAGAGAAATGAAAAGCAAGGACTGTAGTAGTAGGGTGTCATACCATACTAGCCTTTATGGACGCAATGAGAAGTCAAGCAAAATCACAACTTTTATTGCCTAACTGAACAGATATACAATATGCAGGGTTTTGAAGCAGCTCAGGCCCCTTTTTCGTGCAAGGGACCTTGAAAGCTTGCATATTGTAATCTTTTTAGTTAGCTAAGCAAGGACCGAGAAAAGAAACTAGATACCCGTCCGCACATTAAATAACAATCACTGGTTTTACCTCTGTCCCTTACATCCCATAACATCCCTCAAGTAAGAGCTTACAGAATATTTTAGCAAGGCAGAAGGCACCCTTGGAACACCCATCACCTCCTTTCCCCCCCAATGTATGGGCAAACATGTAAAATCAAAGAACTGAATAATTTAACAACAAAAAAAAAATTAACAGAGGAAGGAAATAAAATTATCACCTGGTATCATTAATGTAATAGTTGTGGAGAACTCCTGCCAGACCAGACCAAAGCACACATCTTTATACCAGTATGTATGCACAATGAAAAAGTATGACATTTTGCAACAATATGCAACAATAAGGACAACAGGCAGATCACAAGTTTTTCAAGAGCAAATGACAGTGTATAAGTATACCAGATGGACCAAAGACAATAAAGATTACTTGGGCATGTGCAAGTAATGAAGAATGTTTCAATAGCCTGAAGAGGTACTTCTGGAGAGTCAAATATGCAGTAAGAGTTATTAAGAGTATCACAAAGTAGAGAAAAAATGGCCCAAAACCAGCTTCTTTTGTATTCTTGATAACCAGATTCATCACTCTTGTTTTATGCAATTTCACCACAAAAAATATAGAAATAATTTAATATGGTCTACCTTTGGAGTTATCTCCAGAGTTTAAGAACCTCTGCCAAAATACACTGTCTCTTAGGATACCTTAGGATCCAGAAGATAAGAATGTAGGGCTTAGTAGATTCTATAGGCCCTTTCAGTTATAATTTTAGTGCAACATAATGTTGGAAATTGCTCTGGGTTTCATTAAAAAAACAATTATATCATCTTTCTCAACATTGTCAGACAGTCCTAAATTGTATTGTTTTTTGTGACACCCACAATCTTCTTGGTTTGTAGTTTTAAGGTAAGTGTGGCAGTCTCTCTGTGCAACACTCCAGTTTCATCATGATTATAAATAGACTATGGAGTGAGGGGAGTGTACCACTTTTATGATCTATGTTTTTTTCTGATTTAATACTGGACTTTTCAGCTCACAGGTCTGTAATGAGTGTTTGCATTTTGGGATTTAGTGGATTGTATACACTATAAAGAGATTCTTCTTCTCCTCTCAGAACAAAAAGCCTGACTAGCTGTCTATGGGAAGTTTCAAGGAATTTTTTGCTGAGTTAAAGGCTTCAGAACAGCTTCTATTTCCTGAATAGGGCTTTTTGTACTGCATTTAGGTAAATAAAATCCTCCAACCAAGATTATTATAGATTTGCCTTTTTATATTAGTTTTTATTTGTATATTTTTCTGACCTTACTTGGAAATTCAGTTTAGTTTTAGTTTTCCTCCATCATGTAATTGCAGTTTTAATTTAGTTTTTATTTCACAAAGACATTTCTATTTTATTTTTACATTTATTAGTTTCAATTTTAGGTTTAGTAATTATGGCATGGAGCTCCTACGGAGTTGAGTTTTGTGTCACAATCAGACAGAACTGTTAATGGGTTTGGATATGAGTTTAATGTTACTGGAAGCTTACTACACTACATGGTTTACTATGTGGTTTTGTGTTTGTCTGATAAAAGCAAGCATAATCAAAACCAAATACTGAATATTAACAGTTGTATACATTTTTTGTATTTTGTAAAATATTTTCTGTGTCATTTGTGCTGAACAAATGTGTGCTGATGGCACTTTTTACCTTTTCCTTTAATTGCCCAGAATTAAATTTAGGTGGATTTTAAGGTTTGAGGGTTTTTTTACCTAAATGTCTACAGCACACAACATATCTCCCTACAAGACAATGTCCTTATAATGAATGCCTTCAATATTGCATTCAAAAATTTCACATACTGGGCTCTGTTAATTTCTACCAGCCATATTATATTGATCTCTGATTCCATCCCAGGCACATACAATGTATAGACAGAATTTTGCCACCTGCAGGCCTGAAAAGATATAAAAATTAGAAAATCAATTCTGACAGGTGTGATCACGAAAATCGCTGGGGCTTAGGAAGAACAGGGCTCTTAGGCTTGAATCAGTGTGCAGACCCTACCTGGCTCTACTGAGGGAAACAAAGACAAACAAGCATGTAATGTGAAAGTTTGGAGCAGTGAGACTTGAATAGCCCACCATAAGAACAGTAAACCCTTAATGAGCAGAGCAAGAGTGGGTAATAGGAGTGGGGACTGACACAAAACGACAGAGACAGCAGCTGAGGTTAGGAACAATATATTCATCCATCCATTATTCAACCCGCTATATCCTAACTACAGGGTCACGGAGGTCTGCTGGAGCCAATCCCACCCAACAAGGTGCAAGGCAGGAAACAAACCCTGGGTAGGGTGCCAGCCCACCACATGGGAACAATATATACATTACCTAAACCTGTTGGTCCAGAGCAGGATTGAAGGAAACCTGGAGCCTACCCCAGCAGCTTTGGATACAAGGCAGGAAAAATCCCTGGTATGCAATATGTATGATATGGCTGATGTTAAGAACAAAAGAAAACGATATTTCAACTATCTATCGAGAGAGAAATTGAAAGAAGAGGGACAAATATTTTAAAACATAATTCTGCTACTGGATTATTTTCACAATATCAGGTATTTTGAGCTGTGAATATAAACTAAAAAAGATAAATTAATAAATATAGAATAAATTCCTGTGGTGGGCCTGCGCCCTGCCTGGGGTTTGTTTCCTGCCTTGCGCCCTGTGTTGGCTGGGATTGGCTCCAGCAGACCCCCGTGACCCTGTAGTTAGGATATAGCGGGTTGGATAATGGCTGGATGGGTGGAATAAATGCGAAAACACATTAGTATGTTCAGTTTTTCAGCAGTTGGCAGACTCTCTTCACCTACCTATCTGTAGTTCAGTTTAGACGTTACCAACTCAGGAATTTTACAAGGTTTGTAAAGCAAAAGTGATTGGTCAGCAACAATATGCTGATCTTGTATGATGATCCAGTCAGTCTCTTAATCAGTGCTATTTTATTTTCAAAAAGGATCTCTTCTGTGTGAAGTGGTAGGCAGGGTTGTGAGGTCAGGGGAGGCAGGTGAGGCTCTGAAAAGTAAAACTAAAAATGATAACATAAAATAAATTTGTCCACTAGTCTGTGGTATAAATTTGTTTTCTTTATCATTCCATTAATTTTGGTCATTTTTATTGTCAAATTCAAGGAAACACGAGGTGCGGCAGCAACGAGCCTCACCTCACCTCTTATTGCTCTGTCCCTCACACACTGGGTTGATGCATGCAATTGGCACGTGCCTGTTGCGGTCCCTTTGTATGTTGCCAATACAATGTTTGCAGACACATTTATTATACACCATGACTTTCCACAGTATGGCTAATATTTTAATGAATGTGTGTGACATATTCAGTCTTGCTGATCGGACATAAAACTGCAGTGAAAAGGCACAAGGTGAGGCAGACAGTAACTAAAATTTGACCTTAAATAAAATATTCTTTTGTTTTTCTTGTTATTCTGTTGTTGAACATTCTGTATTAAAATTGATTAAAGCATCAGAATTGAAAGCTTTTAAAAACAATTAAATATTTCAGTTAAGGTCAAAATTGAAATCTGTTTTTTTGTACACCACTCAATACTTTAATTTGTATTAAATAAGTATGATTTGTGGAATTGCAACAGCAAATTTGGAACACATGGAGGGTGCAGTGCAAATGTGCTCTCACCGGTCTCTCACTGTTATAAATGTAATGTTCTTTCTTAGCTATATATGTACCTTACCTACTGTATGTGTGTGTAAAAAATGCTGATGAGATATGAAACATAACCAGTAGTCAGTGTGCATATTGCCAGTTGAATAGTACATAAGCTACTCTTTTGGATTCATATATTTGTAAATCTGACTCTGAAGGAGTCAGTGCCTCACCAGCCATGAACCTCACCACACGTCACTGGTGGCAGGTGAATTATTATCAACAAAACGCAGACACCTGAGAAATAAACTGAAATGTTAGTCACTTGTAAATATTTTGTTTAGCAGCAAATTTCAAATTCAGGCATTTGAATTACATCTTGATATACAACAAGCGCAAAGAAAGGCAGCACAGTATATATGATATAGTATATTTCACTTGCTTTACACGCCAGTAGTCAGCTCGCTCGTGCTACAAATGCTGTGTGAATTCCCACCATCCGTCACCAGCTGCCAGTCACTGGAGGAATATATGCGGACATCTCGTGGGGGATGACTTTTTGTTTCATAATTAAAAGTTACAAGGGCTAAAGTCTAACAGCAAGAATATTCATTCAAAAACTAAAACTAAAAATATTTTTAGCAAATTATTATATTTCATTTTATTTCAGTTAGTCTGTCCAGCTACTTTAATAGTTTCGTTTAGTTTTTCATTTCGGTTTTGTTAATTATTTTATTTCAGTTTACAAAAATTTTTATTAGTAATCGTTTCAGTTTTGATTTTAGTTTTCGTTAATTATAATAACCTTGCCTCCAACAAACTAGTCAAATAATTATCACTGAAGGTTGAGATGATGGATGTGTTGATGAGTGTGGGGTGGTCACAGCAGAGTACACTATCATAGTCAACTCATCTCAGAATCTCTAGCCTACATTATGTATATATTTGATGATTAAAAAAGCAACCTGCAAAAGCAACGGATACACTGTTGAATGAGGTTGGTGATGACAATTTCTATAGCTGTGAATTCCCTCCTCTTAGCTGTTATGATATGAGAGAAATCAAGCATGTTTCACACTATTACTTGCGTCACCTGCAGCTACAAAAATCACATTAAAGGATAAGTCTGTTTGAAACAATAGTTTGCAGAATTGATTCTTTTTCTAGGAAAAAAGAATGTTTTGTTTATTTAGAAGTGACCTGCTTCTGTTCTGGAATTTTTCCCCACTGCAGATCAAGTTCCCAATGAGGGATATAGAATGTAAAATGTATGCAGTAGGCTAAGATAAAGTCAAACATTAATCTATATTTTTACAGTCAGGAAAGATGAAATTGATTAATATGTCCTTGCACTACTTGTTGTTCATTATGGCCAATGAAGCAATTACACTATATTATTTTTCACATCATATAATTTGCTTTTAAAGCAGTCAATTTAAACCTGTGTGCAATACCAATAAACACACCTTCTATATGGTCCATCTCATGATGTAGTGCCATTTTAATTTTTGTCAGCCATGGCTAAATGTATTTTGTTAGTTATTTTTTCCCTACGGAGGTTTTCAATGGTGATGAACTGTGTTCAGAAAGAGGCCTACACTGGCTCCTCCTTTTGTTTACTATGTGTAACTAGCCACACATATTATGTGGAATGGTCAATGAGAACAGTAAATGCAGGAGAACCTAACCATAATGTTAGATCAAATCAAAACACAGATAGCAGTTAATCAAGACAAATAATAAATGAAAATTCTAAGAAGACAAAGAATTTGAAGATAAAAGATAAACAAGAGAATGAAGTGCAGTACTCAGACCTTAGTGTTTGGAATGATAAGACTTGAAAATTTTGAGCAATTGTTTTTGGTTTTTGATCCAAAACCTCGGATGATGAATACCATGCGTCAACAACTTTTATACCATCAGGAAATGACATCAGCCCATCATTCAGTCACATGCCTAGCAATCACCCTTAACAACAGTAAACAAGAAAAAACTCTACAGAGTTGCAGTGTATATGGAAAAACTTGAGAAAAAGCAGCCAATCTACCACTTTTATGCGATTTATTAGGAACTTGAAGACAGAGCACTTCATTCAAACATTTCCACACCACACATTACAGGGGGTCTAGCCAATGTTTTGCAGAAAAATGTTTTCATCTCAAGTGAGATCTGTTTTTCACAATCCACTCATTTGATCTTTCAGTATGCACTGCCTGCTCTTTCCAACTTCGTCAGTATTTCACTTGTTAGTTCCCTGTCTTCTTCAATTCAACTTCCAAAATATTTAAAAGATTTCACCTGCCTTAATTATTTCTCTCATACTTCCACTTTCTTTGGCTTAACATCAACTATTACCACCGTTAAAACCTCTGTTTTATTGCCTTGGAATGTGTCCATACATATTCAATAGATCTGCAGCACCTGATTCTATTCCAGCAACTTTCTTTTTAATTCCTCCAGTGAGTCCCCTCTTAATGTGATGTCATCTGCAGAATAGTGCCATGGCTCCTTGCTTCATCCTGACCATTCTACTGAAGTAATCCATGATAATCATAATTAACAAAGGTCTGTACTGACACTTTGTGCAAGCTAATTCAGGATAACATTAGTTATTCTGAAACATTTTAAAATTTTGTCTCTAAACATCTCATTACCATAGTGATATGTTTCTCTGGAACATTGTACCATCCAAGCACCATCCGAGGTCTTACCATATGCTTTCTCCAAATCCATAAATGGCTGCTGGAACTCTCTCCTTCTTTTGATCTGCTGCCTCATGATGAACAAGAGGTCTATTGTGCTCCATTCTTACCTGAATCTAATTTGCTCCTACAGTAACTTTTGTTTCACAGTTTCTCTTATTCATTCCTCTACAATTTCTCCACAATCTCAATGTGGAGTGACAGTAATCTTACTTCCCTATTAAGGCAATGTTCGTTAATATTTTCCTTATTCTTGATGGTGGTACTAATATGGACTCTCTCCATTCTTCCAGTATGCTCTTTTGTCTTCATACTGCTTGCAACACTCTCACCCATCCATTTCACTACATTGTCTGCAAGTATTTTGACCATCTCCATTGAAGTCCTACTGCTTTTCCTGCCATCATCTTCTTATCACCATCATAAGTTTTTAAACAAAGATATTTGGCTGTGGTCCACAAATAGAATTACTAATTGCTAATTCACTCATGAATGAATTTACTTTGTTCAACAATATTTCAAAAATACTTTTGCCACATCCTTTTCACATCTTCAGCCATCACCTATTAATTCTTATTATTTATCAAAGGTAATGTTATTCCATCCACTTTTGTAGTGCCTCTGCCCCTTACTATCTTGTACACCTTCTTTTGTCCAACCCTTATAGTTCTCTCAGTCTCTTTATATACCTCTGTTTTGACAGTTTTTTTTATCCTTTTAGCTACTTTATATTTCTCTTTACTTTCTATCACTCCATCCTTCTTTACCTCTTTCTTCTTTCTCATTGCCTCATTCACCTTTCCATTCCATCACCTTTCTTCTCATTTTGTCAGTCAGTCATCATCCAACCCGCTATATCCTAACACAGGGTCATGGGGGTCTGCTGGAGCCAATCCCAGCCAACACAGGGCGCAAGGCAGGAACAAATTCCCAGGCAGGGCACACACACCCACACACACACTAAGGACAATTTAGGATTGCCAATGCACCTAACCTGCATGTCTTTGGACTGAGGGAGGAAACCCACGCAGACACAGGGAGAACATGCAAACTCCATGCGGGAAGTGAACTCAGGTCTCCTTACTGCAAGGCAGCAGCACTACCACTGCGCCACTGTGCCGCCCCTTCTCTTTTTGCTTTCATTATAAATCCTGCCCTCCCACACAGATCCTTTACAGTTGCAACCAGCAGTTCCCTCATATACTGTATTTCCAAGTATTCAGAATAGTCAATGTAAGAAAAAGGTAAGCATATTTATCAAGCGCATGGAAGGAATTTGATTTTGTGCTTTACAATCTCCTGTCAGGTTTTGTTGGTAAGAATACATTTTACCTGTACTTTCAATCAGGGGTTGGCTTTCTATAAAGAAGAAAAAAATTAAACATTGGTTATGTACACAAAGTGCATTTTCAAATAATGATTACAAACCTTATGCTGCAACATTTTGTTGCTTTGTGTATAAATACACACAAATAGAAATCCATTCTAACTGTGCAATGTACCTAAAGCATTTTGAAACAGGAGAAATGAAATGGGCATAAAATATGACTAATTGTAAACGAATAAAAGGTACTGCAAGCTTTACTGTCAATGCAATTACAGTATATTCATGCTGTGGAATACTTGAGGACTAATGGAGTGGAAGCTAATTGTCAATATGAGCAAAGAACGAAAGTGCACAATACCCAGTAAACCAAAATTGAAATATTCAGAACATTCTCAGATTATCCAAATTTATTTCAGATCCATCCATCCATCCATTATCCACAGGCTATATCCTAACTACAGGGCCACGGGGGTCTGCTAGAGCCAATCCCAGCCAACAACTGTACTACTTTATTTAAACATATAATTGTCAGACACTAGGAGAAGGTGACATAATTAAGGTTTAGTAAAATCTAAAACTGTTCACTTTAAAGTAATATATTCATCTTCACTCTTCAACATACATTACTGTTTAGCACAGCTGATTTTATAAAAGAAGTTGAAGTAAAAGAATGTTTCTTCATCCATTACACAATTCTTTGATGACTAAACATCTCCCTGCACACACTTAAGCATAAAAAGGAAATAATTTCTTTAGATACTAAATGGGAGGAAAAAGAAAAAAACAGTGGTTCTCAGAAACTACTTGACCTCTGTGGAGCTTCAGAATGTTTAGTGTACAGGCTCTGTTGACAATTGAGTTTCCAAGCCTGTACACCACTCTGTATCTCATGAAATATCTCCTTGTCTTACTGTTTTCACTGAGGTGAAAAAAAGGCCTGTTATGCAAAATATTGACCCATCTATTACTAAGGCAACAATAATTTTATGTCTAGGAAAACCCAACAAATCTACATATTGTATACTGATGATATTAAATCAATAAAAAGCACTTAAACAATATACAGTGCATCCGAAAAGTATTCACAGCGCATCACTTTTTCCACATTTTGTTACGTTACAGCCTTATTCCAAAATGGATTAAATTCATTTTTTTCCTCAGAATTCTACACACAACACCCCATAATGGCAACGTGAAAAAGGTTTTCTTGAGGTTTTTGCAAATTTATTAAAAATAAAAAACTGAGAAATCACATGTACACAAGTATTCACAGCCTTTGCTCAATACTTTGTCGATGCACCTTCGGCAGCAATTTCCGCCTCAAGTCTTTTTGAATATGATGCCACAAGCTTGGCACACCTATCCTTGGCCAGTTTCGCCCATTCCTCTTTGCAGCACCTCTCAAGCTCCATCAGGTTGGATGGGAAGCGTCGGTGCACAGCCATTTTATGATCTCTCCAGAGATGTTCAATCCTCTGACTTCATGCTTGGTTTGTGCT
Source organism: Polypterus senegalus (assembly GCF_016835505.1). Taxonomy (NCBI): domain Eukaryota; kingdom Metazoa; phylum Chordata; class Cladistia; order Polypteriformes; family Polypteridae; genus Polypterus; species Polypterus senegalus. Next base: position 38,614,993 of record NC_053154.1, read on the forward strand.
CTGACATGAACTGTCAACTGTGGGACCTTAAATAGACAGGTGTGTGCCTTTCCAAATCATGTCCAATCACCTGAATTTACCACAGGCAGACTCCAATGAAGCTGCAGAAACATCTCAAGGATGATCAGGGGACACAGGATGCACCTGAGCTCAATTTTGAGCTTCATGGCAAAGGCTGTGAATACTTATGTACATGTGATTTCTCAGTTTTTTTATTTTTAATAATTTTACAAAAGTCTCAAGTAAACTTTTTTCACGTTGTCATTATGGGGTGTTGTGTGTAGAATTCTGAGGAAAAAAAATTAATTTAATCCATTTTGGAATAAGGCTGTAATATAACAAAATGTAGAAAAAGTGATGCGCTGTGAATACTTTCCGGATGCACTGTATATCAGATCTCACAAAATGCAAATGCAAAATCTTCATCTTCATTTTCATCTTCACACTTCATGGGTTTCCTACAAGCGTTGTTGTGCAATACAATGAATGGGCCTCAATCAAGCTTTAGGAAAGAATGCTCTTCTGTTTCAGTTTTTTGTTTTACCAAGTCTTGGCTGATTGATTAATCTGTGAAATGGTGGTCAATCATTCTATATGTAATCATTTTAGAGCAGACCTTAGTTACAATTTCTCCAACGAACATAAGGGTAGTGGAGTATACTTTATTAATAACCGATAGTGCTCAGATGTATAGTGCTTTATAAGTATCTGTTCACCTCACCTAATTTGTAATTTCTAACAATTATTTGCAAACCATCTTATCTGCAGAGAGAATTTGCATTTGTCTTTCTGACTGGAGTTTATGTTCTGCCATGCAGATGTTAGTAGATCAAGCTATAGCTGTTGAAAATAAATACCCAGATTCCACAATTATTATCATGGATGACTTTATTAATTCCACCTTGGTATCTGAGCTTTCCAAATACAAATAGCTGGTGAAATATGCAACTAAAGAGGGAAAAACTCACAACCACTGCTAAAATACAATCTCAGATGCTTACCATGCCAAACCCTTTTGGGTAACTTTCACTATGCTGTGGTATTTTCAAAATCAGCAAATAAAACTAAATTAAAATAAGCAAATAATCAGCAATAAAAGCCATGCATAACTGAACTAGTGAGGCTGTAGAGACACTACAAAGTGGATTGGATTCATCTGTCTAGAGGTAAGAAAAGTAGCTAAATAGCAAATATTTACTCGAGCCAGTTAAAGTATAAAGATGTTGGCTTTGATACATTCAAGTGTTCCGAGTATCTTGCCGCTTTTATTCATGGAGTTTCTCAGTCTCAGTATTTTCCGTGTACAGACCTCCTAAACACAATGCGTCTTTCTTTGAGGAATTCTCAAACTAAGTGCCAATTAAAATTACCAACTATGACAGGTTCCTAATAGTTGGCCACTTTAATTTTCATATCGATAATCAGTGTGACCCGAAAGCAAAAGAATTCATAAACCTCCTGCACTCCTTTGATCTGAGCCAGCACATTAGTCAGCCAACACACAAAGGAGGGCACACGTTGGATTTAGTGATTACTAAAGGACTAAAAGTTGATGTGAGGCCGATCATGGATATCGGTTTATCAGACAATTTTCTCTTACTATTTCACATAGAAATAGCTAAAATTAATAAGAAGCATATTGTTAAAATACTTTTTTGGCTCATAACTGCAGCTTCAAAGTTTACCAGTCTGTTTGTAGTGCTTACTGCAATAGTGATAATAATGTAAATAGTAAGCTGTAAAATTTTAAAACTAAAGTGAGAGCTGCCACTGACATAGTTGCTCCTGAAATGACAGTTAAAAAATCCTGCAGCACTGATAAACCTGTGGAACGAGCCCAGGACACAGACAGGCAGACATGTTGTAAATCCACCACCACACATTTATTTACAATCACTATTTACAGTCACAAGTGCACAAACCCCCAAAACTTCCCAAAGTCCTGGCCTCACACTGCCTCTTTGCTTCAGGCCGCCTCCTTGTCTCATCCAGAGACCTTGTCCTTCCTTTTCTCCCCGACTCCAGTCTCGAATGAAGGGAGGCGGCCCCTTTTATCCACACCCGGATGTGCTCCAGGTGCTTCCCGGCAATCTCCCACCAACACACCCCCGTGTGGCAGAAGTGCCGGCTGTATCCCCAGAAGCACTCCGGGTGTCCCTGCTCCTCTTCCCCCCAGCACTTCCTGGTGTGGCGGAAGTGCTGAGGTCCAGGGCTCCAAAGGCATGGTGGCGCCCCCTGGCGGTGACCACGGGACCCTACAGGGTGGAGCTTCAAAGCTCTGTACCCGTGGCCCCCAAAGGAACCAGGGCGGTCGTCCCCAGATGGTCTGGGGAAGACGCAAGCCTTCCTTCGGTCCTCCTGGGTGTCCCGGCCGGGTCACCTCCCCAGCCACCTCTGACACACCTTACTTTATTCTTTAATTATTATTGCCTAATTTTACTTTGATATTTTTTCATTTTTCTTTCTTCATTTTGTAAAGCACTTTGAGCTACATCATTTGTATGAAAACATGCTATATAAATAAACTAGCAAAATACCCGCGCTTCGCAGTGGAGAAGTAGTGTGTTAAAGAAGTAATGAAAAAGAAAAGGAAACATTTTGAAAATAACGTAACATGATTGTCAATGTAATGAATGCAATTATTTTGTCACTGTTATCTATATATATCTATATCTATATCTATCTATATATATATATCTATATATCTCTCTCTCTCTATATATATATATCTATATAAATATATCTAAATATATATCTCTATATAAATATATATATATCTCTACTGTATATATCTATATATATATATATATATATATATATATATATATATATCTCTACTAGCAGAATACCCGCGCTTCACAGCGGAGAAGTAGTGTGTTAAAGAAGTTATGAAAAAGAAAAGGAAGAATGTAATTGTTTTGTCATTGATATGAGTGGTGTTGTCATATCTATATATATATATCAAAATACATGCGCTTGACAGCGGAGAAGTAGAAAGAAAAGGAAACATTTTAATAATAACCTTACATGATTGACAATGTAATTGTTTTGTCATTGTCATGAGTGATGCTGGCATATATATACACATACATGAGTACATATATGCACACACACATATACTATGGGGTGCCAAACAGGCAAATACATTGATTTTCTGAATATATAAAGTCACTGTCGGAATATATAAAGTCAAAATTTGAATATATAAAGTCATTCCCAAAAATATAAAGTCAAAACCTGAGTGTATAAAGACAGCGTTGGAATATTTCGGAATATATAAAGTAAGCGCTGGAATATATAAAGTCAAAACTTAAATATATAAAGTCATATAATATCTATTTTCATCTAATGAATACACTGAGTATGGCTTCACCAAAACAATCATTGATGGCGAATAAAGTATCCATTATTCATAAAGCTTCAATTGGTGATCTGTCTTTCTGCGTTAATCGCATATTTTTTTATACGTCTCAAACCAAGGGGATGCAAGGGTAAAATGAATCGGGAAGCGCGCGTACATACTCAGTGCAGGCCCTCTCGGGAATGAAACCTCGGACGTCGGCGCTAGAGGCGAAGCCTCTACCATTGCGCCACAGTGTGTGGTTTGTCTATTTGAGAGTATGTAGATCAGGGTATATATATATACATATATATATATATATATATATATATATATATATATATATATATATATATATATATATATATATATATATATATATATATATATATATATAAAATACCCGCTTTGCAGCGAGAAGTAGTGTGTTAAAGAAGTAATGAAAAGAAAAGGAAACATTTTAATAATAACGTAACATGATTGACAATGTAATTGTGTTGTCATTGTCATGAGTGTTGCTGGCATATATATATATATATATATATATATATATATATATATATATACAGTGGTGTGAAAACTATTTGCCCCTTCCTGATTTCTTATTCTTTTGCATGTTTGTCACACAAAATGTTTCTGATCATCAAACACATTTAACCATTAGTCAAATATAACACAAGTAAACACAAAATGCAGTTTTTAAATGATGGTTTTATTATTTAGGGAAAAAAATCCAAACCTACATGGCCCTGTGTGAAAAAGTAATTGCCCCTTGTTAAAAAATAACCTAACTGTGGTGTATCACACCTGAGTTCAATTTCCATAGCCACTCCCAGGCCTGATTACTGCCACACCTGTTTCAATCAAGAAACCACTTAAATAGGAGCTGCCTGACACAGAGAAGTAGACCAAAAGCACCTCAAAAGCTAGACATCATGCCAAGATCCAAAGAAATTCAGGAACAAATGAGAACAGAAGTAATTGAGATCTATCAGTCTGGTAAAGGTTATAAAGCCATTTCTAAAGCTTTGTGACTCCAGCGAACCACAGTGAGAGCCATTATCCACAAATGGCAAAAACATGGAACAGTGGTGAACCTTCCCAGGAGTGGCCGGCCGACCAAAATTACCCCAAGAGCACAGAGACGACTCATCCGAGACCCCAGGACAACGTCTAAAGAACTGCAGGCCTCACTTGCCTCAATTAAGGTCAGTGTTCACGACTCCACCATAAGAAAGAGACTGGGCAAAATGGCCTGCATGGCAGATTTCCAAGACGCAAACCACTTTTAAGCAAAAAGAACATTAGGGCTCGTCTCAATTTTGCTAAGAAACATCTCAATGATTGCCAAGACTTTTGGGAAAATACCTTGTGGACTGATGAGACAAAAGTTGAACTTTTGGAAGGCAAATGTCCTGTTACATCTGGCGAAAAGGAATACAGCATTTCAGAAAAGAACATCATACCAACAGTAAAATATGGTGGTGGTAGTGTGATGGTCTGGGGTTGTTTTGCTGCTTCAGGACCTGGAAGGCTTGCTGTGATAGATGGAACCATGAATTCTACTGTCTACCACAAAATCCTGAAGGAGAATGTCCGCCATCTGTTCGTCAACTCAAGCTGAAGCGATCTTGGGTGCTGCAACATGACAATGACCCAAAACACACCAGCAAATCCACCTCTGAATGGCTGAAGAAAAACAAAATGAAGACTTTGGAGTGGCCTAGTCAAAGTCCTGACCTGAATCCAATTGAGATGCTATGGCATGACCTTAAAAAGGCGGTTCATGCTAGAAAACCCTCAAATAAAGCTGAATTACAACAAAGATGAGTGGGCCAAAATTCCTCCAGAGCTGTAAAAGACTCATTGCAAGTTATTGCAAACGCTTGATTGCAGTTATTGCTGCTAAGGGTGGCCCAACCAGTTATTAGGTTCAGGGGCAATTACTTTTTCACACAGGGCCATGTAGGTTTGGATTTTTTCTCCCTAAATAATAAAACCATCATTTAAAAACTGCATTTTGTGTTTACTTGTGTTATATTTGACTAATGGTTAAATGTGTTTGATGATCAGAAACATTTTGTGTGACAAACATGCAAAAGAATAAGAAATCAGGAAGGGGGCAAATAGTTTTTCACACCACTGTATATATATATACATACACACACACACACACACACATAAACATATATATATATATATACACACATATATATATACATATACATATATATATATATATATACACATATACAAATATATACATATACATATATATATACCTGCGGTGGGTTGGCACCCTGCCCTGGATTGGTTCCTGCCTTGTGCCCTGTGTTGGCTGGGATTGGCTCCAGCAGACCCCCGTGACCCTGTATTCGGATTCAGCGGGTTAGAAAATGGATGGATATATATATACACACATATACAAATATATACATACATACACATATACAGTACAGGCCAAAAGTTTGGACACACCTCCTCATTCAATGTGTTTTCTTTATTTTCATGACCATTTACTGTACATTGGTAGATTCTCACTAAACTATGAATGAACACATGTGGAGTTATGTACTTAACAAAAAAAGGTGAAATAACTGAAAACATGTTTTATATTCTAGTTTCTTCAAAATAGCCACCCTTTGCTCTGATTACTGCTTTGCACACTCTTGGCATTCTCTCGATGAGCTTCAACAGGTAGTCACCTGAAATGGTTTTCACTTCACAGGTGTGCCTTATCAGGGTTATTTAGTGGAATTTCTTGCTTTATCAATGGGGTTGGGACCAGCAGTTGTGTTGTGCAGAAGTCAGGTTAGTTGGACGATCATTTATTTTTCAATAGGACAATGACCCTAAACACACCTCCAGGCTGTGTAAGGGCTATTTGACCAAGAAGGAGAGTGATGGAGTGCTGTAAATGGTCATGAAAATAAATAAAACATTGAATGAGGAGGTGTGTCCAAACTTTTGGCCTGTACTGTATATCTACATATATACTGTATATACACACACACACACACATATATATATATATATATATATATATATATATATATATATATATATATATATATATATATATATATATACATATATACATATATACAGTATATACATATATATATTAGGGGTGAGACTCGATTAAAAAAATTTATCTAATTAATTAGAGGCTGTGTAATAATTAATCTTGATTGATCGTATGTAATCACACATGAAAATTTGCCCCAAATCGCAAATGTTTTTTTTTAATTTAAAAGGGTTTTAGAATCAAATAATAGACATGGACATGAATATTGTAAACTCAAGCTCTTTTAATTTCTGAAAAAAAAATGCTTTTAAACTGCATTTCAATTCAAAACAGAAACAAAAATATCATCCCTGGCTAAAATTGAGCAGACTTAAAAATAAAGTGGTATTTTAAGTACTTTAAGTACATTTTCAGAATGATATTGTCTTTAAATAATAATAACAAAAATTTCAACATAAAGTGCAGTTTTTCTTCTTAAAAAATAAGGCAGAAACATAAAAGGTATTTGACCAGCTTCACCTTTAAACTCTGAGTAACCTTAGCCAAAATTATTTTGTACATTAGGCTAAAACAATGCGATCATTGAGCATTTTGTAAGTAGATGTAATTAGAATTAGTAACCATCACGGAAGTCCAATGATCCTCAGTAAGAGCCACAAAGTCTGCTTTCTGTAATTCATCTAATTTTGCTTGCTTTTCAGTGTGCACAAAACCACGCTTTTATCAAGGCTTCCATCGGGTAGTCTTTTGAAATTAAATTTGCCTCCGATCAGTCGTAGCAATGCGCTTTCTTTCGACTCTTACATTTTTATAGCTCTGATGTGTGTAGCAATGTAATCGATGTACCAGGAAATCATGCACTGACAAAAGTTCCCCTTTGCTTGGAATGCAAAGTGTGATTAAATGCGTTATTTTTTTAACGCGTTATGGAGTACATGCATCAAAGCTTCTCAGCTGTGCTTGTGCTAAGAAAAGGAAACATTTTAAAAATAATGTAACATGATTGTGAAAGTAATAGTTTTGTGACCGTTATGAATGTTGCTGTCATCAAGGATTTGATTATAATTTCTTGCAATCAGGTTCGTATTTGGAGGATGTGTTGTGTTCAAGTTATATTCCGTGTTTGTCAACCGTTGTAAAGATAACAGGTTTCATTCATCGAAGTGTTCACCACCCAAATCGGTACTCGTCAATGTAAGATGTTCAAGAGGCATTCCCGGGATTAAGTTGTGGAAATTGCCTGCGAACATTTAGCGGTAGCGTGTGTATGAACTTAATTTTATGTTTTCCAGTCCTGCAAAGTCATTTGACGTGAGCCACTTGGAGTACACGCATCGATGCTTCTCAGCTGTGCTCGTGCGATCTCGCAATGTCAACGGGTTTATTTAATGTTAGCTAAGACCAAGCACTTAAAAGTTTCTTGCTACAGCAATTTTAACTCCGTTACAAAGTGATCCAAAGTCTCGTTTATACCTCATGTCTTTTCATTAAACTTGTATCTCGCGAATACCACATTGGTCGTAGGCATGACAAACGGCAGCGGGAGTGTGTCTATAAACTTAATTTAAAGTTACGGTTCAGACCGTGCTTTGTTTCCTCAGTAGCTGTTCACAGTCATTTCACGTGATTACGTGGGAGGCGTGATGATGTCAGACGCAACTCCGCCCCCCCACGGCCATGAGCTGAAGTCCATTACAGTATACTGTATGTAGAAAAATAGGTTCCAGTTATGACCTTTACGCGTAGAATTTCGAAATGAAACCTGCCCAACTTTTGTAAGTAAGCTGTAAGGAATGAGCCTGCCAAATTTCAGCCTTCTACCTACACGGGAAGCTGGAGAATTAGTGATGAGTCAGTCAGTCAGTGAGGGCTTTGCCTTTTATTAGTATAGATATTGTTGGTGTTGTTGTCAATGTGCATGATCAACTTTCTCCTAACAGCTCAGTCCTGCACTTCCTCCCCAGTCAGACTCATTTCTTTCAGATCTTCTTTTACTTTTTCCATCCACCTCCACTTTGGTCTCCTTTGCTTTCTATTTCCCTGTACTTTCATTCCCATTGCACTTTTGCCTAAATATTAATTGTCTCTCCTCATTAGATGTCTATACCACTTCATCTTACTTTCCTGTACTTTCTTAGGCATCTCTCCCACTTCTGTTACATCTCTTTGTGACCTTTTTCTAACTCCACACATCCATCTGAAAAATCTAATTTCTGCCACATCTAACTTCTTTCACTGCACTCCCTTTACTGCCCATGTATCAGCTCCATATATCATTGCTGGTCTTAATATAACCCTTTCCCAAATTTTAATTATGTGTGACATCAGCTTTATCTCTCTATAGTTTCCACAATCCTGAATATCATCCTTCTCATTATAAATTGGTACAATCACACAGTTCCTCCACTCCTCTGCTATTCTCTCCTGTTCATACAGTATACTGTATCTTCCGCATTAGATCCCAAAACACATTTACTCCTTCTTCTCCTAACTTCTTACACATTTCTGCTGGTGAGAGAGTGTAAAAAAAAACCTGTGCATGCAGTGTGTGATGTCTCAAATAAAGAGGAAGACAAGCTGTTTATTGATGCAGTAAGAAAGGAATCGATGAATGAAACCTGATATCTTTATAATGGTTGACAAACACGGAATGTAACTTGAACACAACACATCCTCCAAATACGAACCTGATTGAAAGAAATAATGATAATCAAATCCTTGATGACAGCAACACTCATAACAGTCACAAAACAATTACATTGACAATCATGTTACATTATTTTTAAAATGTTCCCTTCTTTTTCATAACTTCTTTAGCACACTACTTCTCTGCTGCGAAGCGCGGGTATTTTGCTATATATATGTATATATATACGCGGGAGGCTTCGCCTCTAGTGCTGACGTCCGAGGTTCGATTCACGAGTGGGGGTGCAGTGAGTGTGTACACCTAATGAGCCCAGAATTAGGGCGAAACATGTGTTGCGTACTCTTTGCATCATTTGACAGTAAAACTATTTCAATATATATTATATATATATATATATATATATACAGTATATACACATTTATTATATATACACACACACATACATATATATCAGCGCTTCCAGATTCATTTTACCCTCGCACCCCCTGTGACGAACGTTGCCGATTTCGCACCCCATTGGTTTGAGAAGAAGTATGAAAAAATATGAGGTTAACGTAGAAAAACAGATCACCAATTGAAGCTTTATGAATAATGAATACTTTATTCGCCATCAATAATTGTTTTAGTAAAGCCAAACTCAGTGTAATCCTCCTTCCATTTTCTAATTTTTTCGCGACTGGCATTGATTAAATGAACGGTAAAAAAGTAAGAGCGAAGCAACGGTGACTTATTCAGGCAGGCAGGCGAGAGCACAATAGCACGCGGGTTCGATGTAGTGCGCGTCAAGTCGATCTAAAATGCACAATCAGATTGGAAAAAATATATCTTTTCAAGTTCTATTTGGATATAAGTAGGTTCTATTTAGTCATCAGAAATATCTTTGGTAGGAATGTAAGTTGAATTTGGTCTTTAAATTTCTATTGTGAAGAAAAATTTAAGCAATGATGACTAAATTTAACTTACATTCCTACCAAAGATGTTTCTGTCAACTAAATAAAAATTACTTATATTTAAAATTTAAATAGAACTTGAGCAGATACGATAGTTCATAATACCCACGCAGCACTAAGTGCACGTAAGAGCGGAAGTCATCCATTTTAACAAGCAGCGTATTGCACTGATACGAAATAGCCTGCCCATTTAATTAATTAGGAATGGATAGATAAATTAAGGTTTTGTACAAATAATGTTTTTCATTTTTCTTCCTCGATGGATTCTGGCACCCCCGCAACAGCTGCTCGCACCCCAAAGGGTATATATATATGTGTGTGTGTATATATGTGGATATATATATATATATATGTGGATGTATGTGTATATATATATATATATATATACATATATATGTATATATGCATGTGTGTATATATATATGTGTATATGTATATATCTAGATATATATGTATATGTATATATGTATATGTGTATGTGTATATATATTCGAGGCTGGAGTTGGAAGGAGGACGCAGTGGATGGAGGCGGCCCATTGTGGCCAGGACTGTTTGGGTGATTTGGGGTTTGTGCACGGAACTGGGTCTTTGTGACCATGTATATATATATGTATGTGTATGTATATGTATGTGTGTAGATATGTATATACTGTATATATGTATATATGTATATATATGTGGATGTATGTGTATCTATATATATATACTGTATGTGTATATTTATATATGTACATTTGTATGTATATGTATATGTGTATATGTATATATATGTGTGTGTGTGTGTGTGTGTGTGTGTGCAACACTCATAACAGTGACAAAACAATTACATTGACAATCATGTTACGTTATTTTCAAAATGTTTCCTTTTCTTTTTCATTACTTCTTTAACACACTACTTCTCCGTTGCGAAGCGCGGGTATTTTGCTAGTTTTTAATACTTGAAAATATCAGGTCTTTATATTTCTGGTTATATGTGCTAAATCACGCATTTGATTGCATCTTTTCCATAAGGGTCCTTTTATACTTATTATTATGAAGATTAATCTTTTTTTATTGAATTTGTCATATCTCAAATTTCATCAATAATTGTTTATTAAAGTTGCTTCTTATATTTTCTCAAAAAAAACTGAATTACTTCATTATGTTTGATGATCAAATTTGTAAAAAATATACTTTTCCCTTTTCACCCCCTCAGGAGCAGAATTTGGAAAAATCATTTCTTAGTGGGTGCCTACACCATAAAGGAACATATCCTCTAAATGTCATGTTTGTAGGACCAATGCTTGAGGCTTGGTGTTTACAAGTACATTACAACAGCAGAAAAAAGCCAGTGTCTTTTTGATTCACGGCTACTCGAAGATAATCCCTGCTAGAAATTTATCACTTCTCACTAATTTATTTTAGCACATGCACCAAGTTTTAAAAATTTAAGTCGTCTGTCTTCAGTGTTTGTGGTTTTTCACTAGCTTTTATATTGTTAACTATTCTATGTTTATCTGTTTCAATCACACATTTTAGAAACTTACATATTTCAGATCAGATCTCTGTAGATTAGTTATCATCATTTAAACATACTGTATGCTCACCAAATGTGGTATCTTGTACTAAACCCCTGTTTCTTCATCTAAAAGTAGTTCTCTATTTTCCTATACAGAAATTACATCAAGCTGCCACATTGACATTGATCACATTCCCAGTGACTGCCCATAACAACAGTTAACAAGATAACTGTGACCATGAATAAAACACACTCTCCTGTTTGTCCTGGCCCAAGGTTTTGGAAACTCTGATAATCCTGGCCATCATTACAGACACTGCTCATTTAAAGTAGGAGAGCAAATCCAATATAATACCACTGGTACATCACCTAAATACAATTTGTGAAATACAATTGGCACTGCTGTATACCTGCTGTAAAATTAGCTAAGTGCTTATCAATTTGACTCACAATAAATGACAGCAAGTGGCTTAGTTCAGTTCTTGAACCGCCTTAAAGACTCATCACCGTCTTTACCCTCACCCTTCTGAAATAGATGAACAGGACCATATGTAGCTTTTTTTTATCAAGCCATCAAATCAATGTTAGATTACCTAGTGTTAGTGGACAAAAAAGATAGAAAATACTCTTATAGTTTAGATACAGTCACGCCATGGCAAGAACTGAAAGGTTTTTCACTGTCAATTTCAATGTCTGAAACAATGCAAAGAATGATGGTTCAGCCATTTGGGGCAGTTCTATACATCTCTGTTTGTTTCTAAGTGATGGTCTCTCTCAGCTATCCTCCTTGATGCAAATCATTCGTCTTTTATTTGGTTTTCTCCTTTCTACTATGTTGCCCATTTTACTAAATTTCCCTCCTTTATTCTTTGCACATAACCAGTACCACATTGGGCTGGATCTTTGAAATTTGTCACCAGTGGTCGTTTCATTCTTTTCCTGGCTGATTTCATCATTATGGCCTCTGTCTGAAAAGTATTTCATCTTCATAACCACTAGTTTTCATATCTGTTGCTCTTTTACAGTCCATATTTCTGCACCATATATTAGAGTGGATCTAGCAATTGTTTTGTAGTGGAGTGTTTTTTATCTTAAATGGAATCTGTTTGTCACAAGCCACAATTTTGATCCTTTGCCATACATTGCCTGCTCTTAGCAACCTTGCCTACATTTCTCGTGTTAGATCCCTTAATTTTTCTATCCAACTTCAAAAATATTTTAAAGATTTCACCTGCCTAAATTCTTTCATAGGTTCTGCCACTCTTACTTTCTTTGGCTTGACATTAGCTGTTCCCAGCTAAGCCTCTCTTTGATCCTTACCCATATGAATTTAAAGTGCTTGTAGCACTTGATTCCATTATTGCATATTCCTTTTTATTCTTCCTCTGAGTCCCATCTTAATGTGATGTCATGTGCATGTGTACCTTTGTTCCTCAATTCATCCTGACAATTCTGCTGATATAATCCAGAATAATGATGAAAAACAGAGAGCTTAATGCTGAACTTTGGTGTGAACCAGCTTTCAAGCAGTAAGTATCAGTTAACCCAAAACTTGTTCTACATTTTATTTATGGCTACACTATAAAATGCTACTGCCACTGTTATCACTTCCACCGATACCTTGTACCATCTGAACACTAGTGGAACCAACTCTCTGTGTGTTTTATCATAAGCTTTTAACTGGAACTCCCTCCTTCTTTTGATCTGCTACCTAATGATGAACAAGGGGTCTATCGTGGATCCAAATGGATCCAACCATAAGTTTTTTTTTCACAATTACTTTTATTCTTTCTTCTGCAATATTTGCACAATCTTCATGCTGTGTTCCAGTAATTTGGCTATACTAAAATTATAACATTAAAACATATTTCCATTATTCTTAAAAACTAGCACTAAAATGGACTCTCTCCATTCTTTCAGTATGCTCTTTAATCTTCATACTGCTTGCAACACCCTTTCCACTTAACGCAACCTATTATTTTATCTGCACATACTTGTCCACTGAAACCTCATCTGCTCCTACTGCTTTTTCTGCTCTCATCTTGTCTATTGCCACTTTCACTTTTTCTATAGATATTTCTAGTTCTGGTACACAAGTTGGATCACAAATTGCTGACTGAACTGTGAATTACATGTCTTCATTTATCAACATTCCAAAAACACTTCTTCTTCACATCTTCAGCCATAATCTGTAGTTTTCCTTCCTCATATAAAAGGTTTTGTTATTTCATCATCTTTTGCAGCACAACTGGGCCTTGCCATCTTGTACAATTTCTTTTGTCCCATCTTTGCCCCTCTTTCAGTCTCTTCATATAAGCTGTGTTAATGGCTCTTCTATCTTTGTCATTCTTGTAGCTACTTTACATTCCACTTTATTGTCACTCAAATCCAACTTAATTTTAACCTTTTTCTTTTTCTGCCTCATTCACCTTTTCAGTCCAACACCACTATTCTCTTTTTGTTCTCCCTCCAAACACTGCCCACCCACACAGATCCTCTACTATTTCAACCAGCAGTTCCCTCATATAATTCCAATTATTCAGAAAAGACAGTTGTCTGAGTGCCAAATGTTTCAAATGATAGAGCCTCCCAATGCACAAGATTGCAAAGAAGTAAAAAAGTTTACCTGAGCTTTTCATCAGGGGGTTCCTTTCTATAAAGGGGAAAAATACAAATAAACATTGGTTATGTACTTACACTGTACTTTCAATTAACAACTACAGACCTTATGCTGTAACTGTTTTATGTTGCTCTGAGTATAAATACAAACAGTAATCTGTTCCATCGGTGTAAGTACTGTATACATTTTAAAACAGAAGACATGAAACATACAAATTTTAAAGCAATAAAGGGTACTGCATACTCTAAAGTCAATGCAATTATATTCATGTTATGGAATACTGGAGGACTTGTGGAATAAACAATATGTACAAAAGAGGAAACCAAAACTGAAATATTTAGTACATTCTCCAATTATCTGTATTTATAACAGAATAACTATGCTATGCTTTGAATTGAAAACATAATTGTCAAACACTAGGAGGCAGTTACAAAAATGAAATGAGTATCTCAACTCATTTTAAAGAAAAATATTCATTTTCACTCTTAAGTTATTGTTGAGCACAGTTGATTTTATAAAAGGACCTGAAGTAAAGGAAAGGGGCTTCATTAATTACACAGTTACGGGCCGACTAAACTTCTCACTGCAGTATTTGATATAAAACACACTTGAGTATCAAAACCACAATTAATCAAAGTAGGTTAATTACAGGTTCAATACACATACAGTATTAATGATGTGGAAAGAGTAACTAGGAAGAAAAGAAACATGCAAACTCCACATTATTAACTGCAGAACAGAAAACAAAAAAAGATTAAAAAAAAAAGAGTGTCGGCATTGCTAACAGCTGTGCTACCCAGAAAGCAGCTTCATTTCAAATGAATGAATAGGTTTTGCTCTTTCCAAAAGATGACCTCAGTCTCTTGTCATAAATATTCCCTTTCCGCCTGTTGTCATTATTAGCAGTGGTACTACCATTATTATTGTTGAAGATGTATCTAAAGTATATGTACATCTTGCTTCATCCATCCATCCATTATCCAACCCGCTACAGGGTCACTGGGGTCTGCTGGAGCCAATCCCAGCCAACACAGGGTGCAAGGCAGGAAACAAACCCTGGGCAGGGCGCCAGACCACCACAGATTTTGCTTCATTCATATGACAACACAGAAGGTTTGACTGATGATTTTAATAATTGTTATGGATAAAAATAGTAACAATAGTTAAGACTGCAGGTTTGAGGGTTTGGATCTTAAATTTATCAGGTGAAATGTGTGCTAAATTTGGACAAGATAACTGTTAAGTGACAGGGCTAACACATTTAAATGTGTTAGTCACGGAGATAGTACATATATAACTGAAAGATAGTTTATGAACAGAAAAGAGAACCATAACTTTTATTTAAGAAAAATATAAATTTTTCTGTGCTATACCTAAGAAACTTTTTTTAATGGTCATCTATCAGTACTTTAAAAAATGTATTTTCAAAAAACGGATGTTGCTAGCAAAGTCAGATCCATTTTTGAAAGCAAATACGAATGTGAATATCCAGCTACTCTTTATTGCCAGCACTGTCTGACACCTACAGAAGCAAAGTGTGATACTCAGGCAAAAAAATGACAGAACACCTGGATTTGATAAAATGAGATAATCTCTCTTTGCAGTGCCAGGAGGAGTAGACCATAAATGATGAAAAACAGATCATTCCAAACATAAGCTGCATTTACCAAATTATTTATTGCACTTTTGATTATGTATTTCATAATTGCCACTTTATTTATTTCATTTTGGCACGAATGGTATTCCAAACTGATGGGAATTCAAACTGAAAATGATTCCAGAGAATGAGATCATGTATGCAATATCCTTCCATAGTATCTCTCAAAATTATCTTATAAATGCAAGCTTTTGAGGTAACTAAGGCCCCTTCATCAGTCAGGTGCCTGATGAAGAGGCCTTAGCTGCTCGAAAGCTTGCATTTGTAATCTATTTAGTTAGCCAATAAAAGGTGTCATTTCACCCTACTTTCTCCTGTATCAATCTATGGCTAACACGGTACAACACTCTACTGCTATCAAAATTATCTGTCAATTAAGGATACAAATAATACGCCAAGTAATACAGTTTTCTTGACTTTGGCATATCTCTCTTCCTTGTTTGCCTCAACATCTTGAAGTTGGGTTCACACTCCATAATGAGTGTTGTGGAAGAATATATGCTCAAACTGTATATTTCTCTTCAGGGTTTGTATTCTGCTCTGTTAACTTTATATCCAATCACTAGGAAAATAAACATAGTTGTTTAACAATAAGTAATGAACTGGGTTTCATATATGTTAAATAGTTTCACACTATTTAACATGTATAATTTCCTTTAAGTTGTAACCAAATCTGTATCTTTATAGGTGTTTTAGAGTTTCAAGGAAAGGCATTACAACATTGGCGGACAAATAATGAGGAAACAAATGCCATCTCAAGAAAACAAAGGGGTTAACAATATTAAAATCATGAGTAATAATAATGTCAACATATAAAAGGGGAATTATTATGAAATAGCCTGGGCACTTGCAAGATATCTTGTTTTTTACTATTAAACTCTTGATTGTTGCATGGTACATTCTACCTGTCGACATTAGTTATATTTGTAGAATTTTTTTTTTTTTTTTTGATACTAAAGACTAGAAAAGAACATCACATCACAACTGCAACAAAGGTCAGTGTTTGCAAGTGGCTTCAATGTCTGGTTTTTGAAGTCCATCAATGAACTCTATTGTCAGTTTGTGTAATGCTAATACAAATGGCCAGGAGATGTCACTACAGATTTGTGTTCAAACCCTTGAAACAATTGGAATGTTTTAGTGCTTCACAAAGCTTTACTCCAGCCATCATTACTTCTGCCCACTCAAATCTTCATTTTGCATTTTTCAAATAGTACAATGCAAAAGAAGGGCAATAAAATGGTATCTAGGATCATAGGATTACATGTTGCCTGAAAAAAGGGCCTGAGTTGCCTCGAAAGCTTGTATATTGTAATCTTTTTTAGTTAGTCAATAAAAGGTGTCATTTTGCTTGACTTCTCACCACATGCAACCCTTTAAATAGGAAGTATAGCCACACCCCCACGTCCATCCACCCCCACCCCAAAACCAGGGCAGGTAGGCAGACGCACACAAGCATGTACATTTAAAGGTTACTTTCTCAGACTTTTTTCCCTTCCTATGCCTATTTTTTCATAGTAATTCTGGTTCAGTCCTGAGCTGTACCACATTGGTGTGTGCACATAAGGCATATTTGAGAGAGGCCTTCATTTAATTGACCTCAAAAAAAATAAGCAGACTGAAGAAAGACACTCAATACTTACTCGCTTACATTAACCTAGAGCTTGAAAATAAAGTCTTTTCCTGATACAATTTTAAATGATTTGAAGCACCTTATGAGTTTAAAAAGCTTGACCTCAATAGGTATGAATTAGTTAAGAAAAAACCTAGACTTATTATTCACAAAGCGAAAGAACTAATATTGTATCTAATGAAGTTTCATTTTAAATGGCTAAATCTGGGCGACACAGTGGCACATTGGTAGAGCTGGGGCCTTGCAGTATGGAGGGGTTCCCATTCTGAGTGTTCCCTCTGTGGACTTTGCATGTTCTCCCCATGCTCATGTGGGTTTTTTTTTTTGGGTGCTCTGGTTTTCTCCCTCAGTCCAAAAAACATGCAGGTTACCTGAACTGTTATTGCTAAATTGGCTCTAGAGTGTGTGTGTGTGTGTTCACTCTGTGTCTGGCTTATCACTTACTTTTATTATACTTTTGAAGAAGCTACCTAAAACACACATTTTTTCTAAAGAAATGTTTGAAGTTGTTTAATGGTGAAAATTTCAAACCAGACAAACCTCCTTCATCTCCTGGAAATCTCCTATTATGATCAATATTTATTGTGTTGGTTTTATATTTCAAAAACAAATGCCAGGGGATACAATCCATTTCATTTATATCATTCAGTATGCTGAACCAAAGACTGTTCCTATTCTTTTATTACTTCTTGACAAAGCATTTGATCATGTGCATTGGTTCAAGGTGTTCCTTAAGTCCTGTTTACACAAGGAAACATGGCATTTACCTTCTCAGTTGCATCCAGTAACAGATAGAAATAAAATAAAATAAACATTGGTCAAATTTGTCTGAAGTTTTGAGTTAAAAAGAATTACTTACAATGCACTCTTGGTACTGTATACACAGTCTTTAGCCAGAGTGTTGACAGAGGGTTGCTGAGAGCTCCCTTTGATATTTTAAATGAGACCAGACCTTTCTTTTGACTTTAATATTCACTCTCAGTACCCAAATTGAGACTTTTGGTTAATAAAATATGAGCTAATGCAGATAATATTTTAATTACATTACTAGATCGTCTTAGCCCTTTAACACTAGAATTACCAGAGCCTACGAAAAAACTCGTAAATCCGTGCCACCTTAAATCGCTTCTTAAAATCGTTCACAGCTCTCCACCAGCATCTTTTGTCATCTAAATGTGCTGATAAAAATCAGGCTGCAAGCAGCCGGCTATTCCATCCCCCCACCGACTTAGAACGTGCACAAACTTCTCCCAGCTCATGCCTTGATTGATTTTCTGGGAGTGAAGTGGAGTTTTAGAGTGGAAATAATAGATCATTGTTTGGAACACACGCATTTCATGTCTGTTCCGTTTCTACAGTAATCTGTGTAAACACATTGTTAAAACAGAAACGTTTTTTATATTCTACTAGTAGATGACAAAATGTAGGCATAAACTATATAATGTATGAAGCCTGAAGTATCAAAGAAATACTTTCACAAAAGATACAAATTTAACACAACAATTGCGCTTTTATTCAAAAATATACGTAACTGCAGAAACAAAATGCCGCCTTAACATGCGACAATGATACTCATCTATTATGACTGCCTCTGTGGTGTAATAGAATCAGCTGCCAACTGGGAATCAAAAGGTCTTACTATTTTAGAATAAAAACATACAGTACATTTGATTTCAGTCAGTAACAGCCGGTGTAATTTATGATACTTGTAAAGGTTAGCTTTGTTTTTTTTTTTTAGTCAGTTTTATTATCTCAGCCGCGTTCACAAGCCCAAACACACCCCACATCTGCATCTGACACTGCTGTTTTCACATAGACGTGCTGTAACAGAGGTAAACTCAGCTCCCTTCTACATCAGAGCAAGAATGCATATACCATTGCTTGCATACTAAAGTGTTAACAGGCAATTTTCGTGGCATTACACACATTTTTGAGTATGCCCTCTGCACACTACTTGTGACTTTATGCTTTAGGAAGTAAGTAAATAAATAAAGGTAAATCGTTTCATAAAATGATTTCTTCAAAACGTCGAATGTTATTTATTTGGCACGGACATGCTCAAAAAATACATGTGTAATGCCAAAAAAAGTGCTTGCAGCCTGATTTTTATCAGCACATATAGATGACAAAAGACGCTGGTGGAGAGCTGTGAACGATTGTAAGAAGCAATTTAAGGTGGGATGGATTTACGAGTTTTTTCGTAGGCTCTGGTAATTCTAGTGTTAAACTTGCTCCAATAAATAAAGATTTCTGCTTGATCACATTATAATATCAATAAAACAATGCTCCATTCTTTTCGTGGCTCCATTTCTTTCTATTTTCAATATTAAAACTTTAAATACTAGCTGACAAACAAGTCGATATCTTATTTGGATATATCATTTTCCCTCAGTTCCCTCAGAGGATCTTATTAGCTTTCTTAAATAAGGAGATGAAATTAACAAAGAATTTCAACATCTCAATCCAGAACCATTGCCGTGGGTAAAAAGAATTTGTATAGCCAAAATGATTGTGCTTCCAAGATTTTTTTTGCACTATTGATTTTTTGTTCCGTAGTAAAGATATAGACACCTGGCAAAAAGATATATTAAAATTTATTTGGAAAGCCCGTAAACCACAAATAAATAAAACTGCTTTGGTGAGATTCAGAACCTTGGGAGGTATAGTGGTACAGTATTTGTTAGTCTGCATTGGAGCAGTAATTGCCAGATCAGCTAAACAAAAGACGTTTCTTTAACAGTTCTGATCACTGGGTTTAAATTGAGAGCTATGTAAGTAGATATTCAAATTCAGCATGATATTATTCACCCTGATTTCTTCAGCGGTGTATGTTGTGAAATCTTGACATGAATATAATCTTTTTGACTTCTCCTTAAATTACTTCATTTTCATAGTACTTCAACAATTAATTGCAGGTCTAAATTTACATAGTAAAATGAATACTTACTTGTCTTTTATCTGGCTATATTTTTCATTCTTTTCATACTTTAACATAGTTTTTCATATAAAGAGTACTATAAATTTCTGAAGGTATGTAGTTATATTAACTTACTCTTTCTTGTTCCTACTGAAAGCTCCACTTCTTTTTTATATTGGTTTAGTGACCTTTTGACTCGACCCAGCAGACACTAGAAGTACTCCTGGGATCCTGTTTAAAGGGAGCCATTCTCCCTTACCTTAAAGAGTCAGAGTTAGGAGGCAGAGGAAAACACTTGTGAGAAGAACAGGAGTAGGGAGAAGAGAAAAGGAAAGATTCACCTTCCATTTACTTTCTCTAGCATATAGAATTTACTTGGAGGAACAAACTATGTTATAATTGAACCAGTAATTACAGGTTCTGAAGTTTGTGGCTCAGTACCACCCCCTGTCTTTTCACACTACACTTGGAAACATTTTGTAGTCCCTCCTCCCAGAGGCTCACAGACAAGCTGACAGAAGCATTCACTGACCTGGGTCTTCTATTTCTACCACATGGCAGTGGCCGTTTTACCCCAAATTGTGAGTTATTGAGGGGTTGCTAGAGCTCAGTGTTTTCTGCAAATAGAAAATTTAGTGGAGGGGTGCCACTGAAATTATTTCCACCATTGCATAATACATCAACAATAAAAATATAAAACTAATTTCCACATCATGCTTGACACTTTTTAAAGCTCATGCATGAAAACTGATACCAAATTAACCACAGTATATGATTTTAGTAAGAGATGTCAAGGCTTTCTTCTTTTTTTTCTCTACTTATTATTGATTTTTGCAAGAATTTAAATGACACTACATCATAGTGACATGTTCTGATAGTGATACAACCGAAACATTGTCATGGTATGTAGTTTCTGTAGTTTCACACAAGTTGTACTTACACTGTACTATATGATTATTTTAACAGAGTCCCTCTGCAACTTTATTTAATTGTTTCAACTTGTTTCAACATTACTCCCACACCACTCACAACAAACCATAGGGAACGTATTTATTGTACATGATTCACTTTTAAATAAAACATAGTCTGACATATTATTACAGGAAGTTATTAAACTGGCAGCCTGGTTTATTTCATATCATATTTATATCGTTAATATAGAAATAATGATAGAAAGCATTCAAGAGAAGCATATGGTTAAAAAACACTTCTTTGACTCATCAGCAGCTTAAAAACTTACAAACATTCTAAGCAATCAGTCCGTTTATAGTGCCAACTATAATAGCGAGGATAATGTAAATAGTAAAGTGGAAAACTTTAATTCTAAAGTAAGAGCTGCTGTTGACATAGTTGCACCTGAAAAGACAATTAAAAAATCTACTAGCATTGTTATTCCATGAAAGACCCAAAGAGTGTCTGATTTAAAAAGAACATGTCGTAGAGCTGAGCGTAAATGGAGGAAAACTAAACTAACTATCCATTATGAGATATTGAAGGTTAAAATAAACTAACTATCCATTATGAGATATTGAATGTTAAAATAACAGAATACAATAACACAATCCGTCTTGAGAGGCGCTGCTATTTCTCTAAGATTATAAATAACAATGCTAGTAATCCCAGAGTCTTATTTTCTACAATTGATTGTCTGTTAAACCCAGGGAACACAAAGGAATGCTCCCAGAATACTTCCAGTGAAACCTGTGAGAACATTGCTGTATTTTTCAATCAAAAAATTAATGATATTAGAAATAACATAGTACATCTCCCCAACACTGCGGAACCTCCTAAGCCCCAGTACTCCGTTATAAACAAATTAAATTCTTTCACCAGGATATATTTACCTAATTTACATAGAGTAATCTCTCAACTGAAACCCTCCACCTGCATCCTTGACCCAATACCAACAAGGTTTTTCAAAGAAGTATCGGTAGTGCTAATTGATAATATTCTTGACATAGTGAATTCGTCATTAAATACGGGGGTCTTCCCAGACTGTCTTAAGACTGCTGCAATTAAACCCCTGCTCAAGAAAAATAATCTTGACCCCTCTGCTTTTGAAAATTTTAGACCCATCTCTAACCTGCCCTTCTTAAGTGAAATTCTAGAGAAGGCAGTCATTTTGCAATTAAATGACCACCTCAATAAACATGCTATTCTTGATAAATTTCAGTCAGGTTTCAGAACAAATCACAGCACAGAAACTGCACTCGTTAAAGTAGTAAATGACTTGCGGGTAAATGCTGACAGAGGCCATTTATCTGTTCTCATCCTCCTAGATTTGAGTGCCGCATTTGACACCATTGATCACAATATTCTTAGAAATCGCCTTAGTCAATGGGTGGGCCTCTCTGGCAGGGTCCTAAATTCATTTGAATCCTACCTGGCACGGAGAAAATTCTTTGTTAGTTGTGGTAATTACAACTCAAAGACACATGATATCCTATATGGTGTTCCACAAGGCTCTATCCTGGGTCCGCTGTTATTCTCAATCTACATGCTTCCGTTAGGTCAGATTATCTCAGGTTACAACGTGAGCTACCACAGCTATGCTGATGACACACAGCTGTTACGTATCAATAACACCTGATGACACCGACTCTCTCGATTCACTAACACAATGTCTCACTGGTATTTCTGAATGGATGAATAGTAATTTTCTCAAACAAATAAAGAGAAAACTGAAATTTTAGTGATTGGCAATAATGGATTCAATGAGGTTATCAGAAATAAACTTGATGCATTAGGATTAAAAGTTAAGACGGAAGTAAAAAACTGTTAAAAAACAACAGGGGTAACTGTTGACTGTAACCTGAATTTTAAATCACATATTTATCAGACCACTAGGACAGCATTTTTTCACTTAAGAAACATAGCAAAAGTTAGACCTCTTATATTATTGAAAGATGCTAAGAAATTAATTCACGCTTTTGTTTTCAGTCGACTAGATTACTGTAACGCACTCCTGTCAGGACTACCCAAAAAAGACATACTGTAAATCGTTTGCAACAAGTGCAGAATGCAGCTGCTAGAATCCTAACTAGGAAAAAAAATCCGAACACATTTCTCCAGTTTTGATGTCACTACTGTCACTACTAAGATTCTCTCTCTTTCTTTCCTAGGTCACGAAGCGGAAGTAGAAGCAGACAATGGCCGACAGTGAGATGAATCGCGTTGCAGTCGTCGTCAAAGAACTCCAGGCACTCGACAAACAGATTCAGAAACTCCTGTCCAGACGAAGGTACCTTAGAGACTTGAAGGCTCAGCTGCTGGATAAACCATCCTCAACATCTGAAGTTGACGTAACATCAACCCCACCTCGTGCCGCTCAATTCCAAGGGCAAGTAAGCTTCACCCCCGCGCCTCGTAGGAGCGACGATGACGTCGATGAAGACCTCAGGGTGTTTTAGCTATGCAGGTGGGGGATCAAGGCTAGAACACCTCCATCGGCACAGGCGAGCATCTCAATCCAGAACCGCTTCGACCCTCTCCGCGTCCCCAGTTTGCCTTCAACCCCGGGTGATGTAATCGTGGTAGGTGATTCGATTGTACGAAACCTCAATATCACATGCCCTAACAGAAAATCTTTTGTTTCTTGTTTTCCCAGTGCTCAAGTCCGAGATGTGATGAGATGTGCGCCGACCATCTACGAGAAGCACAAAAGGGCAGTTGGATCCATTATTTTACACACCGGCGTAAATGACAAAAGGCACCGACAGTCGGAGGTTCTCAAGGCTGACTTCGCAGCACTACTTAAAGACACGAAGGAGAGGAACCCATCGACAAAAATCTTCATCTCGGGTCCACTACCTCTTGTAAGATGATCATATGAATACTACAATCGTCTGCTGGGTCTAAACATCTGGCTGAAAGGCTTCTGCGAGACTCAAGACATCGGGTTTATTGACAATTGGGACCTCTTTTGGAAAAGGCCGCGTTTCTTCAAGCAGGATGGACTGCATCCGAATAGATTTGGCACCTGGGTCCTCTCCGAAAACATCGCTAAGATAATTTGTCTATCTTGACTGTCTATTTCTACTGTAAACCCCTTCCGTAATGCTACTGCTTTGCTAGGAAATAATGGCTTAACAAAGTCTTCCGTAAAAGTGCACAACATTAATAATCTAATAACCAATCTTAATGCACGTAAAAAATCTAAGCAGTGCGGCATAAACACCAATAATTTAATTGCAATTACTACTTTAGATCAACAATGCATTAAAACTATAAAAACAGATTGTAGGTTACATAAAAAATATACACAGAGTGGCGTTAACAAAAATAACTTAGTTTTTGTTACAAATACCAATAACGCGCATAGAACTCAGCTCTGCCCCTCCAAAACATTAAATATGGCACTATTAAATGTTAGAGCTTTAACTAACAAGACATTTTTTATAAACGATCTTATTAGTGATAGAAACATTGATTGTATTGCACTAAGTTAAACGTGGCTTAACTCAGACGGCGTGGCTGTTTTAATTGAATCTACGCCTCCGGATTACAGTTTTACTCGTGCAGACCGCCAGGGAAAAAAGGGGGGCGGCTTGGCAAACATTTATTCCAGCCAGTTAAAGTGTAAAGATGTTAGTTTTGCTAAATTTAAGTCCTTTGAGTATCTCGCCGTTGTTATTCATGGAGATTCTCACGTTCTAGTATTATCCGTGTATAGACCTCCTAAATTTAACGCGTAGGAATAGGAATTCGCCAGGCTAATACAGCAGAGCACTTTAAAAAACTGCTGAAAACACATTACTTTAACATGGCTTTCTCCTAACTTCACTTTAACTTAATCCGGATACTCTGCATGTTCAATTCATCATAATAACTATTCATAGTGGCTCTAAAAACTGTACTAACCCCTACTCTCTCTTCTGTTTCTTTTTCCGGTTTCTTCGTGGTTGCAGCCTGCGCCACCACCACCTACTCAAAGCTTCATGATGCTCCAACAATGATGGACTGAAAGCCAGAAATCTACGTGACCATCATCATCAAATCCTTCCGTGAGAACCCTAAATACAAAGAGGACGGTTTCATTTATATTAGGTAGATTGCCCATAGGGGACTGGGCGGTCTCATGGTCTGGAATCCCTGCAGATTTTATCTCCAGCCGTCTGGAGTTTTTTTTTTGTTTTTTATGTCCACCCTGGCCATCGGACCTTACTTATTCTATGTTAATTAATGTTGACTTATTTTATTTTCTTAATGTGTCTTTTATTTTTCTATTCCTCATTTTGTAAAGCCCTTTTCAGCTACATTTTTTTGGTATGAAAATGTGCTATATAAATAAATGTTGTTGTTGTTGTTTCACCTAAGCTTTACACCATGCAATGCCATTAGCCGACATGCCTGCTCTGTCCACACATAACAGTAATTCTGTACTTTTATTTAGCTCTTTTCTTACTACTCAGAGCCCCTTTCATAGTGAAGAAAGAGACTTACTTCAACCATCACTAAAGTGTAGCATCCACCTGGATGATGTGACGGCAGCCATTTTTGCACTAGTATGTTGACCACACATCAGCTATCTAGTGGTGAAGTGGTGAGAGAAATAAGACAACTAGACACAGGGGATGATTAGGGGTCAGAATGACTAGACTATGGCAAGCAATTTAGCCAGGACATCGAAATACATCTTCCACTTTACAAAAAATGCACACGGATGTTTTTATTACCACAGAAAGTCAGGACATCAGTTTTACATCTCATCCAAAGGACAACGCCATTTTTACAGCACAATGCCCTCCATAACTCCACTGGGGTATTGGGATCCACATTCAGACCACCATTTCTCATGATGTGACAGTGTGCTGTAATATAAATTAGAATGGCTGTCGGCACACCTCAAAATAGTAATGAGTTCTGGTTGTGTATGTTACATGTTTTTATCCGTAAATGTCATATTTAAATTTTTACTTCATCTTAATTATACCAAAAAATCTATTTTTTAAAATTATTTATTTATTATCTATTATTTCTTAACATATTTATTTGCTTTTTATTATTAATGCTAACAATAAATAATTGGTAAAATTCAGTTTTCTATGTGTTTTTCAATTACCCAGATTCGTGCAATATTAAATAGTAAGAATCAGCATAAACATTAAGCAATTGATTTAATTACATGTATGAATTAACCCACACAAAATGTAACTGTAACACCAAAATATATGGAAATGTTCATGCAATCAAAACAGTGACATTTACAGAAGGGAACCCTTCATCTCATCACTCCAACAATCCTGCCAACCCAAGTGTCCCCACTGCTAGATTTGATTTTTGTGGGGAAAAACACATATAAGGTACATATTAGCTCCTACCTGGCCACTATAGACCAATATAAAACAACAGCCACTGCATCAAGTTGTATTTCAGTCTCATAGTCACTACTAGCCCTCAAGAACAAGACCGCAATAGAATTGATCTCTTCTCTTGAAGCAGCTCTTCACACCTTACTTGTAAGGAAGAGGTCACTTAAATTATATTACCCCTTTAATGTTACTAATTCAAAGTTTAATACTGAAAAAGGTTACGTGTGTAATAAATGACCAGAATTAACAAATATCAGCCCTAATTACTGTAACATACACATACAAATGCAGTCTTAAACATTTGAATGAAACTGTAGGTCTACAAAAATTCATTTTGTCAATTGAGCTGGTCACAAACAGACATTGTAGTTACATTTTCTTGAAGTATATTATGAGTATTTATATTACTTATTATTATATTATTTATATTTATATACAGTAAGTGCCGTACCATATGGACAATTAAGTAAATCATTTCAAATTTTAACATAGAAGTTAGTGCATATTTAAAAAACTAAATAACTACTCTTATTATCATCAGTATCAGTAAGCAACCTCAAAAAACAAAAGACTATTCTTCATCAGTTTGCTATTTATAGCTACTTACCTTGATTAAGTCTTAATGTTCCACATAGCAGGAAATAACACACTAAAAAAAGGAAATGTTACATGTTTTATTATCTCTGTATTGGAAAAATATTTTACTAGTAGAAGCATTATAATCTAGACTGAGTCAAACACATCTCTTTTTTGAGAAACACTTAATTAAATGATTAGAAAAAAGTCAAATGCATTATGAAGTTTTTCTCAACAGGATTTAGAACGTTGCTGATTGGCACAAGGGGTTAACAATAGTGGTACAGTGGGCACAATGTAGTACTGAAGCAGTTATTGTAACTTTTATACATATTCTGATGACAACTACTCATAATTAAAAAAAAAAAAACGGTAGATTTACTTTCCTTTGTTTTTCATTTTTGTTCCCTACACTTTGCCTTTTGATTCCTAGTTATTTTTGATCTCCAATTTATGCCTCTGACTTCATGTAATCTCCTGGTCTATCCATTAACACATCTCAACTCTTTACCACAACAGTTTATATAATGTATTAAGGTTTTTGGTCTATACAACAGTTGATTATTCTCCATAGTCTTACTGTGGAAACTGTTGCGACAGCTGAAGTCAGTATCAACAAGTGAAAAATATTAAAGTGGGATGAATTTTGCTTATAAGTAAGACTACTATATATATGCTTCTAAACAGTTTGCTCAAAGTACTATGATTTCAACTTTTATTTCAGTCAAAAATAGTTTAAAACAGTTCAAAGTATTAGCAAGTGAATAAAACATTAGCAAATTTTTGATGAGAACAGGCCATTCAACCTAAAAGCTGTGCCAACTGCATCCACTTAAATTCTCGAAACAAACATGAGATCTAGCTTTAAAGGCCCCTGAAGTCCTAGTGACTACCTTACTACTTTGCAGCTTATTTCATGTGTCTGATTCTCTGTGTGGAAAAAAGGTTGAAGGCTTTTTACAAAAATGTATCTTTACAAGCTTCCAGCTGTGTCCCTATGTTCTTGTTA
The DNA here is from genome assembly GCF_016835505.1 of Polypterus senegalus. NCBI lineage: Eukaryota > Metazoa > Chordata > Cladistia > Polypteriformes > Polypteridae > Polypterus > Polypterus senegalus. The sequence goes on from NC_053154.1 coordinate 38,643,179, forward strand.
GACTCATTTTGAAGTAACAGTCTTGATCCACTGTATTAATTACTTTCATAATTTTAAACACTTCAATCATATTACCTCTTAATCTCCTTATGCTTAAACTGAATACATTTAGCTCCTTTAATCTTTCCCCATAAATCTTCTCCTGTAGTTCTTGAATCAGCACAGTTGCTTCTGTGGACATTTTCTAACGTTCTGTCTTTTTGTAGCCCAGTGACCAAAACTGCACATAGTACTCCAGATAAGGTCTTACCCATGCATTATAAAGCTTGAGCATAACCGACTTGGAGTTGTACTCTACATATCAGGACGCTATATAACCTAACATTCTATTAGCCTTCTTAATGGCTCCTGAACATTATCTGGCAGTTGATAGTGAGGGGTCTACTATGACTCCTAAATCCTTCGATGCACTTTAAGCTTACTGGCCTATATTTGCTTGGATCTGCCTGGTCACTCTTTTTATATAACAGGATAATATTTTCCTTCAGAATTTCCCTAGTGCGCAGCGTGGAGTTCTAAGCTTAAAGATGGCTTAACGTCTATTACTGAGCTGATTGTGTGGCAATTGGTACTTGCAGAAAGAAAAGGAAGGACAGGAATTGGAGGTTAATACATTTGAGAAAGACAGTACTGCTGCAATAAATAATTTCATCGAAGGTCGTGCATGGAGCAGCAAGCATCTTGCGTGAGGCAGGAACAATCTCTGGACAGGGCGCCAGTTCGTCACTATCACTGCGTCACCATGTTCAATGCATGCTTTAATTGATATGATATGAATACTGAAATGGTATCAAGTATACATCTCAGCATTTAAATTATTCAGAGAACTAACTTGTCTTGAAGGTAATGGATTCTGTGTCCTGTCGGAGGAAGAGAAAGCCCATTTAAGAAGCACGTAGTGATTCACACACATAGAGCACATAGAAGAACACATATAAAACAAAGCATTTAACGTGCTACTTTAGTTACGATGGGATTTGAGAAACTAGTAAATTAAATGATTTTAAGATGAAGTTTATGATGTTCTACTTTAATGACAAAATAAACTACGTGATTAAAGTGGAAATTTGGAGATTAAATCTTTTTTCCCCACTGTGTCCCTATTTTATTTTCTTTTCTCTGTACCCTAATAAGCTTTCATATGACACTCAGACGGTGGGCTATGACTCGCCTTTTCACGGCGACTTTGATATCTGACAAGTTCTTTTTTATTTTGGGCACTGTGCGACTTTGTGAACTTCAGCTTTCGGGTTTCTCCAAAATTCAGTCACTCGATCAACTTCCTTTTGTTGTTTATACCACTGTTAAAACCAACGAATAGTACATTTTTCCTTGCCTCCACTTGGTATTCACTGAAATTTTTCTATTTTCCCTCGTGCTTTTGCCATTGCCTTTTCACAGAATGCTGAGGTTAAGGGCTATTTATATTGATTTGCATATTCAAAGAGGCATAATTCTGGGAGGAGTTGGGGAGTGCTAGTAGGCGTGTGCATGTGTGTTAAATTTCATGCAAACCGGGATTTATGTAGCGGAAGAATGTGGAAGTTGGCATTCACACAGTTTTATGCATCTGGATTTTTTTTTGTGCACGAACATTTCCACTTTTTTCCGTATTCCACATTTTAGTGTGAATTCTACGCATGGCGTTATGCATGAGGACTCTAGTGATGGGCTTGATTTCAGGCAGTTTAATCTGAGCAGTAATTCTCCCTCCTCAACTTGCAAATGACTCAGAACCTCCGTAGTAGTCCCATTTACCACTGAAAATGCATGTTTAGAGCATCTACTGTTTCACTACTATTTCCTGGTGCACTTCACCTCCTTCATGACTGTTCTTTTACTACTAAAATAATCTCTTTGGATCATCTTTCACCTTATCTGCTATATTCCACTCTGTCTTTTAGCTTCCCTAATATCTTTCTTTATGGTTGCCCCATTGTTCTCATATGCCCTATGATTCACATTGCAGTTATTAGTCTTATACACCTTATGCAGATGTTTTTTTCCTTTGCAGCTTCTTTCTTAACTCTTTATTAACCCACTGTGGGGGATTTTTTTTTTTAATTTCATACTAATTCCAAATTTAGGTATGTACATTACCTGTCCTACATTATTTGTAAAATGCATTTAAACCTGTTTGACTGCTCCACAACTGATTCCACGCTTAAAACCTTTTCACAGATTATTCTCCTTAGACTTTGCTGCATCTGTTCAAAATTTGTGCTTCCAAAGTTAAACATAACAGTTTTAGTCTTTGTGTCTGCATTCTTCCAAAACACCAAGAACTGTATTATATTATGGTCACTTAACCCTAGTAGTTCATTCACCTCTACACCCTCAAATCTATCCTGATTACAAAAAATACTAAATCCAGACAAGCTTCATTCTGCATTGATGTGTTAAAAAATAGTCACAACTTACTTCTGAAAACTCCTGGGGCCTCATGTATAACGCCGTGCGTAGAACTCGCACTATAACATGGCGTAAGCACAAAAGCCGAAATGTGCTTACGCACAGAAAAATCCTGATGCAGGAATCTGTGCGTACTCTAACTTCCACGTTCTTCCGCTACATAAATCCCGATCAGCGTGAAAACTAACGCTCGTGCGCGCATTATGTAACGCCCCAAATCCTCCCAGAATTACGCCTATTTGAATATGCAAATCAATATAAATCGCCCTTAAGCGCAGCCTTCTGTGAAAAGACAATGGGAAAAGCACGGGGAAAATATAAGAATTTCAGCGAATACCAAGTGGAGGCAAAGGAAAAACATACTATTTGTTCAAATAAACCGTGGTATAATCAACAAAATGAAGTTGATCGAGTGACATAGCGTGCTGGAGAAACTTGAAAGCTCACATTCACAAATCGCACAGTGCCGGAAATAAAAAAGAAGTCACATATCAAAGTTGCCCACTGTCTGAGTGTCATATGAAAGTTTATTAGGGTACAGAGAAAAAAGGCACACGGTGGGGAAAAAGCAAGAAATGTCAACTTCAATCTCGACATTTCCACTTTAATCACGTAGTTTATTTTGTCATTTAGTAGAACATCATAAACTTCATCTTAAAATCGTTTAATCAACCAGTTTCTCAAATCACATCGTAATTAAAGTAGCACGTTAAATGCTTTGTTTTGTATTTGATCTTCTACTCGTATGTGATCTATGTGTGTGAATCACTACTTGCTTCTTAAACTGGCTCTCTTCCTCCAACTGGACACAGAGTCCATTACATTCGTGATATTACAGCTCTCTGAATAACTAAAATACTGAGATGTATACGTGATGTCATTTTCATGATGATAGGAGTTAAAGCACATTATTAAACATGTGTTTCATGAGCCTCGTGCTCATGACAAGCATTTATCTTTTGTCGAAATTTGTTGCTGCGTTTTTAGCTATGTTGTTATTTTCTCTTTCTGTTTTATATTCAATATATATTGGCGGGCCGCCCAAGAGTCCTTGCTTTTCTTTCCCCAAGTAACTGATCGCCATACAATCAGCTCTGTAATAGACGTTAAGTCATCTGTAAGCTTAGCGCCGATTCTTCAAAACGTTTAAAGAACATTGAAATATCTTCGTAGTACATGTTTAATTATTCTATCCTTCACGACAATCCCAGTGAAGAATATAGATTATTTAAATGAAGTTAAAGTTTTATGTGTATAATTTAACAAACATATTTTGCTGCATTTCACCTTAAAAATGATATCGTCATCATATGTAAATACGCGCTTTATAAAGTGGCTCAGGTTGTGAGATATTATAACTGTAGTGCAAGTTTACAGTGGGGTGATTGTACTTATAAGTACAAACCGTTCTACAAGGAGCAATTGATTGAGTGCATTTAAAGTTCTTGGGATTAAACTGTTTCTGAACCGCGAGGTCTGTACAGGAAAGGCTTTAAAACGTTTTGCAGTGGCTGAGACAGCGTGTCCTTAAAGCTGTATACCGATAATTCTCTTTCCGATCAGCTGCTGCTGTGTTTCACACTCAGATACAGTGATATAAATACTCCGAGTCGTGCAGTGAGAGTAATAAGGAAAAAGATGATCCGCTGTGGCAACTCCTAACGGGAGGAGCTGAAAGAAGAAGAAGAAGAAGAAGTGAGAGCAGTTATGGTATTTGGAATACTATGGCTGTTCCCTGGACCATTATATTGTTACGAGTTAATTACAATCAGATGCATTACACTAATAAACAATATGCGGTTAGTTTCTGTGTATTTATAAAGCCGCGTCATGAAAATAATGAGTAATCACACAAGAACAGTAGCATTGCTTTGACGCTGGGTGCCGCCAGTTTGCAAAACCGAGCGGAGAACTTGCGTACGACAAGGCATGAGGTACCGTGGAAAAGTGCGTGGCTTTACGCCAAGTGTAGGTTTTATACATCGCGATTTGAACGTAGAAAAGTTCTTACGCAACATTTCTGTGCGTACGCAACGTTTATACATGAGGCCCCTGCTCTTGCACTCAGTTATTAGAAAGATTATACCAGTTAATATTCAGGTAGTTAAACTCTACCATGACTTATAATATCCTCCTGTAAACTTGCCTTTTTAATATTACTAAAAGGATGTGTGTTGAAATTACTGTCTGCATTGGGATACAAAGCCACATGTGCTCACTAAGATGGGACTCATCGTCCAACTTCTGTTTATGTCCAAATTCTGTTTGACATAAACACCAACCCCACCTCCTTTTCTCTTCAGTCTATCCTTCCTAATAAATATGTATCCCTCTATGTTATACTTATCCCCATCATTGCTGTTTTCCATTTGCTATAATATTATAATTATGCTCTACTTCATACCAGTCCAACTCACTTTTTTATTTTCGATACGTCTAGCATTAAGGCAAGCTATTTTAATGTGTTATTTAATTTACATGACTGTGCATTTTTGTTTTCTACTTTATCATAAAATATGCTGGCTAGATGAATGTGATGCATGTAGACCCAATGATGACATTTCGTATAAAGGAACTTACATAGAGTTAAAACCAAGCAAAAAGCACAAATAAAAGTTATTGCAGTAATCTGCCATGGATCCATATCTGTAAAGAAAGAAAATCAGGTTTTAAAAAAATACAAGCAGAAACAACAAAATAGCACTGGGCTGGAATATTACAATTCTCTGGCAGATTTCCTTTATCAACAGTCTCTTTCAGTTACTCATTTCTTACTCTAACATTTTCATTAAGATATATTTAAAGCTTGATTGCATATTACTTTAGTTAGATGCAGTGACATTACAAAATGTATATACTGATTACAAGACAAAACATGAGGTTTTACATTGCTTTCTTGAAAAATAAGCTATAAAGCTACTTTAACAAATCACAGATATACTTTGTCAGACACATGAAAATAACGAGTGTCTTCAGGCTCTATTAAGGTAAGAACATTTATATTGACATTTTACTTTTATTAGTGCACAGCCATTTTGAGGTGTAGTTCCTACAAATTTGTTAGGAAAATGTAAAAGTCTAGTTAGTGTTTGAATTTTAATTCACAGTATTTAGACTATTTAGAGATTTTTGGTTACTGTCTCTGGGTTAGGTGAAAGATAGGACAGGCTTTTTGTTACTGATTTTCTATCCAGTTTTTCAGTGTTTCTTCTCCTGGTCACTTTCATTACATTATCTTGCAATTCCTTGCATTGGGCATAACAATAACAATATCCTGTATATGGAATATTTTTGTATGATAAAAATACAATGAAACGCCTGTAATATTCATCTGATAATAACAATGTTACTTTAAACAGAATAATCTAATAAAAAGGGCCTGCAGTCATCCAGCTTTGAAATCATAAGTGACTTACTTGATAGTTTTATGTGAACAGAAAACACATTTTCATTTACACTCTTCTTAATTGTGATCGCTATCCATTTCTGACCATATCCAAATGTGGTCCGTGTGATCCATTGCAAAGCACATTTGCATACAGTTTTTAATGTGGTCAGCTGCCATCTGATCATGAGGCATGGTAATGCAGGTGTAAAGTCATGCCCTTTGCTTTAGCTACAAATTTCCTCCTTTATCTGGACTGACACTCTCTCTCCACTTTATGCTCTGGTCAGAGCACCTACACAAGCTCTTCATGGGTGGTCTTCTAAATCTCACAAAGCAATGTATTTGGCTTCACAAAGGCACACTTTAAACTAAATGTTCTTGTTTTCTTCAGATGCAAGTTATAGTTTTACTTGTTTTTATGCTACATCCCTTTTAGGAAGTTGGTTCTTTATCTTAATGTATATCTTAATTTCCACCCTGATGAATATTTTGGATATATAAATTTAGTTTTCTTCACATTTCTTCTTTCATTTTGCAAGCAAAGTGCATTGCTAATATCTGATGTTTCAGAAGGATCTTGTTTGATCCTGTTATGAATCCTTGCAATATTTACATCATTACATATCAAAAAGGAATAATCCAAGGCTGGATTTCAACCTAATCGCTAAACTGGTCAGCATATATTTTATAATTTTGGATTTCCCTGAATAGCATATTTAACATCATGAATATTAGGCTAGTTAGACCTCTTATATCATTGAAAGATGCTGAGAAATTAATTCACGCGTTTGTTTTCAGTCGACTAGATTACTGTAACGCACTCCTCTCAGGACTACCCAAAAAAGACATAAATCACTTGCAACGTTTGCAGAATGCAGCTGCTAGAATCCTAACTAGAAAAAGAAAATTCAAACACATTTCTCCAGTTTTAATGTCACTACACTGGTTACCTGTGTCTTTCAGGATTGACTTTAAAATTCTGCTTATGGTTTATAAAGCCTTAAATAATCTCGCCCCATCGTATATATCGGAATGTCTGACACCTTATATTCCAAATCGTAACCTTAGATCCTCAAATGAGTGTCTCCTTAGAATTCCAAGAGCAAAACTTAAAAGAAGTGGTGAGGCGGCCTTCTGCTGTTATGCACCTAAAATCTGGAATAGCCTGCCAATAGGAATTCGCCAGGCAAATACAGTAGAGCACTTTAAAACACTGCTGAAAACACATTACTTTAAATTGCTTTTACTTTTTTTGTTTTTTTCTGTCCACCCTGGCCATCAGACCTTACTCTTATTATATGTTAATTAATGTTGACTTATTTTTATTTCTTACTGTGTCTTTTATTTTTCTATTCTTCATTATGTAAAGCACTTAAAGCTAAATTTTTTGTATGAAAATGTGCTATATAAATAAATATTGTTGTTGTAGTTTTACATTACTGTACTAATCATTATTATAAGATACAGTACCAGTAATGGCACAACGTGCAGTGAATACACTTGACTTGAGCATTCCTAGTTTTCATCCTCTTTCTCTGTATGTTTAGCATTTGTTTGCTCAGAGGTTGATGTGCTCACTGCTTCCTGAGCAGCTCTTCTTTTCTCCACCCTAGCGGCCCACTTCTTCTCTTCTTTTGTCGGCATCTTTTCACGTTAAAACTGAATAAGTCAGTGTTTGCACTGCAATTAGTACATTTTCCTTCATTTTTCACTTAAGCTGGCACTTAAGTCTTCAATCTGCCTCAAGAATGATTTAAGATATGAAGAGGTAGGGGGAGTGATGGCGAAGGTGGTAGGGATGAGAACGGCGCTCATACGCATGTGCCCGATCTGTTGGCTGCCACCGAGAGTTGATTCTACAATAAAATAAAATGAAAGTAAAAAGAGGAATAACCTTGGATGTCAATCATCACCCCGAAAGTGGATAATAGATGTCACGTAGTATATGTGCACCAAATTTCAGATTATTTTGCGAGCTACAGGTGATTTAAAATCCTGGACAAACAAACAGACAGCCACAGTAGCATATTATATAAGAAGATTAGCATTAACAAGAATAACTTTCTAACCCTAACCTTGGTGTTACCCTAGTGAAAACCAAAATGGTGTAGTGGGTCTCTGGGAAACCTGCAGGGGACTGTCAGCCATAGCCCAACTAGAAGGCCATAGCAAATTTGCCCCAAATGTATTTAAATAAAATTAAGAACTTAAATAATCCTTTATGATTCCATGTCCTACCTTGTCAAGTGCCTACAAGTTGTCACATTATACATATAAAATTCAGTGGGAACACTTTAACACTCAATATCACTTAAGTCCAGCTTGTATCATGAGTGCTGCTTATGTTGAAAATAAACAATGTTTTACTGTTAAAAAAAAAGGGTTATGACAAACCTGTGTATTTACCGACACTTTGGACTTAAAACTGATGTTGATTTCCTGCTAGCATCAACTTTTATTGGTGAGATGAGAAGGGAAGGAGCTGTAAATGAGATAACAGTGATGTCATTTTGAGGCAGCAGGTGAAAACTGAAGTCATGTTAATGTCACACTCATATTCTTCTCCTGTGAAACACTGAAGTCTGTCCTTGTGTGAGATTCACCATGTTTGAGTATCAGGCAGCAGAAAGGCAAGCTTATGCCTTCTGAGCCATTAGCCTGGTGCTTTCAAATGCATAAAGAAAGCCTTATTGAACTTTAAAGGAGTTATTTTGCCTAATGCAAAGTGAAGATCTGAGTTGTAGTCTTCAACAAAATGATATATGTTGATGGTAATTGTGGTGATGTAGAAAGATCAGAAATGGAGACAGCAAGGCTTTAATTTTTTTTTGTTTCTGAAGAAAATGTTATGTTAAGACTAAATTGGGACTGAAAGAAGCACTGCCTTATGGTCTTAGAAACATAAATCAGTGCTGAGAGAACGGACAACAAATAAGCCAGATGTGAAAATCAACTCCATCAAGAGTGAGTAGGATAACTAAACATGCTGCACATATCAAACCAATACAAAAGAAAATGACAATGTTTTATTCAAGACTACAGTTTGTTGCTTTTTCATTTTGGATTTGGGGTTTGATTCAACTTCTTTCAGTTGAATTCTATTAGATCTCAATCATACATTTCCATTTTTTAACTTCATCACTACTCAACTAGATATAACAGATCTGACCAGGGGCCTTATGTATAAACGGTGTGTATGCACAGAAATGACGTTCAACTCAGGATGTATAAAACCTAAACTTGGTGTAAAGCCACACAAATTTCCACGGTAGCTCATACCCTGTCGTACGCAAGTTCTCCACTCGGTTTTGCAGACTTGTGGCATCCAGCATCAAAGCAGTGCTACTGTTCCTGTGTGGTTACCCTTTCTTTTTCAGATCCACATCCCTGATGCGACTTTATAAATACACTGAAATTAACTGCATATTGCTTATTAGTTTAATGCATCCGATTGTATTTAACCTGTAACAATATAATGGTCCTCAGAATGGTCAAACTATTCCAAATACCATAATTGCTTTAGCGTTGTTACTCTCACTGCACCTTCTTCTTCTTCTTCTTCTTTCAGCTGCTCGCGTTAGGGGTTGCCACATCGTATCATCTTTTTCCAAATTACTCTCACTGCACCACTAAGAGTATTTTTATCACTGTATCTGAGTGTGAATTACAGATCTATAGCAGCTGATCAGAAAGAGACTTATCGGTATACAGCATCAAGCACACGCTGCCTCAGCCATTCACTATTTGAACTGCTCTCATCCGACAAACGCTTAAGGGTCTTTCCTGTACTGACCTCGCGGTTCAGAAACTGTTTCATCACAAGAACTCTAAACGCAATCCATCAGACCATCAAGTGCTCCTTGTATAACTGTTTGTACTTATAAGTACAATCACATCACTGTAAATTTGCAATACAGTTATAATACTGCACAACCTGAGCCACTTTATAAAGCACATATTTACATATGATGACGATATCATTTTTAAGAGGAAATGCAGCAAAATATGTTTATTATATTACACAGATAAAACTTTAACTTTAGCTACACGATGTCGCAGCGCTACCGATGAGCTGCCGCTCCGTTCACGGATTGTTCCTGCCTTGTGCTGTATTCTTGCTGTGGCTGGCGCGACACTGGATGGATAGAATATTTAAACATTACGAAAGTATTTCAATGTTCCTTAAAAGTTTTGAAGAATCGCCGTTCTAAGCTTACAGATGGCTTAACGTGTATTACAGAGCTGATTGTGTTGTGATTGGGTATTTGGAGAAAGAAAAGTAAGGACAGGAATTGGGGGTTAGTACGTTTGAAAGCGACAGTACTTCTGTAATAAAGTATTTCATCGAAGGTCGCACATGGTGCAGCAAGCATCTTGCGTGAGACATGAATAATCACTGCGCCACAGTGTTCCTATGTTTAATAACATACTTTAACTCCTGTCATCATGAAAATGATATCACGTATACATCTCAGTATTTTAATTATTCAGAGAGCTATAATATTACCAATGTAATGGATTTGGTGTCCTGTCAGAGGAAGAGAAAGCTTGGAAGCACGTAGTGATTGACACACAGGGCACATAGAAGATCAAATGTAAAACAAAGCATTTAACGTGCTACTTTAGTTAGGATGGGATTTGAGAAACTAGTAAATTAAACGATTTTAAAATGAACTTTATGATGTTCTACTTTAATGACAAAATAAACTACATGATTAAAGTGGAAATTTCGAGATTAAAGTTGACATTTCATGCTTTCCCCCCACTGTGTGCCTTTTTTTTTCTCTGTACCCTAATAAGCTTTCATATGACACTCAGACGGTGGACTACGACTCGCCTTTACATGGTGACTTTGATATCTGACAACTTCTTTTTTATTTCGGGCACTGGGCAACTTTGTGAACTTGAGTTTTTGAGTTTCTTCGACACGCTATGTCACTTGATCAACTTCCTTTTGTTGTTTATACCACTGTTTAAACCAACAAATAGTAAGTTTTTCCTTGCCTCCACTTGGTTTTGGCTGAAATTCTTCTATTTTTCCTCATACTTTTGCCATTGCCTTTTCACAGAACACTGAGCTTAAGGGCTATTTATATTGATTTACATATTCAAAGAGATAATTCTGGGCGGAGACAGGGAGGGACAGCAGGCACATGCATGTGTGTTACTTTTCACGCTGACTGGGATTTATGTAGAGGAAAAATGTGGAAGTTGGCGAATGCACAGATTTGTGCATATGGATTTTTTTGTGCATAAGTACAGTACATTTCCGCTTTTGTGCTTATGTCATGTTATAGTGCGAATTCTACGCATGGTGTTAATGCATGAGGCCCCTGATGATGTCCATTCTTTCACACTATAAGTGTGACATTTTAAGGATTAGAGTCTTTCACCAACTACACTGTATGACCAGATGGTGCCTAAATATTCCAGAAAAAAAGGGGACTATGACTATTTCGCTCGTAATTTAAATTCTGCATGTGTGTGACAGGCTATAATATTTGTTGTTTATTTCTGAAAGGAAAGGTTTAAAATACAAAGACAAAATAATCCAAAGAAAAACTTTGATTGCAGTATACAGTTTGAATTTACCAAAATATACACAACATGTAATGCCATTACAATTTTGGAAATTTTTTAAATTTAAGTACTAAATGACTATGACACATTTTAAAGATTTCTGAGTTTGATGGTATTAACTTTAAAAATTTTAAAAGCTTGAAGCTGAATAATTCGAATCACCCAAACCGTAATTATTAATATTACTTAATATTTACTTTAAGATATCCACAAAAGTTTGTTCTAGAGTTCAAACAAAATTGAACAGGCAAACATATGGACATTCATATTTCTAAAAATTCTTAGCACATGTTCCAGAGATATCAAAATATGATTTGAAGTTAAAAACACAAAATTATTTTTATTCATTACAAAAAGATGCTATTCTAATGTGGAATGGTAGGAGGGAGTAGCAGTGAGGTGATGAAATAGCTACCTGCCTGGTCTGAGCAGCTGTTATTAAAGCTACTACTACCTTCAGGTCTCTCACTACCATCCTTATTGTTAAAGGATAATTACAGTATTTTTCAAGTTGAAGTTATTTCTTCACAATCATAATATATATTAATTTGAAACATAAAATTGTGTTCTAAAGTTAAACTTTTTAATAAAGTTTAAAAATACTTTGTCTGTTCTTTCATTTTACAGTGGGACTCTATGGAACCCTGTGTCCATACATGATTGAAACAAAAGACCCAGGAAATAAAAATGTTCTGAATAATCGACTTACCTCAGATTAAATCAGTTAGATCTTGTCACATATTTATTTTAGAAATCAGCAAAACTGCAGAAAAATAAAAAGATCATGTTAATCCATTGTTACACCTCTTTAATATCAACAGATACAAGAAAGACAAGAGCCTGTTTCTTTCTAGGGATGCATCAGTATCAGAAAGCATGTAAATCTGGAAGGAAAACTGGCATATCAAGGTTGTCATTAAAATTTTTCCAAGTTTTTTTTTGTAACTTATTTTTAGATTAATATGTTTAAGATTTTTTTCACACTGTTATGACAGGGTGTAGTTGTTAAGTATACTTAATATCCTTGGACCACATAAAGCATCTGTATTAGGGGATAGGTTGTAGGGGCAAAAAGAAAAGAATTCTGCAGACAAATCTGAAAGTTTGTGACCTGTATTCAAAAATTTCATAAAGGTGAATAAATTTAATTAAAAGTTAATTTAAAATCGGTAAGATTCACAACACTGTGCTAATAGTGATCCTTATTCCATCATCAGTGAACATAAAAATAATTTCTTTATAGACAGCCTCCTGATTGCATCTATTGTCATTTAAAATGTTAAAATACATGTACATTTTTCAATTTTAAAAAAAGCAAAAAAATAAAAATAGTAATAATACAACTTTCAGGGTCATCCTGCAAAAAATTGCTTAAATATTTATTATTGAAAAGCAAGACCTCAAATTTCAATCAGCTGGGCTCATAAAATAAAAGCAAATAAGAAATTACTATTTTGTGGAAATAGTTTAAAATGTACAACCATCACATATTTATGTGGATATGTAAGCATTTTTAAAGTGGCACAAAGGTTTATTACGAAACAGTCCACATCAACAGTCAGCACAGATTCTTGGCATATTTTGTGAATAGTTTCTACATACAAAACACTTTAAACAGTTTTATTGCTTCTGCATTCTCCCAACTAGTACTGGGTTAGTCTGCTGAGAGTGAGAGTGATCTGGAGAAATGCTTTCTAAATGTTGGGATGCTATTCACCATGTAACAACTTCAGTATTTAATTTTTAATAGTAAAACAACACTTTTCAGGTAGCTGGGCACATCACACAGAAAATGAAAAAATAAAAACAGCACTTTTCAATTAGCTGGGCATATTAAATAGCAAATGAAATAACTATAGTTGCCTTTCACAGGTGGTTAGCAGTTCCTGTTTCATTTTGTTTACATTATGGTATGGAGCAGCCTTGTCTTTCTGGCAAATAAGTGATGTGACAGTATTGTCAGAAGGCAATACCTGCGATAGTCTCAGCGAATTGCATCGCCAAAGTCACAAACTGTTTTTTCTTGGTAATCAAGTGGGATCTTTCTCCAAATAGGGAACACAATTTAGCATGCTATTAGTTATTTACATCAGCTGTCCAAAATTTGATGCCAGATTTGTGGGGTTTACTTCACTCGTACTTTGTAAAACAGCATCAAAATTCATTGCAGATGTAGTCAAGGATCAGACGGAGTAAAGGCTGGATTCACATTTGGGTACCAGCATTCAATGGTTGTACTTGCAGTGATAATTGTGTTAAAAAAATCATATCTTCTATATATAATTTTTGTTTTAAAATAATATGGGCATTTGCCCAATGGATATTCAGAAAATGCAATGGAAGAACAGGAAAATGACACACATACTATTTAAATAATTAAAAATGTAAATGTTAAAACTGACATTTTCAATACTTTTTACTCAATTTCCTATGTGTTTGTAAATTATGTTATACATGTTTTGGGGGGTTACATACACACAGAATGAGTTTCTGTAATTAGTTTCTTAAATGGAAATGTTATTAAAAGTTTGCTTTTTTGCATCAGTCTTGATGTCATATTGTTTTTCAAATTACTGTTGCTGTTTTGGGGTTTTTGCATCACCTGTTTCTATGGAAACAATCCCATAATGCACTGGGTATAAAGGTCACGTAACCCGTTCCTGGATATCTGAGATTGGATAAAATAACCCAGTTTTGCATACATTCTTTGTGATTCTTTTAGTAATTGACTAGTTGCATACTCTTTTTTGACTTTGATGTCTATTTTAGTGTTTTGGGTCTGCCAATCATGTTCTGAGTTCTGGTTTTGAGTTATTCATCATTTCTTGTACTACTTTAACTATCTTCAGTCAGCACAGTGAAAATTTGCATTGTCACTTGTACTTGTAGTGTTAAGATATACACAGTATATTCGATTGTGACCTCCAATATTTGCAAGAACAGTCTGTGGCCAAGTGAAGTAATAGGGATAAGAACTTGCACTTCTTAATCTGACGTCATGGCCCTCCCCTTTTAATACGTGGAGAACAACTGGTCCAAGAGGAAGGACTTGAGGTCTAGTTCACAGGTGATGGTAGAGATGATGACAAGACTGGCCTGTACAGTGCTGCAGTGATCATTATTCAAATGCTGTATAAGACTGCAGTGGTAATGCATAGGGTAACTCCTCGGGCAGAACTCTCAATTTACCAGTAGGCCTGCATCTCCATTCTCACCTATATCCAAATGCACTGGGCAGACACCAAAAGAATGATATTACAAATACAAGAGATTAAAATCAAGTTTCTGTTTTGTTTCTATGGCCTAACCTGCTGAATATATACTCTAAGCTGATAGGGGATGTAGGCTGTTGGTATGGACTGACATCCCATCCACAATTGTTTCCTATGTTGTGTCACATGCTGCAAGGGCAATGCATGCGCAAGAAATTAATGGAATTATGTATACTACTTTACTAAATACATTTATAAATTTACCATGCACAGACACCAGTTCACTCCTCATTTCCCGAAAACATAACTGATCATGCATACTAATATGGCAGGTCATGCTGATGTAACACTAATAATTTTTCATCAGCTTTATGAGCCCTTTATGACAGGATCTATATAATTTTTAGATGTTCACACAGTGGACAGGTGCTTGTCATGGGTAGGACACAGGTTGACCCAATTTCCCTCTTTATACTCTTTATTATGTAGCCTTTAACAGAAAGCCTCAAATCCCTTACTCTTGCCACACAGCTAGGTGATGGAGTTCAGCACTTCCCCCTTTCCTATAATCTCAGGCAAATAAACAAGAGTAAAATTAGCAGCAGTAGAAAACTTACACATATTTACTTATGTATTATAGATCAAATTGATAGTAATATAAAACAAAAGCAAAATAAACTATGGCAATAAATACCAATATGACTTTGTACTGTTAGATGTTAAGTCTTTTCCCGACAGCCCATTCCTGTGTTGCTTTAAGCAGTTGAAATCAGTAAGAGCATTTTTGGATTGGCTTTTCTCTCCCCCGTCATTCCCTATGACCAACGTTTTACTGATTTTAAAAGGCTAATCTTGGTATGACGTCGTCATCGTGTCTCCAAGACAATTTCACCTTTTTTAACATTTAAATTTCTTGTCTCTAAAATGTTCTTTCAAAGCTCAGATATTTCTGCTGTTAGAGTTAAAAGGCACAAGTGTGCCTGTGTAACTTAGAGATACTTTTGTGCCATCTAAAATCAGCTGCCTTAGACAACATTTCTGACATCATGAACCAAAGGCAGCGACTCAGATTGCTTGTATAATTAGTAACAGCTTGCAAAGTCATACTTGTATTTTGGTTACAGCTATCAACAAAAACATGTATAGCCAAGCAATACAACATAAAGGAGCAAATTGCTTAAACTAATTTTCAAGTAGTTTTTAAGCAAACACAGAAGTATTTGTGGACAACCCGCTTTTAACATAACATGGAATTTCAGCATCAAAAAGCAAAATTTGATATTTTTGTAGTATTTTTATCTAGCACCTCTTACATCTTCTTGGCTCTGCACAAATTATCTTTTATCCAAGTAGTTATTGTTTACTCCAGAGTAAGATATTTATTATTTATTGTGCTTAGAAGAAAGTATTTATTATCTATTCAGTTTTGGAGCAGAGTTTCTTATTTATTGTGTTATGGACTTGCTTATTTTGTTCACTATAATTGCTTTGTGGATTCTTTTATTTTTCTTTGAAAGTAATCCAAATGCTGATAATATTCAACCTGAAACAATTCAGTTTACCAGTACAGGGATCATACCAACCGAGTTGCTTCGTAGTGCTGTGTGCTTTAATTGTCAGGGTGACCTTCAGTCAAAGTAATCTAACAAGCCGTTTAAATAGGGGCAGACAAACACGGCTTTGGTTAAAGGTCATGAGGCATTGGGTAACCTGTTTTCTTACTCTTATTATAACTCTGGTGAATGTGCAATTGTTACATAATAAACTGGATGAATTAAAAAGTAAACCTGTCTTCAACAAGATTACAGAGTAGCCAGCAATATGACTTTTGCATAGACATAGCTTTCTGTACTGATCAGCAATACTGTATCTTATGCCTGATGTATTAGAGTACATCTGAGAATAGACCAAAACAGCCAGGCCACAAGTGATGGATGTAGTAGTGGAGTCTGTGTGTACATTAACAAACAATTATAATAGCATTAATCAATAATCTATACTAATAAAAGGCAAAGCCCTCACTCACTCACTGATTCATCACTAATTCTCCAACTTCCCAAGTGGGTGGAAGACTGAAAATTGGCGGGCTCATTCCTTACAGCTTACTTACAAAAGTTGGGCAGGTTTCATTTCGAAGTTCTATGCATAATGGTCATAACTGGAACCTATTTTTCTCCATATAATGTAATGGAGTAGAGTTCGATGGCTGTGGGGGGCGGAGTTTCGTGTGACATCATCACGCCTCCCACGTAATCACGTGAACTGACTGTCAATGCAATACGTAGAAAACAAGGAAGAGCTCCAAAAAGCGCTGATGAAAACATGCATTATACAATTGAGAAGGCAGCGAAACAATAAGAAGCGAGCGACTGACATATACAACCATATTCATAAACATATTCAGCCACTGCGGAAACAAATCACGGTGTAAACCTAAAGTTTAAATTAACTTCATAGACAGGCTGTCGCTGGCGTTTGACGTGCCCATGGCTAATGCGGGATACAAGTTTAATGAGAGGATGCAGGATAAAAACGAGAGTTTTGATCACTTTGTAATTAAGTTAAAATTACTGGTAAAGGGATGTGCTTGTGCAAATTCCGAGAGACTGTCTTTGTGGGGGGATTGACAGTTAAGGCGGGTGGGAGAGTCACGTCATCATCTCCCCTCCCATTCACCTCAATTCACTGTGAGCTGAGCTCCGCAGCTAATGCAGTCTTGCGGAACCAACTTTGTGACGCTGCCACCAAATACTCACAGAAAAATCCACAAGTTAATACACACGCTGTCTCTACAGTTTCTCCACACTCTGAATTCTCCAGGCACTACACTGTGTGCACAATTATTAGGCAAGTGAATATTTTGACCATATCATCATTTTTATGCGTATATTACAACTCCAAGCTGTATTAACTTGAATGCTTAATGGATTTAAGCACGTCAGGTGATGTGTATTTGTGTAATGAGGGAGGGTGTGGCCTAAGGAGATCAACACCCTATATCAAGGTGTGCAGAATTATTAGGCAGTTAGTTTTCCTCGGGCAAAACGGGCCAAAAAAGAGATTTAACTGACTCTGAAAAGTCAAAAATTGTAAAAAGTCTTTCAGAGGGATGCAGCACTTTTGGAATTGCTAAGATATTGGTGTGTGATCACAGAACCATCAAACATTTTGTTGCAAATAGTCAACAGGGTCGCAAGAAACGTGTTGAGAACAAAAGATGCAAATTAGCTGCCAAAGATTTGAGAAGAATCAAACGTGAAGCTACCAGGAACCCATTATCCTCCAGTACTTTCATATTCCAGAGCTGCAACCTACCTGGAGTGCCCAGAAGTACAAGGTGTTCAGTGCTCAAAGACATGGTCAAGGTAAGGAGTGCTGAAACCCAACCACCACTGAACAAGAAACATAAGTTGAAACGTCAAAACTGGGCCAAGAAATATCTGAAGACAGATTTTTTTCAAAGGTTTTATGGACCGATGAGATGAGAGTGACTCTTGATGGACCAGATGGATGGACCTGTGGATCAGTAATGGGCACAGAGCTCCACTCCAACGTGGAGGTGGGGTACTGGTATGAGCTGGTATTTTAAAGATGAGCTAGTTGGACCTTTTGCATTGAAGATGAACTCAAAATCAACTCCCAAACCTACTGCCAGTTTTTCGAAGACACTTTCTTCAAACAGTGATACAGGAAAAAGACCATAATTTTTATGCAGGCCAATGCTCCATCACTTGCATCGAAGTTCTCCACTGCGTGGCCAGCCAGTAAAGGCCTTAAAGATGAAGGAATAATGACATGGCCCCCCTTCCTCATCTGACCTAAACCCTATCAAGAACTTGTGGGCACTTCTTAAACGCTAGATTTACGGGGGAGAAAAACAATACACCTCTCTGAAGAGTGTCTGGGAGACTGTAGTCACTGCTCCACAAAAAGCTGATCGTCAACAGATCAAGAAACTGACAGACTACATGAATGGAAAGGCTTATGACTGTTATTGGAAAGAAGGGTGCCTATATTGGTCATTGATTGATTGATTTATTTTTTTTGAAATGTCAGAGATGTTTATTTGTAAGTGAGATGGGAAAATTTTCATTTTTCCTTTAGTTGCATAATAAATCTGCACACTAATAGTTGCCTAATAATTGTGCGCACATATGTATTCCCCTGATGATGTTCACACTCACATTTCCGTTGTGAAACATTCAGGTTTCAGGTTTATTAACATTTTGGATTGACTGATAGCACTGTGTTTGTTCCATATTAAAATTAATCCTCAAAAATACAACTTGCCTAATAATTGTGCACACAGTGTACTTACAAAAGGTTACATTGACAATCGTGTTACGTTATTTTTTAAAATGTTTCCTTTTCTTAGCACAAGCACAACTGAGAAGCTTTGATGCATGTGCTCCATAACGCGTTAAAAAATAACGCATTTAATCACACTTTGCATTCCAAACAAAAGGGAACCTTCTGTCAATGCATGATTTCCTGGTACACCGATTACATTGATGTACACATCAGAGCTACAAAAATGTAACAGTCGGAAGAAAGCGCGTTGCTACGACTGATTGGAGGAAAATTTCATTTCAAAAGACTACCCGACGGAAGCCTTGATAAAAGCAATTTTTTGTGCACATATATATATATATATATATATATATATATATATATATATATGTATGTATATATATGTAGATGTATATATACTGTATATATGTGTGTATATGTATATATATGTTTACGTGTGTGTGTATATATATATATGACAGCAACACTCATGACAATGTCAATCATGTTACGTTATTATTAAAATGTTTCCTTTTCTTTTTCATTACTTCTTTAACACACTACTTCTCCGCTGTGAAGCGCGGGTATTTTGATATATATATGAATGACCTCCAAAGAGCACAGAGACTTTTGATCACGTGAACGTGTCTGCAAAAAGTGGCGTCTCCTGCCCTGCAAAAGTCGAGCAGCCGGCGCATGCGTGTGCGTGCATGCATGCATGCATGCATGCATAGCTGTGCTGGCCTTTGAGATGCTGACTGCACTTCTGCCTTAAGTCAAAGTGAGCAATTATTCGTTTTTTTCAGCCTCCCCCTGAGCTATAGCCCAGACAAGTGCAAACACGGGACCCCTTTTCTACACCGCGGCAAACTAATATTAAGGCGCTTTGCACTTGCTTTTGCATGTATACGATTATGAGGTCGTCAGCTCGGATTATGAAGACACGCACAGGAGTGGAGGACTGACAGTGCCATCACAGCCGATTAATGGCAGGGACGTCTCACCAGTCTACACAAGACCCACTGCGACGGTCCCCAAAAGGCGCTGATATCGTCAGCGAAGACATCTCTCTACACTATATAAAAGAAAAAGGCAACTTTCCTTTCTTTACACCTCTTAACACTGCAGAGGACACAAAACTAATTTTCTTTAATTGCTGGTAATGCCGGTAAGGAACATTACCAGAGGCAGAAATTTGGACGTTCACATAGAAAATGTAATTTCTATACCACAGCCGTCGTGTAGCGCCTTTCAAAAGGGATCAACTACAGAGAGATGATCCATATACATTTTAGCTGCTGTTAGTACTACTTACCTATTCTGTTACACCGTCTTTAAAATGTAGTTTACCCGCAACCACTCCAGTAGTGCTCAATGTACCTTTACTTCTTAAAACGTTAATGTTTTACTGTTTAATAACTTATAGACTACATTTTATTATTTTTCCCTTGCACTCAGTGACCAAAGCTATACACACACATATAGACACATACATATATATATACACATATATATACCCGTGTGTATGTTTGTATGTATGTGTATATATATATATATATATATATACACACACCTATCTACATTGTATATATATATACACACACAGACATACATACATACATACATACATACATACACACACATATATATATAATTTGTGTGTGTGTATGTATGTATGTATGTATGTATGTGTGTGTATATATGATGTAGATAGGTATGTGTATATGTAGATATGTATATACAGTAGATATGCATATATGTATATAGATATGTATATAGATATGAAGATTCAAACCCATTATGACAGCAGCAATCCATGCTGTGAGAAAACAGTAAAAAGGAGGCGTGTCAGACGTCGTGGTACATTTTCTGATGCAGCTAGACGAAAACAACTTTGTGACAGTGCCGCCAAATACACAAAACAATTACTTTGACAATCATGTTACGTTATTTTTAAAATGTTTCCTTTTCTTTTTCATAACTTCTTTAACACATGACATCGCTGCGAAGCGTGGGTATTTTGATATATATATATATATATATATATATATATATATATATATATATACTGTATATATATAAGACAGCAACACTCATAACAGTGACAAAACAATTACATTGACAATCATGTTACGTTATTTTCAAAATGTTTCCTTTTCTTTTTCTTTCCTTCTTTAACACACTACTTCTCCGCTGCGAAGCACGGGGATTTTGCTAGTAGATATATAAAATGTCTGCCATGACATTAAGTTACACTCTGTATCTCTTGGACTGTTTTATTTGTCTCCTGAGTTATCACTGCTATTTGTTATGTGGTTCAAGGTTTGCAGTCACTCTGGCTAGGTATGCCACACTTCATCCTTGGGCATTTATTCACATAGAAATCCTTATACTTCTAGATGTATGGAACCTGCTCAAAAAAGAGCAGTAAAACTCTTGTATCTGTCAAGGTTATTATAGTTAACGAAAACTTAAATAAAAACTGAAACTATTATTAAAAAAACATTTTTTTGTAAACTGAAATAAAATAATTAACAAAACTGAAATGAAAAACTAAACGAAACTATTTAAGTAGCTGGAAACACTAACTGAACTAATTTTAGTTTTTATTTTTGAATGAATATTCTATCTGTTTGTTTTTAACCCTTATAACTTTTAAACTCTAAAACTGAAAGTCATCCACCACGAGCCGCCCACATATATTCATCCAGTGAACGGCGGCTAGTGAAGGAGGGCGGGTGTTCACACAGCATTTGTGGTGACAGAGGAAGTTGAATACGCGGGTAAAGCCTGTGGAATAGAAAACGATTTATGTACCACCTTTCTTTGCACTTGTTGTATATCAAGATGTAATTCAAATGCCTGAAACTGGAATGTGGTGGTCAACAAAAACTTTACCGTATGGACGGAAAAATCACAAGCGAGTAATGTTTCAGTTTATTCCTCAGGTGCCTGCTTTTTGTTGAAAGGAATTCATCTGCCACTTCGCATACAAAGTATAGAGAAAGTATAATCATGAAAAAAATTCGACCTTGAGATTTTGATGAATTCCCAAGTCCGAAGATAGTTTTTTTGGAATTATGTCTGTATGTAAACAAGGTAACTGAAAAACGCAACTACATAGATAGATGAAATTTGGCATGTGGTCGTTACACCAAAATTGTAGATCTCTATTAACTTTTGGGCCAAATCCATCAACCAGAAGTGGTACTTTACCTGAATACATACTCGATTTTTTTTTTTTATTCAAGCAGCTGCAGGGTCCAATTTAATCAACTTTACTTTTATAATAATTAATCAATATAATATTAATTTCATTTGTTGTTGATGTTTTTTAATTTACATAATATACCAATCATTGTCTTGCGGTTTACTCCTCAAATATTCATCCCCATATCTGAGTACAGGAGAAAGTCAAGGGGAGACCACTCCAAATTTTTGAAAATAAAATGGCACTGATCGAGAGACTGACTAGGTCATAATACAAGATCAGCATATTTTGTCGCTAACCAATCACTTTTGCTTTAAAAATGTCATTTAACAACGAAGAGATACAAACCTTATACAATTCCTGAGTTGGCAATGTCTCAACTGAACTTCTGGTAGGTAGGCAAAGAGAGTCTACCAAGTGATGAAAAGCTAAACATACTAATGTGTTTTTGTATTTATGCTATATGTATTAATTTATCTTTTTTAGTTAATATTCATCATTATTAATAGCAGATATTATGAAAAGAATCCAATTGCAGAATTATGTTTTATATAATAAATATTTGTCCCCATTTTTTCAATGTTTCTCTCTCTCTCAAAATAGATAGTTCTTAACATCATCCATATCATACATATTGCATACCAGGGATTTTTCCTGCTTTGCATTCAAACCTGCTGTGGTAGGCTCCAGGTTCCTGTGATTCTGCTCTGGATAAACAGGTTTAGATAATGTTGTATATATTGTTCTTAATCTCAGATGCTGTCTCTGTCATTTTATGCCTGTCCATACTCTTATTACCTGCTCTTGCTCTGGTCATTATGGGTTTACTGTTCTTATGGTGGACTATTTAAGTCTGACGGCCCCTAACCTGGAGCCTCATGTATGAACAGTGCGTACACACAAAAATGTTGTGTAAGAAGTTTCCGCGTTCAAATTGTAATGTATAAAACCTAAACTTGGCGTAAAGCCACGCACATTTCCACGGTACCTCATACCCTGGCGTACACAGGTTCTCCACTCGGTTTTGCAGACTGTCAGCACCTAGCGTCAAAGCAGTGCTACTGTTCCTGTGTGGTTATCCTTTCTTTTTCAGATCCACATCCCTGACACGGCTTTATAAATATACTGAAATTAACCGCATATTGTTTATTAGTTTAATGCATCTGATCATAATTAACCAGTAAGAACATATTGGTCCACAGATTTGTCAAACTATTCTAAATACAATAGCTGCTTTAGCATTGTTACTCTCACTGCACCTTCTTCTTCATCTTTCAGCTGCTCCCGTTAGGGATTGCCACAGCGGATCATCTTTTTCCATATTATTCTCACTGCAACACTCAGAGTATTTATATCACTGTATCTAAGTGGGGAATCAAAGATCTACAGAATCTGAGAAAGGGAATTATGGGTATACAGCATCAAGTACACGCTGCCTTAGCCATGCTGTCTATTGAACTGCTTTCACACGGCAAACGTTTCAAAGCCTTTCCTGTATGGACCTCGCGGTTTAGAAACAGTTTCATCCCAAGAACTATAAACGCACTCAATCAGTCCATCAATTGCTCCTTGTAGAACTGTTTGTACTTATAAGTAGAATTACCTCACTGTAAACTTGTACTACAGTTATAATATTGCATAACCTGAGTCACTTTATAAAGCGCGTATTTACATATGATGACTATATCATTTTTAAGATGAAATGCAGCAAAATATGATTATTATATTATACAGATAAAACTTTAACTTCATTTAAATAATCTATATTGGAGCCAATCCCAGCTAACACAGGGCACAAGGCAGGAAACAAACACCGGGCAGGGCATCTGCCCACCGCAGTAGTCTATATTGTTAATAATTAAACATGCCAGGACACGGTGCCGCAGTGCTAACTAGGAGCTTGCGGTCCGTTCACGGATTGTTTCTGCCTCACGCTGTGTTCTTGTTGGGGCTGGTGCAACACTGGAAGGATAGATGGATAGAATAATTAAACATGTACTACGAAGATATTTCAATGTTTCTTAAAAGTTTTGAAGAATCTGCATTCTAAGATTATAGATGGCTTAACGTTTATTACAGAGCTGATTGTGTGGTGATTGGGTATTTGGAGAAAGAAAAGTAAGGACAGGAATTGGGGATTAGTACGTTTGAAAGAGACAGTACTGCTACAATAAAATATTTCATCGAAGATCGCGCATGGCGCAGCAAGCATCTTGCGTGAGACATGAACAATCACTGCGCCACCATGTTCCCATGTTTAATAACATGATTTAACTCCTGTCATCATGAAAATGATATCACGTATACATCTCAGTATTTTAGTTATGCAGAGAGCTGTAATATCACAAATGTAATGGATTCTGTGTCCTGTCAGAGGAAGAGAAAGCCTGGAAGCATGTATTGATTCACACACATAGAGAACATAGAAGATCAAATACAAAACAAATCATTTAACTTGTTACTTTAGTTACAATGGGATTTGAGAAACTAGTAAATTAAACAATTTTAAGTTGAAGTGGAACTTTCGAGATTAAAGTTGACATTTCGTGCTTTTTTCCCACTGTGTGCCTATTTTTTTTGTCTGTACCCTAATGAGCTTTCATATGACACTCAGACGGTGGGCTATGACTTTGATATGTGACTTCTTTTTTATTTCGGGTACTTGAGCTTTCGAGTTTCTCTGACACTCGATCAACTTCCTTTTGTTGATTATACCACTGTTTAAACCAACATATAGTATTTGTTCCTTGCCTCCACTTGGTATTCGCTAAAATTCATATATTATCCCCCGTGCTTTTCCCATTGTCTTTTCACAGAAGGCTGAGCTTAAGGGTTATTTATATTGATTTACATACCCAAAGAGGCGTAATTCTGGGAGGAGACGGGGCGGGACAGCATGCGCATGCACGTGCGTTACTTTTCAAACTGACCGGGATTTATGTAGCGGAAGAACGTGGAAGTTTGCGTACGCACTGATTTATGCGTCTGGATTTTTCTGTGCGTACCCACATTCCCGCTTTTGTGCTTACACCATGTTATAGTGTGAGTTCTACGCACAGCGTTATACATGAGGCCCCTGGACATTACATGCTTGTTTTTCTTTGTTTCCCTCAATACAGCTAGGTGGGGTCTGCACACTAATTCATGATCACACACGTGAGAACACAGTAGACTCTGTTTTCTGATTTTTGATTTTTACAGGCCTGCAGGTGGCAAAATTCTGTCTATAAATTGTTTGTGCCTGAGATGGAATCAGAGATCAATATGGCTGGTAGAAAATAACAAAGCCCAGTATTTGAGATTTTTTAATACAATATTGAAGGCATTCATTATAGGCACTTTGACGTTGGAGCAGGATATGTTGTGTGCTGTAGACATTTAGAGTAAAAAACCCTCACACCTTAAAATTCACCTAAAGTTCATTACAAATTGGACCATTCTGGGCAATAAAAGGAAAAGAAAAAAGTGCCAACAGTCAGCACAGGTTTGTTCAGCACAAATTACAAAGAAAATATTTTAAAAATGATAAAATTGTGTGAAATTATTCATATTAAGTATCTGGTTTTGATTATGCTTGTTTTTATCAGACAAAAACAAAACCAAATAGTAAACTATGTCATTTAGTGTAGTACGCTTCCACTAACATTAAACTCATATTATATCAAAACTCGTTAAGTGTACAGTTCTGTCTCATTGTGACACAAAAACTAAACTCCATAGTAGCTCTTTAACCATACCATAATTACTAAAACTAAAACTAATATATATAAAAATAAAATAGAAATGTCTTTGTAAAATAAAAACTAAACTAAAACAAAAAATGCACAATGAAGGAAAACTAAAATTAAACTGAAATTCCAAGTAAGGTCAGAAAAAATATAGAATAAAAACTAATATAAAAAGGTAAAATATAATAACCTTGGTATCTATGCCAAATTATCTCTAGATTCCACTGATAACAAATCTTTTACTATCTGTACATTTACAAGTCAGCCTTGAAAAGATAAAAATACATATAAAATAGCCAAACTCTGCAGTGAATGATGTGTTTGGCTCCTATAAGGAGAAATTCATTGAAAACATTAGAGGATATATGTAAAGAAATAAGCACAGATATTAATTCTTAGTAAATATATATTTTTTAATCTTTAGTGGTTGAGCTTCATTTTTATCACATTTTCAGGATTTCATTTTATCAATCAATCAATCAATCAACATTTATTTATATAGCACATATTCATACAAAAAAATGTAGCTCAAAGTGCTTTACAAAATGAATAGAGAAATAGAAGACACAATAAAAAATAAACATAAGTCAACATTAATTAACATAGAATAAGTAAGGTCCGATGGCCAGGGTGGACAGAAAAAACAAAAAAAAAAAACTCCAAAGGCTGGAGAAAAAAATAAAAAAATAAAAAAAAATAAATTAATTAATTTTAGTAGCAGAAGGATCCAAAAATAATTGTATATGAAAAACAATACCTTGAAACTTTAAATGACTTTAGCCAAGGCACCTGGGAAAGCAATTTCAATAAATTATAAAGAAGAAATTGACAGAGAAAACTAAGGGTTTATCAGATTCATTTTAATTTGTTTCCCGGGTTAACTGAGCCAGTATATGCAATGTTATTTTGTTTCATCTCCTTTGCAACAAGATTCATGTGAAGCTCCTGTTTACAAACTTTTCATCAATTTCTCAATGTCATCAAACCCCCTTCACTTGTAGAAAGGCTTATTAAAGATTTACATTTGGACTTTACTTTGGTAAGGTGGCTGATTGACTATATTATATACTCAAACACTGAAATTACCTGTAAATGTCTGCCTGTCTAGCATGCTGTTCTTATTAGAACACCTATTTTTAGAATAGACCATTCTGTTATAACTTTGGGTTTTTATATGTAATCTTTGCTTTACGTAAGGATTTTTTCCTATTCATATTGATTTCTAGACAATGTTGAAATATTGAATCTGTTAGGGTACGGAGTCACCACGATGGCAAGAGAAGTGGCCAGATTCCTAATTGGTCTGCCTAAGAGAGGCTAATCTGAACCAGCCAGGTCCTAATACCACCTACTAGCTTCAGCTATAGCAGGCCCAAAAATGAGGAGGTGGACAAACAGCTAGAGATATAACAAAACCCCCAGAAGAGGAGGAATGACTGAAACCCATATTGAAGCTGCGTTTTTCCAAAATTACCAAAGTTCCGCAGCTATAGCATAAAAATGGAATTCAATAAAAGCCTGATGCGCTGAAATGATTGCACAGACAAAGTTTCTGCATTTTTTAAACGTTTTAGTTAAAATTCAAAGTAAAACTGTTCACACAAAAAAGAGAAAATTGACATAGCAAAAAAAGAAAAGTTCTTATTAAGAAAAAGTTAAAATCTTGTTACATTTCAAATCGTTGCAAATGACTTCAAAATGTTTCTGAACCATTTCCAACATTTCTGAACCTTTTCAAAATGGTTAGAAAATTGTATGCCTAACCCATTTCTAAGGTGAAAATGGGTCTTTAAGTCCCTGTGTACTCAATGTATCTTAGTTATAGCAAGAAAGTTCTATCTCATACTAACTTACAGAGGGAAGAGACTATACCATTGTCTATGACTATGAAAGAAATGTATATTCTATTCAAATTGAGCAAATTCTAATATGAGTTTAACTCGACATTTTAACTTGCTAAGGTTGTCTCTTACATCTGAGCTTGAACTATTATGACAAACAGAAAATCTTTGTAAATTAAGTATTTTATTCATAGAAAAGTAGGTAATACAAAGAAAAATCTCAATCAAAAGAGAAAAAAAGGAACAAAGGAATTGCCTAAAAGGCAGTCCTAAACAAATGACTCCCAGAGCATAATCCAAAAATCAGAATCCTTATAACAAAGCACAATAAATCAAGAAATACAGAATGTCCTACACAGAAAACACAGTACTCATTTAACTTCACAATAAATGAATGATCTCCTGCTCCTGAGTCTTTGCTGCTTATTTAAATAGCCAGAGAAGGGCACAGGAGCATTGACATCAGAGTGATCCTGCCTGCAGGAGCTCCAACAACAAAGAACAAGAAACAGCAAAATAATTACACACACAATAGAAAATATATAACACTCTGCCACATAACAACTCTTAAACAACAAGCATAACAATAAAATACATAAAAATATTTAACTAAATTATAGTACCATTGTACTTTTGTTGTCATTTTGTAGTGGAGTTTTGTTTTTGGACTCCACCATATTGTTTCATCAACTGGGTTTTATTGCATCCATGTGACAGGCATCACATAATGTGTCATATCATTAGGCCTTCTTCTATAAAATGTGACATCCAGACTCACTATTTGCCCATGGTGGATGGAAGAAATGTCACGAGGAATACCATAAAAGTTGGTTAATACACCAACAAGAAAGGAAGCCTGACTAGATTTGTTCTTCTTTAATGTCCAGGGTAGAACTGCAAGTATAAAGGTGATTGAAACATTAAGACCTAATGATCATAGCATAATGCAGTACATTTCACAATGTTTTGTATTTAAAAGCTAAAACTGGATTATCAAAGAAGTTAAAGATGTGTAAAGTGAGAGTCTTATATGCTGCTTCCCTCCAGTTAAAAAGCTAGTAATCCACTGACAAATATTAGAGAGTGCAGCTAGTCCAGTTAGCATGTTGTAAAGAAATTCTGGGACAATAGTGTTGAAGAACACAAACAAGATCCTAATGTACATATTAGGTGAATAAAGATATTTAAGAATATGATGGAGACACCCATTGACCAAGTCCTCAACTGAAGAGTTTGCTTTGTAGGCAAATTGTAACAGATATAGGAAGAGATCAGTAATTAACTTGAGATGGGTTAGCAGAGATATCTCTGATCAGTACAGAATTTCCAGGTTCTAGATGACATATTATCAGGGCAACCTGCTTTCCATCCATCCATCCATTTTCCAACCCGCTGAATCCGAACGCAGGGTCACGGGGGTCTGCTGGAGCCAATCTCAGCGAACACAGGGCACAAGGCAGGAACCAATCCCAGGCAAGGTGCCAACCCACCACAGGACACACACAAACACACCCACACACCAAGCACACACTAGGGCCAATTTAGAATCGCCAATCCACCTAACCTGCATGTCTTTGGGAGGAAACAGGAGCACCCGGAGGAAACCCACGCAGACACGGGGAGAACATGCAAACTCCACGCAGGGAGGACCCGGGAAGCGAACCCAGGTCTCCTAACTGCGAGGCAGCACTGCCCCACCGTGCTGCCCAACCTGCTTTACTGATATTCATATTTGTTGACTTTGTTTCTGGCTTGTATCTTTGATGGATTAGTTCTCCCTGTATTTCTGGCCCTTATCTGGTTTAAGATTAAGACTTTGCCAGCTTTCGTTTGCTTAGCTTATTCCTTAGTCATTATTTCCTCCTTTCTGTTTATCCGGACATGTTCCTTCCCAAGGGAGTCCATAACATTTGAATATGACAAGTCATAATAAGGTCTTCATAGTCAAATCAGACAGATCGATTCCATAAGCAAATATTATAAAACATCTGAATTAGTCTCTTAGAATAAACTCAAAGACTCAATTCAGAATTTCAAAAGCTGTTTCAAACATCTGCGGTGGGTTGGCACTCTGCCCGGGATTGGTTCCTGCCTTGTGCCCTATGTTGGCTGGGATTGGCTCCAGCAGACCCCCGTAACCCTGTGTTCGGATTCAGCAGGTTGGAAAATGGATGGATGGATGGATGTTTCAAACATTGCTTCGTTAAATGTTCAAAATTATTTTAATTAAAAAAAAAATCATCAAGCTTTACTTCACATTGGAATGGTCATTTTTCTTGGTCAGTATTCTGCTTTCACAAGACACTCCGCTGCTGTGAAGTTACATTTTAGTTTGGCTTTATTATCTCCACCCCAGATTAAGAAGGCATAATGAACATGTCTAACTTATTCTTTTTCCTTCTCCCTGCTCCCCATACTGCACTATATTAAAATACTAGCAAAATACCCGCGCTTAGCAGCGGAGAAGTAGTGTGTTAAAGAAGTTATGAAAAAGAAAATGAAACATTTTAAAAATAACATAACTTGATTATCAATGTAATTGTTTTGTCACTGTTATGAGTGTTGCTGTCATCAAGAATTTGATTATCATTATTTCTTTCAATCAGGTTCATATTTGGAGGACATGTTGTTTTGAAGTTACATTCCGTGTTTGTCAACCGTTGTAAAGAAAACAGGTTTCATTCATCGAAGTGTTCACTACCCAAATCGCTACTTGTGAATTGAAGCTGTTTAACAGGCATTCCCAGTATTAACTTGTGGATTTTCCTGTGAATATTTAGCGGCAGCGTGTCTATGAACTTGTGGAATCTCTTGCGAGTATTTAGCGACAGCGTCTTGTAACGGTTGTCACAAAGTTTTTTATTGTGTGCCTTTAACTGTTTCTGCCTCGTGCTTCCTTTTAGAGATTATGTCCCAGTAATTAACCGTCCGTGGGATATCTGTTTAAGAAGAATTGGGGCAAACTACGCCTGTGGGTCCTTGCTAAACGTACCATGGTGTGACGTAAGGGGAACTGACTGTAAAAAGGCAAGGAGGCGCATATTTTGAACGAAAAGGGAGAAGACAGAAAAGGAGCGGAAAAGTGAGAAGGAAAACTGTTTAAATAAAGAGCTAGGAAGGTGAATGGAAAGAAGCATTCAGCGGTTAAACAAGGAAGACTCTGTAATAAGGACGGTTGGGTGCACGTAGAAGGTGTAACAATAAGATTGTTAAGCCTAATGATAATGTTCCTGCACGGAGGGTTTAGAGAGACGCACTGGGAGAAGTATAGAATAGGGAAGCTCGTGTGACTGTTCTGCTGTTCTCCTTTGACAGTTCTGTGGCTCTGTATATTTGTATGCTCCTCTCTAAAGTCAGTTTGTCTTCTCTCAGTAATCTTTGTTGCCAACTTGCATCACTGGTTCCGCACACAATTCGGTCACGTATAAGGGAACTTTTAATCTCCCCGAAATTGAATGTGTCTGCTAACACTCTCAGATCTGTGACGTAGTTGTCTATATTTTCTCCCCTTGCCTGATTTGTTGAAAAAAATCTGAAGCACTCTACAGTTTCATTATTTTCGGGTTGTAATGTTTATCAAATTTATGTATCAACAAGCTCATGGTAAACTCATCAGGCCTTACATCACCGGTCAGCGCCTGACACAATTCTCTGCCGCTCTCTCCAATAAGATAATGGAATAATCTGACTTTAGTGTTTTCCTCTGCCTCAGGCATTGCAAGTTCTGTGTATAATCTGAACTTGTCTTTCCATGTTCTCCATGACTTCGAAAGGTCTTTAGCATCGAGGCTTTATACCCTGCGTCTTCTCATTAAACTTGTATCTCGCGAATATCTCGTGCGATCTTGCGATGTCCACGGCTTTATTTAATTTTAGCTCAGACATGCCACTTAAAAGTTTCTCTCACACTTTCGCTGAGTTTGTGCCAAACACTATTCTATCCCTGACCATCTCATCTTCGTTTGCATAAGCACCAGCAATTTTAACACCGTTAGAAAGTGATCAAAAGTCTTGTTTATACCCTGAATCCTCTCAGTAAACTTGTATCTCATGAATATCGTATTCGTCTTAGGCATGACAAATGCCAGCAGCAGCGTGTCTATGAACTTAATTTAAACTTAAGCTTTACACCTTGCTTTCCTATTCGTTTGCATAAGCACAGTCCTTCGCCAGCAATTTTAACTCCATTACAGCAATGTTAACTCCCTTACAAAGTGATCAAAAGTCTCGTTTATACCCTGCGTCCTGTCATTAAACTTGTATCTTGCGAATATTTTATTCGTCATAGGCATGACAAACGCCAGCAGCAGCGTGTCTGTGAACTTAATTTAAACTTAAGCTTTACACCTTGCTTTCCTATTCGTTTGCATAAGCACAGTCCTTCACCAGCAATTTTAACTCCATTACAGCAATTTTAACTCCCTTACAAAGTGGTCAAAAGTCTCGTTTACACCCTGCATCTTCTCATTAAACTTGTATCTTGCGAATATCGTATTCGTCATAGGCATGACAAACGCCAGCGGCAGCGTGTCTATGAACTTAATTTAAACTTAAGCTTTACACTTTGCTTTCCTATTCATTTGCATAAGCACAGTCCTTCACCTGCGAATATTTACCTTATATGGGCAGGCACTCAATTACGTGGGAGACGTGATGATGCAGGACGCAACTCCGCCTCAAATGGCGCCCGAGCTGCAGGCTATGGCCATATATAAGGACGAAAGTAGGTTCCAGTTATGACCGTTACGCATAGAATTTCGAAATGAAACCTGCCAGTTCACGTGATTACGTGGGAGGCGTGATGATGTCACACGAAACTCCGCCCCCCACAGCCATCGAACTCAACTCCATTACATTATATGGAGAAAAATAGGTTCCAGTTATGACCATTACGCATAGAATTTCGAAACGAAACCTGCCTAACTTTTATAGGTAAGCTGTAAGGAATAAGCCTGCCAAATTTCAGCCTTCCACCTACACAGGAAATTGGAGAATTAGTGATGAGTGAGTGAGTCAGTCAGTCAGTGAGGGCTTTGCCTTTTATTAGTATAGATAATAACGCACTCAAATGACACCCATAATAAGGTTCATGTCACATATTGTTATTCATTCACTCATACCAGAAGAAAGAAAACCAGCCAAAGAAAATCTGCTTTGGGGAAAAAAAAATAAAGCTCTGCACAAAGTTTGGAGAGAGTGAGCTGTATGAGTTAGTTTGTTGTAGAAGCTAAAGGAAAAAGCAAGTGAGGGTTGTGAATTCAACAGCACAATGGTAAAAAAAAAATGAACAGAAAATATTATGCCATATAGATTGTTGTCATGGTGGACCAGAGAAAAAATGTGTGTATGAGGTGATTGTAGGATTTGTTATTTTGTGTGTCTGTGTGTGATCCAAAATGTTAAAAATGTAGTCCAAGCAGAAACACAATAACACAAATTTTCATAATGTATTGTTTTTCTTTCTTAACTCTGAAACCACACCTGGCAAGTTTAATTAAAGCTAAAGGCCATGCGTGCCTTCAAACCGCTTCTACAGAGAAAGAGAAAAGAATGTTCTTCTGTCTGTCCTTCAGTCAAAATGGCAATTGCATGTTTGAACAGGCATCTCTATAGAAACATAGAAACATATTGTTAGAACACTTAATTTTAATGTTAATGCTTAATTTGTTGAGAATGTGAGTTGCAGCTCCACAGATAATGGATGATTCTGTTTAACCCCTAAAGCTAACTTGTAATGAAAATTCCTTTGTGCCATGAACTCCAGTAATGGAATTTTAGTCTTTAATTAACTAGAAACAGAACTGTTTGATTTGCTTTGTTTTCATTGGGATAACAACGTCATACAGTTTTTTGACCATTCACGTTTCACATCTACAAGTCTGATGTATGAACATAAGATTGTACAATGTGATATACAGATAACTTATAAAACACACTCAAAGAAACCTAACAAGATATACAAGCCTTTAACAAAAACATCATATAACAACTTTTCTTTTATATTATCAATTTTTCGCCTAATTTATGTGTAAACTGTTTTGTTTTGAATTTATAGTTACATTTTTAAAACAAAGACACTTGAACTGTGGAATTAGTTGCATACGTTTCAACAAGTGACACTCATTGCCTGAACCCCATGAGAAAGCAGAAGCTGCTGACGTTTTGGAAACCAGACTCATGCAGATACAAACAGTGTGCAGTATGTAGCAATTTTGATGAATAATAATCAATAAGATACCCAGCCAAGAGGATGCCATAATAATGTGGGATTTGAAAAAGAAATTTTAAGTTGGTTAATTAATTATCAATTTTGTCTTTGACAATACAAGTAGTTAATCCAATAATTTGGCAAGGCTCCTACTTTATTTACCTTATCTTTCTCTGTTGTAGGGTGGAATCTCCAGCATTTAGATTTTAGACTTAACTTTTAACCTTAAACCTTAACCTTTAGGTAACCTAGCCACACTCATTTAAGAAACAGAATAATATAACTTATTGATAAACACAAGGATTATAGAAGTATGATAATTTCATATATATATTGACATATAAGATGAACACCGACAAGAGTAGAAAGACAAACACATAATGTATAGGCTGGCTGTTTACTGGTATTTAGAGTTCTACTTTATCTTAGCACAGATCAATAGTTTATGATACTAAATCTTAATGGATGATGTCTGATTTTCTGTGAAGTTGTTTCTTTTTTGAGTTTAAGATTCTTCATATGTCAGTGTTGTGCTGCTGCTTACTAAGCCTGTGTTCTCCTGTTAGGTTCTTTGCTGTGCCATCTGCATCTTAGGCAACTGCATTATTCTGTCTGACACAAGGGCGTAGATGCTGAAGTTCCCTCCTGAAGTGATGGTTGCTTTTCAGCCTTCAGACTGACTCACTCTTAGCTTGGCAAACTGGATCTCATCCCTTAGGTTCACAGAGAAAAAAAATTGTTAGATTCAGCTCTCCAAAAGACAGAGCGGTTCATAACTTTTTAGGCTTCAGAGGGCCATTTTGCATCTTTCCCCATTCCTAAGAGAATCCCAGAGAGGATGCAGAGTGAGAATCCTCAGAGAATTCAGTGAGTGTCAGAGAGTATCCCACAGAGGATTCTTTGGGATGATGCAGAGAGTTTTAATGGAAGGTGAAACCTAGGTGGATTCTTCTGTCCATCTTACTTCTCATCCCTTGAATTACAGGTCTTTAACCTTGCGTGAGTCAATTTCGCACCTTCTGGCTCAGGAGGTGTGCAGAGAGGCCTCTAATAAGATGTCAGACCACCTCTGATTTACGCCATTGTTATCAAATGAAGTCCAAGCAGATCCTGGTACAAGCTGGAGTCTGGTCACTTAATTTGGAATGCAAGATGGGGTTTTGTGTAGCAGGATGCCTGCATCCCTGTTAATTCAGCTTACTTATCAGGCCTAGTGTGCCACTTAACCCTAGCACAATGAGTAATGCCCAATTTGTCGTACACATTGTCACACACGTGCGAGTAGGAGGCAGCTAAAGGGCCTGAGTAATTGTAATACCATCACCGACCAGGGGGTGGGGGAGTGTGCTGACTGTCTTTCATAGTTACTTTTAGACTGTTCCCAGGAAATCCCACCAGGTTCCGGCACCCTCTATGACATCACTTCCGGGTCTGGGGTCATAGATGACGTTACATCTGGCCCCTGGAAACATCACTTCCGGTTCTAGTCCTAAAGATGATGTCACTTCCTGAACAGGCCCTTAAAGCCACCATCTTTCTTGAATTTGATCAGTTCTGTTTTGAACTCAGTCTTGTGAACATCTCTGTTCAATCATTTCAATTTTAGCAGCCAGGATGCATTATACGGGAGGCTGCCCCACACCTTTATCATGTCTTTTGGCATTATTTATCACAAAATATTATTCAATGTTGCAAAGGCATTTGAAGTATTAAATACATTCTGCATTATTATTGGTTTGAGCATATTAAACAAACATGTGCCAAAAAATATGCTTGTTTATGACAGCTGCAAAATAGTTACAAAACTAATGAACTACAATGTTGGAACGGTACAGAAAATGAGAATAAAAACTAGTCACTGATAGTAAATGATCTTTGATTTGGAACAGCTCATTAGTAGATCTAATACAACATATTTATTTATTAATTTTCAAAAATAAACACTTTATTAGATTTTGATACATGAAACATATTTCAAAATCAGTTTGGACAGTAAAGAATTTAACACTTTGTAACTTTGCCTTTCCTTATCACAAAACATAATAAACATTTAGGAACTGAACACACCAATTCATTGAGCATGTGCAATAGTATGGGTCTTCATTGTTTCATTTTGCATTTCAAAATGTACCAGACATTGCCAATTGGAAAAGGTCAGGACTGCAGGCAGGCAATTCGAGTGCCCCCCACCCTCTTCCTATGCAGTCATGCCTTTATACTGCGTACTGAATGTGGTTTTGCATTATCTTGCTGAAATATGTATGGGTGTCCATTTGAGAGATGTCGCCTTGAAGGCAGTATATTTTGCTCTAAAATCTGTACTCTATGGCATTAATGGTTTTTTCACAGAAATGAATTACTTACCCTTGCCGGGGCACTGATACAACCCCATACCTCACAGACACTGACTTTGGGTTTGATAGCTGAATAGGTTATATCCCATCAAGGCATTCCTTGTGTGATTTTGGGCTATACAAGAAATAAATAGTTGTTGTTGCTGCTGTTTTAATGACAGTATGATTATTCTTTTATATTTTATTCTTCGTTTGAATAATAAAATTAATTGAAAGCATCACCCAGGGTCTCAGATCAGAATACAAACAAATCACATATTTCATTAAACTTTAGAAAAAACAAAGGAAACAAACATCTCACTAACAAACTCTCTAGAAAGTGCATTCATTTAATGCTTTTTTACAATTTAATTACTTATTTAATTTTTCTCATTTTTTACAGAGATTTACAACTCAAAATGGGTGTTTCTTGTGCCCTACATTCTTATTTCATTTCATTTAGTGCTTACTTTTGTTTTTGTCAAAATATTTCTGTCATTTTCTATTTTATCTTCCTGTCATTAAGGCAGCTGCTGCATTGTTAGAGATGTTCCCTCAGAGGTTGAAATTTCTCTTATTCTGAAGTCCTTTTTTGGTTTATGACATGTGCCTGATATATCTCTCTTTTGTCTCTTGCTTTGGTTTTGGTAAGAGTGTGGCTGATTTTTCCAGATTTGAGCTTTATATTAATTCTGACTAAGTCTTTTCTCCCCGTAATTTTTAAATATTTATTGCTGGTTCACTACCTTAACAATAGTCTTTCAAGAGCAAATTGAAACCTTACATCTGTTGAGCACATTTCAACTTTTAAAGAGGTACACAATAATTCAGGCTGATCATTTTAAAAAACAGTGTTTTAAAATTTAAACCTTTTGAAAAAGAAAAGCCAGTTTATTGGTTCCTACTCTAGAGGGGAATTTAGTTTTCATCAAAGTATATGATACTTTGTATATGGTTTTGTTTTGTTTTTGTTTTTTCTGTCCCCCCTGGCCATTGAACCTTACTCTTATTCGATGTTAATTAATGTTGATTTATTTTGTTTTCTTATTGTGTCTTTTATTTTTCTATTCTTTATTATGTAAAGCACTTTGAGCTACTGTTTGTATGAAAATGTGCTATATACAGTAAATAAATGTTGTTGTTGTTGTTGTACTGCAAATACTATCTGTACATTTAACATTCATGTAATGTCTTTAGAGGCAGGGACAACCGGGAAGGGTTTTGCCAGTCTGAGTTATTTTACATTAGAAATTGAAGTAAGAAGATTAAAACCTGAAGCATATTCTAATACAGCATATGCATGTGGTTTCGATGTAATATAAATAAATAAACTGACATCAAAACTAAAAGCTACAATGATGCATTCATACATTTGAGAACTGTAGAAAATGTCTGACACAATTTCACAACACAAATGGCAAGTCTTGCAAGCAGTAACTGACACTTCAATTAATAATCACTCGTGTCAGAACATTCACATTTAAAGAGTCTCGGAATGTGTATCTCCCCAGGAGAAATGAAAGCCTAAATGGTTGGTTATTTAGAAGTTAAAGACAGACAACAAGAAGCACATACAAATGTAGTTGAGATGTACAAAAGTCTGAGCATGATCAAGCATGGAAATATATATCAAAGGAAAAAAACTCAAAGTCATTAACCTCCTTAGCAATACATTTTATCTCAAAAAACATGTAAAAAGCATTGCATTTTTGGCTGTAAAATATGCAAAAACTATTAGTACAAAGTCAGAAGTGTAAAAAGTATAATAATGATAAAAAAAAAATAGTAATAATAATAATATGAAATGAATGAAAATAAAATGATACTAATACATTTGTAGACAGTAGGAGTCGTTCAACCTCCCCAAACCCAACACAAACAGGCACATACACAGGTTAAAAGTCTTTTATTTTGGGGAAAACTCTTCTTTTATAAGGGTTTCCCACTATCTCAGCAACAAGTACAGCAAACACCATACAACACATGCTTTGTCTTTTCCACTCTCTGTCTCTCACTGCCTCCTCCTCCCCTCTTGCAAGCTTCGTCCTCATCCTCTTCCCAACTCAGGCTCTATGATGTGAGGCAGGCAGCTCCTTTTATTTTAACCACCCAATAAGTGCCCCCTGTCTTCCGCACACATGGTGTGTCAGTACTTCCATGTGAGGCAGAAAGGGATTCTCCAATCCCTCATCTGCTACGGGACCCAACAGGGCTGTCCTCCAGGACTACAATGCCCAACATGCCCTGCAGGCATCCATGTAGGAATCTGATTCTGGGCTTGCTGCCATCTAGTGTCCTGGTGTAGATAAAGCCCTGTTCAAGCCATCTCCCCCTGTCCTGGGTAAGGACGGTGGATGTCCTTCACATTGTATATACTGTCAAAGTATGTATTTTGTGTGGTATGTCTTTGAGTAGGAAGATTGCTTTGGTGTACGGTCTTTTACCCAACAGTATTCTGCATAACAGTTTGTCTCAACAACAATTCTTTTGATCACATCATCAGTAAGTGGATCTTGGCAGTCAATGTTCACTTTTATTCCTGGCTGCCCCACAAAATCAAAATGAAGGGGGTGCTTTATTTGAAGTAGGGTCAACAGCAATCCAAATGCAATTGAGTGTCATTTTCAGATTCATCAGAATCGCTTCCGTTTTTGTCGTCTGTTTCAATTTCAC
The DNA here is from genome assembly GCF_016835505.1 of Polypterus senegalus. NCBI lineage: Eukaryota > Metazoa > Chordata > Cladistia > Polypteriformes > Polypteridae > Polypterus > Polypterus senegalus. Next base: position 38,682,055 of record NC_053154.1, read on the forward strand.
TGCCTGGGGGACCCAACGCCGCCTCACACGGTGACTGAGCTGCAGGCTATGGACATATATATGTACGTAAGTAGGATGCAGTTAGCGTTGGGAACCTGCGTACCAAATTTCTTGAAGATGGGCCCATAAGTAACAAAGACTGTTGAAATGTTCAATATGGTGGCCGACAGTGGCATCATACCACCGAAATAAGTACCAAATTTCAGCCTTCTACCTACACGGGAAGTTGGAGAATTAGTGACGTTGGAAAGTTCAATATGGTGGCTGACAGTGGCGTCATACCAGCGAAATAAGTATGTACATTGGTTTCGGTTAGCGCAGGGAAGTCGCCTACCAAATTTCGTGAAGATGGGGCCATGAATAAGAAAGTTCAACATGGCGGACGTTGTTGACCGTTATGCGTAGAATTTCGAAATGAAACCTGCTTAACTTTTGTAAGTAAGCCGTAAGGAATGAGCCTTCCAAATTTCAGCCTTCTACCTACACGGGAAGTTGGAGAATTAGTGACGTTGGAAAGTTCAATATGTCGGCCGACAGTGGCGTCATACCATCGAAATAAGTACGTACATCGGTTCTGGTTAGCGCAGGAAAGCCGCCTACCAAATTTCGCGAAGATGGGGCCATAAATAAGAAAGTTCAACATGGCGGATGTTGTCGACCGTTATGACCGTTACGCGTAGAATTTCGAAATAAAACCTGCTTAACTTTTGTAAGTAAGCTGTAAGGAATAAGCCTGCCAAATTTCAGCCTTCTACCTACACGGGAAGTTGGAGAATTAGTGATGAGTCAGTGAGTGGGTGAGTGAGTGAGTGAGTGAGTCAGTCAGTCAGTCAGTCAGTCAGTCAGTCAGTGAGGGCTTTCCCTTTTTTTTTTAGTATAGATGATACTTTAGTAAAAAAGCATGTGTTTTACACGTTTGAGGAAATAACTGACATATGCAAGATGAGTAACATGAGATTTTATTTTTCTTTTTTCCTTGGATATTTTTCACATCATTTGGAGTTCTACAGCTTGGTCACTACTGACTTCTATGATATCATAAACTAATACAAACTACATTGGGGAAGAAACATATTTTAAAAATAAATTTTTAAGTGGAGTATTCTTTTAATTGATATATTATTATTATCTAGATATTACTAATGTTCATAACAATAAAACTTAATTTTGTATTAGCTTGTGGTCTGTTATCTAACAGGTATGTATTCATGAAAATGAATTACTTAATCAAGTGGTTGATGGGGAAAAAGGGAACTGAACAGAGTAAATAATTGTTGATTTGACACATTCAATGGTGGATAGTGAGAGAGTTTCTCTGAACTGGATTATGAGAAGGAATCTAGTAAACCCTAATCTTGAGGATAAGGAGTGCCCCATATTATCATAGGATAGGAAACAAAAGAACACCAACATTCCTGTTTCACCACATACTCATACAAAAATGGGACGGTACATTATAGGGATCATGACTTTCTGAATGTAATTTGTGAGACTATGAATCTATTAGTTTAATCCAAGTATCATTCCATACTTGGTTTATCAGTTATTTTTAGGAGCAGCTTTAAGGACACTGACCTCCAGCTGCAACATTTCTTCTAGTGTATTCATGTGGCTTTTGATCTTGTATTAATTCTTTATTGAACTACATGATTGTAACAAAAAAAACCTTTCATAAAACATTTACAGAGACAAAATGACAAAGGCCTCTGTTAAATTAAATGTTGAAATCCTCAAGATATTAATACCTGTAATGATAATAATGTATGTTAATCAAAAACTATTCAATATGCCAATCCATCTCATAGTTATTTACTTATATAATAGGAAATGATGGGACTAGCCATAGCTTGGCATTTTATATGAAATATTAAAAAACACATTTATTGCCATATGTAAACAAATGTAATCAATTTATTTTCTGTTCCAGTTCCGTATCTACTTCAGTGTTGCGAGTCTGACTAATGAAAATATCTTTCTAAACAGGAGCATATACTTTACAGTAATATGGTCTCAGGTAATCAGGCAACCCTTATGTGCAAAACCAATAAACATCATCAACAGAGCAAAATTTTGAATCTGGATTTATAAAACAAAACCACTCCTTATTATTACTTTTTGTGCAAAGTCTTATTTACCATAAGTACTGTACTTGCAGAATAGCCCAGGATAGGCTGACCCTTGAATTTTTAACTAAAATACCGTGAAAAGCACATCACTAGTAGATACAGTAAACCAATTGTGAAACTTTTAAGCAAAATCAGTTCTGGAAAACATAACATTAATTTTTAAAGTAATGAGTAACTTAATGCAATACTTACTACTACAGTAAAAATACCAATGCTACTTAAAAAAAGATATGTGTTATAGTGTTACTATGGGAGCTTATAAAGCAGTTCTGTATTATTTTGCACAGGTATTGCCTTTCAAAGACATGGCCTGTTGCTGTTTGACATCATTGATGTGTGCACTCCCACCAGTTGGCAGCATCTAATGAGGAAGATGTTAAGTTCTTGCATAGTGTGGAATTGATTAAAAAGAAATGAATAAAAATTATGGGTACACATTTAATCCTACATGTAATGGGGGGATACATTTATTTTGCCCAGCTTAGGTCACTAGTAGGTAGTGACTGTCGCACTGAGTGTAAGGAAAGAAGCAAATGCGTTTCGCCAGTTACAGCTGCACAGCCAAGCAGAAAATACTGCATATATTGGCACAATTTTAAGATCATTTGCTGATAGATTTAAAGATTGGCCCAAATTTCAGCTTCATTTGCAATTGTTTCAAGTACAGTATAAATAATTGGACCATCCTGGATTGGGATTAGAGCTCTAACCTCTCTCTCTCTCATTTCTCCTAGGGCACGAAGCAGAAAATGGCCGCCAGTGGGGTAACTCGCGTTGAAATCATAGTTGAAGAACTCCAGGCACTCGACGAACAGATTCAGAAACTCCTGTCCCGACAGAGATACCTTAGAGATCTGAAGGCCCAGCTGTTGGATAAACCATCCTTGCCATCTGGAACCGGCGAAACATCAACCCCGCGTTGTGCCGACCTCACCCCTGTGTCTCGTAGGAGAGACGCCGCTGATGAGCTTGGTGGATTTCAGCTATGCAGGCGGGGGTTCAAGGCCAGAGCACCTCCATCGGCATAGGCGAGCATTTTATCTCAGAACCGGTTTGACCCTCTCCGTGTCCCCATTTCTTTCAGCCCCTGGTGATGTAATAGTGGTAGGTGATTCTATCGTTAGAAACCTTAATGTCGCATGCCCTAAAGCAAAATCGTTTGTTTCTTGTTTTCCGGTGCTCGTGTCCGAGATGTAATGAGCGCGCCAGCAGTCTACAGAAACACAAGGAGAGGGCAGTTGGAGCAATCGTCTTGCATGCCGGCATAAACGATATAAGGCACCGACAATCAGAAATCCTGAAGGCTGACTTCGCAGCTTTGATTAAAGACACGAAGGAGAGGACCCCATCAGCAAAGATCTTCGTTTCAGGTCCACTACCTCTCGTCAGACGATCCAACGAGTACTACAGTCGTCTGCTAGGATTGAACAACTGGCTACAGGGTTTCTGCAAGAAGAAGGATGTCGGTTTCATCAACAATTGGAATCTCTTTTGGAAAGGCGCGTCTCTTCAAGCGTGATGGCCTGCATCCGAACAGTTTCGGCCCGGTCCTCTCCGAAAACATATCGAAGGTAATTCGTTTTTCTTGACTATCTATCTCTGCTCTTAACCCCTTCCGAAATAATACTGTTGTGCCAGGACATGATGAATGTTTAATAGAGTCTTCCGTTAAAGTGCACACATTAATACTGTAATAAGCAATCTCAATGCACGTAGAAAACCTAGGAAATACATAAACTCCAATAATCTAATTAAAATCACTATTTTAGAGGAACAATGTATTAAAACTATAAAACAGATCACAGATTAAACAAAAATACACACAGAGCGCTAATAAAATAATTTAGTTCCTATTCCAAATATCAATAACGCATATAGTACTCATCTCTGCACCTCCAAACATTAAATATGGCACTATTAAATGTTAGAGCTTTAACTAACAAAACGTTTTTATCAACGATCTTATTAGTGATAAAAAATAGATCTTATTGCACTAAATGAAACATGGCTTGTTCAGATGCGCAGTTTTAATCGAATCTGCCTCCGGATTACAGTTTTACTCATGCAACCGCCAGGGAAAAAGGGGCGGATTGGCTAACATTTACTCGAGCGATTAAAATGTAAAGATGTCAGTTTTGGTAAGTTCAAGTCCTTTGAGTATCTCGCCGTTGTTATTCATGGAGATTCTCAAGTTCTAGTACTATCCGTGTATAGACCTCCTAAATATAACGCGTTTTTTGAGGAATTCTCTGACTTAATGTCAATTTTAATTACTAACTATGACACACTCCTAATAGTTGGCGACTTTAATTTTCATATAGATAATCAGTGTGATCTAAAAGTAAAAGAATTTATGAACCTCCTGGATTCTTTTGATTTGAGACAACTCATAAATCAGCCTACACATAAAGCAGGTCATACATTAGACTTAGTGATTACTAAAGGACTGAAAGTTGATATAAAACAGATCATTGATATTGGTCTATCAGACCATTTTCTTCTACTTTTAATATAGAAATAATGATAAAAACACTCATGAGAAGCATATTGTTAAAAACGCTTCTTTGACTCGCAGCAGCTTTAAAACTTACAAACATTTTAAGCAATCAGTCCGTTTATAGTGCCAGCTATAATAGCGAGGATAATGTAAATAGTAAGGTGGAAAGATTTAATTCTAAAGTGAGAGCTGCTGTTGACATAGTTGCACCTGAAAAGACAGTGAAAAAATCTTCTAGCATTGTTATACCATGGAAGACCCAAAGAGTGTCTGATTTAAAGAGAACATGCCGAGAGCTGAGCGCAATGGAGGAAGACTAAACTTACTATCCACCATGAAATATTAAAAGTCAAAATAACAGAATACAATAACACTGTCCGTCTTGAGAGACGCTGCTATTTCTCAAGATTATAAATAACAATGCTAGTAATCCCAGAGTCTTATTTTCTACAATTGATCGCCTACTAAACCCAGGTAGCTCAAAGGAATGCCTCCTAAGTGCTTCCAGTGAAACCTGTGAGGCTGTCGCTGTATTTTCAATCAAAAATTAATGATATTAGAAATAACATTGTTTATCTCCCCAACACTAAGGATCCTCCTAAACCCCAGCATCCTGTTATAAACAAATTAAACTCTTTCACTAGGATAGATTTACCTGATTTACAAAAAATAATCTCAATTAAAACCCTCCACCTGCCCTTGACCCGATACCAACAAGGTTTTTCAAAGAAGTATCAGGCGTGCTAATTGATAATGTTTTCCTGACATAGTAAATTCGTCACTAGATACTGGGGTCTTCCCAGACTGTCTTAAGACTGCTGTAGTTAAACCCCTACTTAAGAAACATAATCTTGACCCTCGCTCTTGAAAATTTTAGACCCATCTCTAACCTGCCTTCTTAAGTAAAGTTCTGGAGAAGGCAGTCATTATGCAGTTAAATGACCACCTAAATAAACATGCTATTCTTGATAAATTTCAGTCAGGTTTTAGAACAAATCACAGCACAGAAACTGCACTCGTTAAAGTAGTAAATGACTTGCGGTGAATGCAGACAGAGGCCATTTATCTGTTCTCATCCTCTTAGATCTGAGTGCTGCATTTGACACCATTGATCACAACATTCTTAGAAATCGCCTTAGTCAATGGGTGGGCCTCTCTGGCAGTGTCTTAAATTGGTTTGAATTCTACCTGACAGGGAGAAAATTTTTGTTAGTTGTGGGAATTACAACTCAAGACACATGATATCCAATATGGTGTTCCACAAGGCTCTATCCTGGGTCCGCTGTTATTCTCAATCTACATGCTTCCGTAGGTCAGATTATCTCAGGGCACAACGTGAGCTACCACAGCTATGCTGATGACACACAGCTGTACTTATCAATAGCACCTGATGACCCTGATTCTATTGATTCACTAACACAATGTCTGACTTGTATCTCAGAATGGATGAATAGTAATTTTCTCAAGTTAAATAAAGAGAAAACTGAAATTTTAGTGATCAGCAATAATGGATACAATGAGGCTATTAGAAATAAACTGGATACATTAGGATTAAAAGTCAAGACGGAGGTAAAAAGCTTAGGGGTGATTGTTGACTGTAATCTGAATTTTAAATCACATATTAATCAGATCATTAGGACAGCATTTTTCACTTAAGAAACATAAGTAAAGTTAGACCTCTTATATCACTGAAAGATGCTGAGAAATTAGTTCACGCGCTTGTTTTCAGTCGACTAGATTACTGTAACGCACTCCTCTCAGGACTACCCAAAAAGATATAAATCGTTTGCAACTAGTGCAGAATGCAGCTGCTAGAATCCTAACTAGGAAAAGAAAATCAAACACATTTCTCCAGTTTTAATGTCACTACACTGGTTACCTGTGTCATTCAGGATTGACTTTAAAATTCTGCTTATGGTTTATAAAGCCTTAAATAATCTCGCCCCATCTTATATATCGGAATGTCTGACACCTTATATTCCAAATCGTAACCTCAGATCCTCAAATGAGTGTCTCCTTAGAATTCCAAGAACAAAACTTAAAAGAAGTGGTGAGGCGGCCTTCTGCTGCTATGCACCTAAAATCTGGAATAGCCTGCCAATAGGAATTCGCCAGGCTGATACAGTAGAGCACTTTAAAACACTGCTGAAAACACATTACTTTAACATGGCCTTTTATAACTTCATTTTAATTAATTTAACTTAATCCTGATACTCTGTATGTTCAATTCATCATAATAACTATTCATGGTGGCTCTAAAATCGTACTGACCCCTACTCTCTTTTCTGTTTCTTTTTCCGGTTTCTTTGTGGTGGTGGCCTGCGCCACCTCCACCTACTCAAAGCTTCATGATGCTCCAACAATGATGGATGGATTAAAAGGAAGAAGTCTACGTGACCATCATCATCATCAAGCCCTTCCGTGAGAACCCTAAATCCAAAGAGGACTGTTTCATTTATGTTAGGTAGAATGCTCAGAGGGGACTGGGCGGTCTCATGGTCTGGAATCCCTACAGATTTTATTTTTCTCCAGCCGTCTGGAGCTTTTTTGTTTTTTCTGTCCCCCCTGGCCATTGAACCTTACTCTTATTCGATGTTAATTAATGTTGATTTATTTTTTTCTTATTGTGTCTCTTATTTTTCTATTCTTTATTATGTAAAGCACTTTTAGCTACTGTTTGTATGAAAATGTGCTATATAAATAAATGTTGTTGTTGTTGTTACAGTATGAGAGGGGTTGCCATTCCTGATTGCCTCTTATGATTGGGATGTCATACGATCAGAAGAATTTCTGTCATGTTGTCATTTTCAGCCTTCTGTCTTGTCTTCCGTCTGTTTGCCTGTCTGTCTATATGTCTGTCCACTTTTCACACGAGAACTACTTAATGGATTTAGATCAGTTTTTTTTTCTATAATATGCTTGAACATTCCAGTTGAATAAGTATCATAGTTTGCTTGCAGGAGCGATTTATTTGCGTTAATCTGAGACAAAGGCTGCGGGCCTAGGGGAGGTGGAAGCGTGACTCCAGGAGTGGGGAGCCAGGCAGGGCCCTCTTCACTCACACACCAGCCTCAGAGAGAACCATGCCTCCACTTAGCTAGCGAACAAGAGGACTACTTAACAGATTTAGATTGGGTTTTTTTCTATAATTTACTTGAACATTCCGATTGATTTTGCAACTTTTCTCATTGTGCTAAGTATTATAGTTTGCTTGCAGGAGGGAGATATTTGCACTAAACAAAGACAGAGGCTGCGGGCCGAGGGAAAGGTAAAGCATGATGTCAGGTGTGATGAGCCAGGCAGGACCATCCTCACTCATGTGCCAGCCTCTGTTCAAATAAGTCTACCTCTATCCACATCTTGGAGCGTACCTTGCCTCAGCTTAGCTAGCGATACCTGTTTATTTATTGATTTTTGAAGTTTATCCTGTTTCATTACAATATGGAGGCGCGGGAGACAGCTAGTATAAATATATATAGGTGTGGTCACTAAATAAAGTTCCCCGGGGGGCTGGTGGGGGTTTTGAAATTAAATATAGCCTATGGTCTACAGTGTGGACTTACATACCAGAAAAAAAAGTAAATTCAGCTTTATATATAGATTAATATAGATTAGAAGTTTCAACAAGAAATACTGCAAACCATCTCTCTTAAAAATAGATATAATTTTTCTGCTTTCATTATGACAACAGAGTTCCTCTTGTGTGAGTGGTTACAGCACTGCATGACTTATTTTTCTGTTTCTGTGGATGATGTAAGGAGGATTTCTAAAGAAGTTAATGCCCATAAATTAACCAGTCATTAATGGAATTTTTGCATGTGCTTTAAAGTCCTGTACAGACAAGTTAGTAGGCCTTTCCGCATTATTCATGCTTTTCTGAGAGAATATGTGGTCCCTGCCTGCTTCAAAAAGATATTGTTTATAAACTTTGGCTACAGACCGATGCTTTGAGAGGCTGGTGCTAGGAGATATGAAACATAATATTCCACACAGTTTGGACTACCTACAGTTGTCATATCATCACAACTGGTACTCAGAGAAAACCTTATACATCATACTTTATACCATCCTTGCACACTCAAATAATACAGTATATGCATTTTTATTAGTTACTTATAGACTCTTCAGCATTCAAACATGTTGCATCAACAAAGCTAATTAAAAAGCCCCTAGACTTAACATTAGGTAACATTACCCTCATATGCATAATCATATTTGCACTCAAGCTCAATGATACCTTCATAAAAATCTCTCTATTAATGTTAGCAAAACCAGGCTGAGTACACAGTCTTTTATATTGAAAGGGATGGTTTGGAAGGCCTGTCAGCCATTTCTTGTAGTCTCCGTTACTAGTGATTTAAAGTAGGCGCAACACACTAAGACAATTGTAAAGAAGTTTACCAATCTTTACTTCATCCGTTGTCTCAGGAAAGTCTGCTTGTCTACATCTATGCTTACCAACTACTTCATATTCCAGCGGAGTCATGTCCTCTCTAGCTGGTATATATCCAGGTATGGCAAATGTTCAGGTCAAGTCTGCAAAGAGGCTGGTGAAGGCAGAACAAAATATGACTATAATATACTGTTTTAGAAAGACAAGCAATACCACTAAATATACAGCATAGTCAATTTTCTGGCAAATGATGCAGAACCTTTAGCACATAGACAACAGAATTCAAGGATAGTTTGTATCCAGAGGTCATAAGTCTGTTCAAGCTGTCAACTGCATGAGTGTAGTTCGTATATATTAATAAATGTTGTATTTAATATACTGTATGGTGTTGCATTCATTGTTTTTTGTTTATAGAATTATTGATACTAGTATATAGGAAATATGTAAAAAAAAAAGAATTTCAATTTTCTATGTGCACTTGACAATAATTTTGAATTTGGACTGGTGTGTATGAAATTGTGATTAATAAAGTGACACAGAAAACAAACAGAAATACATTTTTTAAACAAGACAAAGTTATAAAGAGAATCAAGAAATCAAAAATGAAATAAATTTTTTTATTATGACAACAGCACCTGAAGCCTGCTTATGGAGCCCTGGGTGAAGGGAAGAACCAACGTCAGTCAATTACACAGCAAGTGCAAAAATACACCTGGACTCACAACTAGGCTAGTTTACAGCTGCCTGATAACATTTAACTTAACTTTATCATCATCAACAACTATTAACATTTAAGTAGTAACAAGTGATGGAATCCAGCAATGCAAGGTACAAAATAACTTAATATAAGAGATTACTTGTACTTTTATCAGAGAACCACTTAATGATACTAGATAGATGACAAATAGAAGATAGACAGATGGATAGATAGATGGATAGATAACGCTAAGTATCATGGTTCACTTGCGATATCGATTTATTTATGCAAATCTAAGAGAGATGCAGTGGGCTGAGGGGAGGGAGGCTGGGCCGTCCTAACTCACGTGCCAGCCTCGGGGCTTAGCTTTCATCTGCTTACCTAGTGAACGAGAGAACTACTTAACAGATTTAGATTGGGACATTTTCTACAATTTGCTTGAACATTCCGGTTGATTTTGCGACTTCTCTGATTGCGTTAAGAATCATAGTTCGTTTGCAGCAGTGATATATTTGTGCTAATCTGAGACAGAGGCTGCGGGCTGAGGGGAGGGGGAAGCGTGATGTCAGGAGTGGGGAGTCGGCCTACCTCTGCATTTTGGAGTGTACCTTGCCTCCGCTTAGTTAGTGATACCTTTTTCTTTACTGATTTTTAAAGTTTCTCCAGTTTCACTACTATGTAGGCAGAGCCACAGGGGATGGCTAGTAATTTTTATTTAAGTATATGCTTTCTTTGTCTGATGTCTTTTTAGTTTTACTATGTACGACTAACTCCTTAAATGTAATATTCACACATAAAAAGAATTGTTTTAGCCATTAAATACATAAGATTGTACAAAAAGAAACCTTCTATCCAAATTTAATTTGTGTAATTTTTAACCTGGCTTATAAGGTTTTCTGGCACCTTGCACTGCAAACCTAATGCTGTTGTCTATGTACTGCTTAAAATATTTTAAGTTTCATTCATTCCTCCCCTTCCTGAACAGACACCTCATTCCCCGTAATTTCCTAATTAGGACACCAGACCAATTAATTATTTTTTCCAGGGTAAAGGCTTACATTTCTGGAGCCCTTTTAAACTCCTATTTAAAATCAGGTGGTTTTCTAGTGCCTGTCTCAGATGAAAAGAAAAATGTTAGTTTTCTCAACAACTTCTTGTTTATCTCAAAACTGTAAAAATGTTATGAGAAAGTACATGAAATAATATGAATCTATAGCCTTTGAAATTAAAATGTGCACTGAAAAAAATATTGTTTAAGAAAATACTGTTGTGTATGGCAATTGTCATCAAAAACACAAAAAACTTCCACATACAATTTCTGAGTAAAAAACATCATATGACTGGACTTGCAACTACTAATTTGGAAATCACAAGGTCTCTTATCTTCACATTCTTTTCGGTCATTTTTTTATAGAAGTTATGCATTATTCGAAGCATTAAACAAAGAGGATCAAACCATGAAGCAATAGCACAGTTGCTTTTATCTGCAGTAAAACACTATGAGTCTGTATTTTAATACTTCAGTCACCCTGTTGTATTCTGCAATAATCAAAGCAGCTTAGATGATACAATTATAACCAGGCAAAAGCAATCTTTGCGAAAATTTCGAAGCATTGGGTCTTATGATAGTACCTTGTGACAAAAGCATGACTTTGTATTACACTTTGTTGCATTTACTGTGAACACATGTCCACTCAATAGCATTTGACGTAGATTTTAAAATACTGACCAAACGCAGACAAAGTGGGCATTGTCCATTCTGACAGGCTTTAGTTGCACACCAGGCCTGTTAAGAAAGCAGATTCAACAGGGATGCAGGCATCCAGCTGCCCCTTCCCCCCACTTGCATTCCAAGCTAAGCAATCAAACTCCGGCTTCTACCAGGATTTGCCTGGACTTCATCTGATAAGAAAGGTATAAATCAGAATTGACCTGACATCTCTTCAGAGCCCCGTCTGCAGACCTCTTGAGCCAGAAGGTACAAAATGGACTCAAGCAAGGAAAAAGACCTGTAATTCAAAGGATGTCAACTAAGATGAACAGAAGGTTCACCTATTAAAAGACACTGATTTTGTAACTCAAATCAGGGGAAGGTTCAACCTTCCTTTAAAACTGCATGGAACTCATATACCTCAAAATTTCACTAAATCATAATGAATACATTTTTTGACCATAGCTTTCTGAATGATACCCTGAAGTAAATTTCAACTTAATTTATAGTTTTGACCAAAGGTAACTCCAAAATCTAGACCACTATCTAGAAATAATTCATTTAGGCACTCCACAAAGACGTGCAATTTCCTTGATAACAATGTTAGCAGAGTCTATAGAAGTAGATAGCTTTTGCAAAGTGTACACACTGAAAATCTATCCACAACTAACAATATAACAGTTATTCCAAGGGACAGGTGAAGATCTGTAATAAAAATTACAAATGATCCCTTCCAAGGATGAAAGTGGCAGAGGTTGAAGAAGACCCAGAGCAAGTCTGCAACAACATTTGGACCTACTGTGTTACAGATCTTACATGCATTTACAAACTGCATACATAATGTCTTGATCCATTTGTTCCCACCAAATCTTGCAGTTCCCTAAATGGTAATATTTAACAAAAATCTTTCTAGGGGTAGGATATTTTCTGGATCACTCTTATATTCTGTGATGGGCATCCGGGGCCGGCTGGGACGCCCCTGCTGCATATGTTCCGGGGGAGCAACCATGGGCAGCTCAGTACCTCCCTGGGACGCTTGGTGACAGCCTCCCTGGCCAATGGCGATTCCCCAACCTCCCGCATGGCTCCATAGGAGATGGAGTCCTCCATAGCCTGGTTGGGAACTGGGGTGGCCGCTAGTGGGTGCTGCCTGGAATCAACAGCCCGGCTGGACAAGTCTTCAGCCCCACCCGGAAGGGCAATTGGGACCAGGTGGTCAAGCACCTGGAACACTTCCGGGTGGGCTATAAAAAGGACCAGGCACCACCACTCAGCAGCCAGAGTCGGGAGAAGGAAGACTAAGCTTGAGGAGGAGTGGTGGTAAAAGAAGAGAGAACTGTTGTGGGTCTTTGGTGTGCTTTGGGACTGTACTTGGCCTATGGGGCACGGGGATGGCGTGCCCCACGGTTGAAGAGAAAAATAAAACGCCTGTTTATTTTATGTGTGCCTCCGTGTGCATCTCTGTCGGGTCAGGCGCCTATATAGCGCATTTGTTACACTTCATTAGGATTAAACTATCTCAAATGGGTTTCTGCCTTATCTAACTTGTTTTCCATGCTTCCAATTTCCATGTAGCCCAAATAAATTTAGGATTCTGATGAGTGAACTAAAAATAACCCAAAGTTAATTTGGGGGGATTTACGGCACAAATGAAGATGGTGATCACTTCACAGTTTAAACACCTAGTTTGCAGTAGTGCAGTAAATTTTAAGACATCACTTCCAAAGGGGTTGCCGTGTATAGAAAGTCACAGGGTTTAATTTTTAAGAAGATTTTCTTGACACCAATATTCTTCAATAAAGCAATGATAATAAAGTTTCTAGCTGCACAACAAACTAATAATTCTGTAACTTGAAATGTGTTAATTGTTACAGGAATCATTAGATCATTTTCAAAACACTGTTGGCTACGGCTGCCAATATTTATCTTTACTTTTGTCAGCTTATTCTAAAATCAAAAGTCCCGAGTCCCCACAGTAAAAACACAACCTTTCACTTAAATATGTTCTCCGCTTACTAGCAGGTATTTTTTTTTTCTTCAAAGGAGTTTTCAAGATTGGCGACACATTTTAACCATAATTTCTATCTTTCTAGAGCCAAAGAAGAAAGTTAATCAAACATACTGAATACTACTGAGTTGAGGTTATTTACTTATTTTTGATTAAAATAATAAAAAGACAATAACAAGTTGAAAAACAGTATTTTTTATATATAAAATTGAAAAAAAAAAACCCACATGGGCACCCAGAGCTATATAAAGAGAAGACAGTGAAATAGAATTAATAAAAAACACAGATCACTGACAAGTCTGTGAGGCCCACATGAATGGCCAAGAAAACTACTGAAATGATATCAAATTAACTCAAGGGTTCGCAGTCAACAATGACTGAATCGTGGAGGAAGGGTTTTCCCATTTACTAACAGTATTTGCAGGTACCCCATTTATCTGAGGGGCTGACAGAGTTGAACTTTTTCATTAAATTTGCCTCTCCTTCTCAGCTTGTTTTGATTCTTTTTTTTAACATCTCAGGATCCATTGTAAGATAATCCAAGATTAGGTTCTGACAAAATATAAAAGAAAAAAGCAGAGGGAAAGTCTTAGGAAAGACCAGAAGATAGAAAAAGACAGAATTTAGGTGAAAATATAACTTGCAACAGTCAAAGAACAAGGAGATCAAAACAAAACCAAAACTTCCAAGTCCAAAAGGCTTAACAAAAACAAACTTCAAAAACAATGCAAAAGTCTAAGGTGTAAAGTATTTAAACACACACTCCTAGCAACATGAACACTTTGTTTACTTTGCATATCAAGAATCTTGGACACTGTGTAATGCCATCTTAAATACCCCCTGGATACTAACATCATGATTCATTAGATTGGGGTCACATGATCCAAAATGACTGATTGACTTGATTTTGGTTGTGGTTCCAAATAAAGTCCCCTTGACCGATTGATCAATTGACAGATAGAGCTTTATTTAGAGCCACAGCCAAAGTGGCAATGGATATAAAAATGACACCATGAAATTAAACAGAAATAACATTTTTTAACATCTTGAAAGTAATATGATTATTGCAGAACAAATACAAAAAGGGGTGATAAAATAAAGGAATAAGTGTGATCAATAATCCCTTCTTAATAGTGCCCCCATCAACTGAATGTTTATTTAATGGGAAGCATTTTAATTGCTGAAAGATACACCGGTGATTCCCAACGTGGGGCAAATGCCCCGCGGGGGACAATTTGATTTTTTAGGGGGCAATTTGAGAATTTAGGTATGTTAAACAATTTATAAAACAATTTCTTAGTGATATTATTTGTCAGTACTTCGACTATCCTTTCCCACTTTTGTTTCCATGTTCTTTGGAAGTTTGTTTAGACCAAATTAATGACATTATGGGCTTCCTCCACGTGAGTAGGAGTTCACTTTTTGAATAGGTAATAATAAGAATAAGGTATATGTTACAGTGGGGGACATCATGATTTTAGATAGGCTTAGGTGGGGCATGGCCAAAAAAAGATTGGGAAATACACCATAAGTAATTCTTATTGGAACAGTTAAACAGGATTGACTGACTACCAATGCCCATGGCACCAACCTCCACCAGCAATAGAAAATTTACTTTTTCTCATGTAATTCTGGCCATTTATCCACTAAACGGACAACACCTCCAGAACCCCACTGTTTGTTTCATATTCACCAATGCTGTGAGACCTTTGGTTAAAACTGAGCAAATGTTGTATAGTTTAACTCTTCAGCCTGCGTTCAGCTTTGTTTACAAAAAGATGATTTGAATCATAAAGGTCTAATGCCATTTCCAGCATCTTACCATCAATAAAGTGAATATAAATAACATTTCTGCCTCTTCAGAATAACAGGTTGTAGGTTGCTGATTAACAATATGCCTAAACTGTTTAAAAAAAAAATCTTCTTTCATCTCATAGTCATTCATTATTTACTGTGTCCAATGTGAAAAACGTTTTGCACTAAAGACAACAATTTTGAAGATTAGAAGAGAGAAGCCAGGTTAGCCATAACCAGAAAGAGCACAATTAAAAACAACAGGCAAAATGAGAACCAGAAAATCTAAGTAAAATCTAATTTTGGCAAGAGTCAAAACCAAAAAAACAAATGCAAGCACTGTTAGGTATTTATTTTAGAATTATACCAATAATTGGAAGTCACCATGTTTTACAATCATAGTACCATGATGTCATATATTATGAGATTTCTGACACATAATCACTGGCAACCTCTAGTACAAATAAAACAACATGTATTCCTAAAAATCTGAAAAATAGACACAGCAAAAATAGTTCAAAATGGTCTCATGGGAAAAAAAGAAGGAATTTGCAATCCATAATGCCAAGGTTTTAATTATATGCAAACATTTAGCCAATTGTCAATAAGTCACAAGCTACAAGGCATTCTGGAAAAATAAATGAATCAAAGGAAATACTATATAGAAAAAGAGCAAAATTTAATTGTATCGTAATTAGTCATAGTTACTTCTACTAGTATTGTATGCTCTTAGATGAAAAAGCCAGTGGACAGTAGAGCAGTAGTTATACCACTAGGGAGGCACAGTCACGCTGTGGTTAATGCTGTTGACTCTAGAAGAGGGGTGCCCAACCTAGGGTGCCCACACCATCTGGAGGTGTGAGATGGTATTTCAGGAGGTGCCACAAAGAAGAAGGCTGTGTCTTGAGTCACCAAAATTGAGTGTGGTGGGATGTCTGACTTTACTGTGGTGCAATCTGTGTCTTTTAGTGTGCCATCACTTATTAGTTAGAGCCCCTGTTCTATGATATAAAAACAATCAAGCATTGTGCGTGTAATTGTCACGTGTGAATGACCTACAGAAATGTGTATTCTCACAAATTCCCTGCTGTGGATGGAGCAGTAGAAAAAGAGAGTAACTTTTTTTAAGAGAATGGAAGTTGGACTGTGCAATGATCTATAGAGAAGGGTGAGGTCTAGTATTGATGTCTGTGCAAGCCCTGATTGTGAAATGTCACTGATTTTGAGGTTTGATTGACATTTTTGACAGTGGGGAACTGGATACAACATCTGCTGGTTACACTCAGCCCATCTCTCCTGCTGGTGGTCATGGAAGCACTGCAGCAATTTTAACTGTGCAGTGCATCTGTTTTTGATTTTGACTCAAGAAAATATGCCTTCCACTTTTATGAGGCCTCCTTGTGACAGATAATAAAAGAAAACTAGGAAAAATGGCTTTAACAACAGACAGATGTGCAATTAAATCATATGAGTATTTTTTTCTAAACACCGCTAACTTTTGGCCCAGTATATTCTGTGTTACTAATTTACACAGCCTACAGAGCATGAATCACAGCAAGAGGCAGTGTAGTGAAAAGAGCACACAAAAAGTTCATTATATTTTGTACAAGTAACAATAATTCGGAACTGAACTGATTACACTGCACTGAATTTTTAACAAAATCCTTAGATTTTTTTAAAGATCCAAGCCACCCTTTCACTGAAAAAGTTAGATTGTGTGATAGAGAAGATTGAAGCTCTTCTTCTGAACTTTTTTTAATATAACTTGAGCCATTCTTCCTGAGTATTTGTTAATAAAGGAACTGAGGACAATATGTTTGAGTAAGTAAAGAGACTCACTGAGAACATGCAAAACACATGTGGACCCTGGCGCTGTGAGGCAGGAATGACTGCTCTGTGATATCACTGAGCCTACATTAAAAAATACTGAACTTACTAAACCTCAACATGATTACACTTAGATGGATGTATGCTGGTGCACACAGGCACCTCAACCTTCGTTCCACTACAATTTCAAAGGGTGAGCTGGACTCCTTCCTACTCCTCAATATAATATACTAATGTCAACATACTGCGATCTCTAAAGAACCAACCAACTCTTTGATAATAAATATTAATATCAACTCACTCCAATCTTGATGGAGGGGAGGACTTAATTGTAATGAAGACAGCACAACACAGACTACCACCAGTAAACCGATTCAAAATTCAAACACTGTCTGTTCAATTCTTATTACATGCCACATGCCTGCTCAATATTGTCTCTCACAGGAGTGCACAAGCCCATCAATCCTGTGGTGATATGTATATGCAAAATACTTAAATAGCTTCCATACAGTATATGTGATTACTTCCCAAAGTGAATCCATGCCATTTGGGCTGAAAGGTGGCCGCCGTGGAGGATGAAGTGAAGCGAAGTAATGTGTACAGCCAGTCTCCTTTTAAAATGCCTGTATATCACAACATTTTGCTTTTTTCCTTCTTAAAACAACATGAATACATGAACAACATGAATATGCAGCTCTGCAATACGTACTGTCAGAGATGGCTGGGGTGGCGACCCGGCTGGGACGCCCAGGAGGACTGGAGGAAGGCTTGCGCCTTCCCCAGACCATGTGGGGGCGACCAACCTGGTTGCTTTTGGAGCCCTGGACCTCAGCACTTCCACCACACCCGGAAGTGCTGGAGGGAAGAAGACTGGGGACACCCTGAGTGCTTCCGGGTGTGCAGCCGGCACTTTCACTACACAGGGGAGTGTCCGTGGAGGAGTGTCGGGAAACACCTGGAGCTCATCCAGGCATGTATAAAAGGGGCCGCCTCCCTCCATACCATGGCTGGAGTCGGGTGGAAGAGGACATAGCTCGGAGGAGAGGAGTGGAGGCGGACCAGAGACAGTGAAAGGCATAGTGAGAAGGCCTGGACTTGAGGGGTGATTGGTGCTGCGGCACTGGGTTGTGCTCACTTTTGTGAATATAGTGTAAATAAACGTGTGTGCGGTGAAACCATCATGTCTACCTGTCTGTGTCGGTGGGATGCGGTTCAATACTCAAGAACGTGTTTGGCTTGAAAAGCTGACATATCTGGTATGTTTTAAGGGTTTTTCTATCACCTATGGACCAGTGTACATGTATGCCCCATTGAAAGCTACACAAACAGATAAGGTATTTTTAAATTTTATAAAAAAAAGAACACTACACTTTAGACAGCAATTTCATGTAACAAATGAATACAAGGCATGATTTTGAAGAAACAACTTTGACTTGAAAAATAATCAACTTATCCTTTAAATTGGCTTAATATAGGTTTGTGTAGAAATGTGCCCCATTTCTACTGTCTTGACCCCAAAGCTGCAGAGATAAAAACAAAAGTGGTTTAAGCACATTTGGAAATTGATTTATAGTCTTGCTAAGGCCGTTGTTATTTTGATGTTTATAATTTTTTTGTTGTTTTGAGGATCATTAAAATTTATTAAGTTCTCACTTCTGTATTTGTGTCCACATAGTTTGAATAAAGCTAGATGGAGGTGACTGTCCTACAAACAGAATAATGTTAAAGTAAAGGGACAATACAGATAAAGTCTAAAATGTAAAGTGTCACTAAATACATTATGATTAGAGAATAACAAATTGGTTTCTTCTGGCATTCTGCATGTGAAAAATTAATGGAAAACATTTGAACACATTTAAAATTAAAACACATTCTTTCACAAAATAAGCATATCTAAAAATGCAAAAGAAAATATGACTTTATGTCGGTGCACTAGTATCTTGAATGTTATGGCTTTATGTATAGACTTCGATGTAATATATGAGAAATAAGGGAGCCTACCTGTTTAATGATATTACACAGTGTGATTAGCACTTTAATCTGATTTGTGAGTTGATTTTGATTCCAGCCATCTACAATTCTGCATTTGATGTAAGCCTTTTTGAGAATGTTTGAATGTTTAAATCTGGAAGTTTCAAACAGGAAGTGAGTGAGTGAGATGCTGTTTGCTTATCAGTAAATACTTGCTTTTGCATTAATCTCTATATATAATCTTCATTTGGATCTTGATCTTTGTCTGTCCGCGAATTAATTAGAAGAAGAAGCACTAGATGGCAGTAGAGAGACAGCTAAAACATAGGCATTGCATTAAGAATCTCCTCCAGGCTTATACTACTGAAGACTGTTGTACTCCAGTCACACCTCAAAACACAGACATTCAAACTAAACAAATTGTTGTGCTTTAAATTAACTAAAGTGATCTTCATTTAGATCTTGATCTTTGTTTGTCCGCGAATTCCACGCATGCGTAGACCACCTTCCAGTTTAGTACGTTGTTGTTACTCACAGATGTCAACAATGTGCCGGAATAACGAAAGGGGTAGTGGACAGTGTTATGCTGGTTAGCTCCTGAGGCCTGGTTAGAGAATGAGATTGCCGAAGATAAAAGGTACGTGCCTACGTAACATATGAATGAAAGAAAGACAGTGGGTAAAATGAATAACAACGTAACAGCACGTTCCGAAAATTATTATTGTTACATTGTAGCCGGCGAGTGCTGCGCGTCTCACAGTTGTACCGTGGCTTGCTCACATGTCAGTGAAGTGATCCCTATTTATGCTTTAAAGAGCCTGGATACCTATGTGTCCCTCTTTTATAACCATTGCTCCGTGTATATTGCCTTACTCTTTCGATTGCCACAAAGCAACCTGCGAGATTGGAGAAAGGTTGAGAAGACATCGTGAGAGGAAACGATAGCGTCGTGAAAATGAGACGGACTGTGAACAGACAGAAGCAGAAATGCTCCTACACCACCACATAATTACTATTTGGACAGTGATTCTGAGTAGGCTGTTCCTGTCGAATCAATGTCCAAGGGTTTTCTTTTGTAATTTTGTTTCCCTTATAAAAAATCATAATGCTGTGCGACGAAGGGCCCAGTTCACGACTGGCAGCCGTGTTTAAACAGGGAGCCCTTCACAGACAACTTTAACACGCGCAACATAGTTGGCCGCACATAGCTAGTCTTAAATAACAGAGTATTTCACTGGATAAGAGTCATGTATGCTTCCACAATAGTGATGAGCGAACCCCACTGAATTTGCCTCAATCTTGATTTTGACAAAATGGTTTAAGAATTTTGGCAAACTCACCAAAATGTATTAAAGTCAGCAGAGAAGGGGAAACTGAACCAGTTGTGGAAACCAGTGCCTCAGCACCAATCACCCCAAAGTCCAGGCCTCTTCCAAATGCCTTGTCCTTTCTTCAGGCCGCCTCTTGCCTCTCCTCCAGAGCTCTGTCCACTTCCACCCGACTCCAGCCATTGTATGAAGGGAGGCGGCCCCTTTTATAATCACCCGGACGTACTCCAGGTTACTTCCCGGCAATCTTCCACCTACCCGCCCCAGTGTGACAGAAGTGCCGGCTTCATCCCTGGAAGCACTCTGGGTGTCCCTGCTCCTCTTCCCCCCTCTTATGGGTGTGGTGGAAGTGCTGAGGTCCAGGGCTCTCCAGGCATTGAGGAGGCCCCTGGTGGTGACTATGGGCCCCTAAAGGGCTGAGCTTCAATGCTCTCTATCCATGGTCCCCAAAGCAGCCAGGGCGGTCACCCCCTTGTGGTCTGGAGGAGGCGCAAGCCCTCCTCCAGTCCTCCTGGGCGTCCTGGCTGGGCACCACCCCCAGCCGCGTGCCACAGAGTTTTGAGTGGTATCATAACGGTCTTTAAAGTGTCCTTGAAGCCTAGAGAAGTATCTGCCAACTATGCTGGAAAGATTATTGTGGCCAAACATATGGCCTCAGTAGTGAGGTAGCAGTACTAACTGCTGTGCCACCAAGCCTCCTTGAGATTTTGACACATATCGGGCTGTGTTGTCACTTTCTGGACCCGGTTCTCTTTTAGAGAAAACACAATTTCACACAAACCGAAATCAGAGAAATGCTGGATCAACTGTGGTCATGTACAGGTCTCATATCTCACAGTAATAATAACCTTTTATAAATTATTGAATGCATTATACAATCAACTTAACCCGATGCTTGCCTCATGTGCCAGGCCTCCCCACCCATCTGCATTTTGCAGACTGTCACTGAATGTCTACGGTGCTGCTCCTGTAAGCAGTTGGATTACTCAAGTATTGTTCAAGTTAGCAGGCCAGTAAGAGCAATAATTAATTTAGTTTAACATTACTGAAAAACAAAGAGGATCAGGTTAGGCATATGACACGTCATTGAGCAAGATTACAATCTTCAAAAGCAGAAGCCACGATATGAGCTGTGCTATAAATAATTCCCTGAAGGGTATGCACACTATACTGAAACACATAGGAGAACACAGGCATTGCCTATTTAAACATAGTAAGTCTACAGTTAACGATATACACTTGAAAGTAAAATGCAGTCACCATACACTATTCAATTTGAACGAAAGCAGTCTGGAATTAAACGGGACTTTGAGAGAAGGGTATTACTGCAGACCAGAGTCATTATGGGTGGATCTGAAGGCGGGATAACTGTGGATCAAATTCGACTACAACAAATTATATTGTGCTAATTCAGAACTTCGACGAATGAGATTATTGTTACTCTATGACAATCAAAAACTCACCTGTCCAATTATCAATGTTTGAAGTTGTCTTTCAAGTGTAACTTTCACCAAATGTTTCACAGTTCGTGATCCCTACTTCTTTGAGGTTTCGCCATATAGAGTTTCCTCTTAAGTAACCTGCCGTTCTACCAAGCGACAAAACTCCATTAAACAAAAGGAGACAGAAAAAAGAAGCTGCGGCGATGAAACTCCATTAGACAAAAGAAGATGAAGTGATGAAACTAACTGCTCGTATTATTGACAATGGAAGTAAGTGTGCCTCAAAATGAAAACGTTTGAAATTTGCAGTTTTTTTCGTATTTTTAATAACTTTGGTTTGCATGATTATGTTTGTACCGTGAACCTTTACGTTTCTATTAATAATCATTTTCGCTGTAGTAATTGATTTATGTTCAGTGCTTAAAGTGGACTGGCACTCAGCGGTACCAGCAACTCTTCAAATTCCATAAGGCAAGTTTCATGAGAACTCCTTGACTGTGCATGGAAAATGAAAAAAAAACTTTTTACAAGCATCTAGGAAAAGCTTGATCAGTTATTCTGTTGTGAAGTAGGCTTTTGATAAAGTTCAGATTGACTACAGTAGTGCACGATATTACCTTTTTTCTTTAAAGTTTAGTTCCTTATGTTGGAGTAATGTGTCTAAATTGTAATACCAAATAATCTGCCATGTTTTTGTACCGTCAATTTTAATAGAATTTCATGGTAGTTTGGTGCAGACGATGCCTACCATTTCTAAATTGTTAAAGATTTTCCTGCAATGGGCAGTGCACCACTTAATTGTATGTGACACAGACTGACAGTCGCGATGTTCACAGAGCCTTTTCAATTTAATTACCAGTGAAATTTATATTTTTTTCTTTCATGCAGCTTGCTACAAGAATATCTTCTGGAAATTGGATGTTAATGAAAAATAAGGTAAATTGCAAACAACCATTTCTTAAACTTGTCATTCACTTGTAGTGTTTGACTTTCACATGTGTCTTTTTTTTTCTTTCCTTCTTTTCCTAGGACATCCCTGCTGGTTCAGTAGACTGTGGAATAGACATGTTGCCCTCCACTATTAATGACACTCCTTATAAAAATGTTAATTTTAAAAATATTTATTTCTTTTTGAGGGCTTTGTTTTTCTTTGAATGAAATTGTTTCAATTAAAAGTCAGATGTTTCTAATTTTTTCAGTGCAAGGTGACATTCCTTTGGCAAACAGGGATTTTGTTTCTAACCCAATAATAGTGGAGAGCACTTTATATATCCTTTTTATCTTAGGATGACATGCCTGTGACTTGCATATTACTTTCGGTAGTGTCCAGATTGGTGTATTCATAATACTCTGAAATAATTAATGTATTCTAAAAAACTATTGAGATAACCACCAACAAAAGTTTTTCTAGTGAACCACTGAGGAATTCTCACAGTTTGAACTCTGTTCCAAACTGTCCACTTTTATGAGAAAACAGGAGTGTTCAGACCAAAACCAGATAGCTTGCACATGACAAAATACTACATATGACATTTCTGTGTGTCCACAGTGTAGGAGAGCATGAAATACGGTTGGAGTTCATCATAAAGGGCCATGGAGCAGATGATCACTTGCTGGTAACTTAGTTCAGATAACAAGTAAAACTTTGTTATTGTAATCCGTAGCAAAGAGCTATGATGACTTTATAGCACCAAACTCTTGTATTTGCTTGTCCAACAGGCTGTTGTATCTGAAAAGGTGTCATCCAAATGGTTTAAAAATGATGAAGATCCTAAAGGTCACTGGTAATGACCTATATACAGTAGAAGATGAGGAGCTGACAGATGGCCTCTACAACTACCTGATGAAGTGCTGTCAAGAGCTGTAGGTACTTTTGAAAAGATCAGCAGTGTTCACATAATTCTGGATGTGCTGATGCCAGAGGCTCATTTGGCTTCAGTGAATCTCTAATGAGTATAGAAAGTGTCTCCATGAGTAAGAAACAGAAGGTCTGTTCATTGATGGACCAGCAGACAGTGAGTGGGACGTCACGTGGTGTTGGGGAGCAGATAGTCCTTTCTTTTTATTTTCAGCACCATTATTCTGTTAATCAGAATACCATTTTATTTGTAGTGAATTTAGACAATAATATAAACTAAATACATATAAAAAAGTGAAATTTAAAATATGTATTAATACACTTTTAGTATTGGTGAAAATTAAATCTTTTTTTTTTTAAAGAGAGCAAAGAGTTTGACAAACTTGTGCTTCAACTGTTGCAGTACGAGGACAGACAGCATCACTAAGGCATTTCAACATGGGATTCCATCTCAGCCACTCCTCTAAGATGGCGCCTGAGTGTGTGGGGTGCCATTTTGTTGTGTTAGCTCTGGTTATATTTGAGTTGCTTTTGACTTTTGCTGCTCTAGATATTGATGCTCTTTTGGTGTATGATTGCCAATCTCTTTTTGAACTGCAAAGTGTTGTTGAAGAAAAGTTTTATGATAGTGCCCAGGAAACTTTGCCACCACTTTTGTCGGAGATTCCTGATTGTCTCCATTGTGCTCCAGTTTCACTTTACCAGAGGAGGCGCCGTCGTCGCAGAGGTAAACGCAGCAGTAGGCTGGTGAGGCTGAAGGCCTTCTCTGCTGGGTCTTCGATTGGATTTGGATGGGCTTGTCCCCTCGTTTCTTTTCGACATGGATGGGATCCTGCTTACACTTGGTTGGTGCCTGTGGCAGGGTCAGAGGAGTTCTTCTGGCTGTCACAGCCCCGCTGTCTCTACTATCTTTACCCCCGACAATGCGGAGCGGTTTTGGGAAATCTGTGGCCTCTTCGCCGGGTTCCTTGGAATGCAGGCGCCCCAATGACACCGGCTCCTGCCAGGATTGGTCTGGTAAACGCTAGATCCCTGTCAAACAAAACTTTTATTCTTAAGGATTTTTTCATCTCCAATGGACTGGACTTTCTCTGTGTGACGGAGACTTGGTTGAATGTTGGGGAATCCAGCGTTTTTTCAGAGCTTCTACCTTCGGACTGTGCTTATTTTAATTCTCCTCGGACATCAGGCCAAGGAGGAGGAATTGCAACTGTTTTTCTTAATAAATATAGATGTAAGCAGCTTTTTTTATCATCTTTTCCCTCCAGCTTTGAAGTGAGCCTATTTGAGCTAGGTTGCCCGCTTTCAGTATTGTTTGCTGTGATTTATCGGCCTCCTAAATATAATAAGGACTTTCTCAATGACTTCTCCGATTTATTGACTGAAATTGTGCCTAAATATGATCGAATCCTTATTCTTGGAGATTTTAATATACATGTATGTTGTCCTGATAAACCGATGGTGAAGGACTTTCTAAGCCTAATTGACTCTTTTAGTTTTATGCAGTGGGTGTCTGGACCGACGCATGAACTTGGGCATACGGTGGATCTTGTTCTATCGCTTGGCTGTTCTGTGGCGAATCTGAACATTTTGGATGCAGTGTTTTCAGAACATAAGCCTGTAATATTTGATACACCTTGTCCTGTAAAGCTAGTAAATCCCGTGCTTCCGTGTGGCGCTGTCGTGTCATTAATCCATCTACTGCTGTACATTTTTCCGCTTTGTTTAGTAAATGCGATCTTCCTGAACCTGCGTCCTCCAATACGGAGGAGATCTGCTCCTGGTTTTATTCCACCTGCCGAACTGTTTTAGATGCTGTGGCTCCATTGAAAACCAGGCAGCCTAAAATAAAATCTGAGCCCTGGCTGAACGACACAACTCGTGCTGTCAGACGCGAGTGTCGAAAAGCTGAGCGTAGGTGGAGAAAGGATAATTTGCATGTATCTTTTCAAGTACTGAAATATTGTTGGCGTCGTTGTAAGTGTATTGTGAAAGATGCTAAAAGAGCATACATGTCAAATATCCATCCATTTTCTAACCCGCTGAATCCTAACTACAGGGTCACGGGGGGCTGCTGGAGCCAATCCCAGCCAACAAGGCAGGAACCAACCCACCGCAGGACACACACAAGGGCCAATTTAGAATTGCCAATCCACCTAACCTGCATGTCTTTGGATTGTGGGAGGAAACCCACGCAGACACGGGGAGAACATGCAAACTCCACGCAGGGAGGACCCGGGAAGCGAACCCGGGTCTCCTAACTGCGAGGCAGCAGCGCTACCACTGCACCACCGTGCCGCCCATGTCAAATATTATTTTGTCAAACTGTCATAAACCTTGTGTGTTATTTGATATTATAGATAGGGTTTTAAATTATCCACAGAATGCCTCTATGGAACCTTCTTTTGAGACATGTGAGAAATTTTTGCACTTTTTTGTGGATAAGGTGAATACTGTTAGGGCTCATATACCTTTCGCTTATGACCCTTTAACTGTTTTTTCCTGCTCTGCTGTTTTTCATCAGTTTGAGCCGATGACCCTATCTTCTTTATTTGAGATTGTTGGTCAATTGAACCCCTCAGGTTCTCCTTTTGATGTTGTTCCACCTTCTCTTTTTAAAGAGATTATTTCTGTTTTAGGGTCATCTCTTCTTGCTATTATTAATAGCAGCATTTCCTCAGGTGTAGTTCCTAATTTGTTTAAACATGCCATAGTGCAACCATTGATTAACAAAACCAAATCTAGATCCCACTGTGCTATCTAATTTTAGACCGATTTCCAAGCTTCCATTTTTGTCCAAAGTTTTGGAGAGAAGTGTATACTGTATATTCAACTGAAAGCTTTTTTTAGATGAAAAGGATGTGCTTGAAGTGTTTCAATCCAGTTTTAAGCCGTTTCACAGTACTGAAACCGCATTACTGAAGGTTTTTAATGACATCTTTCTGGGAACAGACTCAGGGGATTATGTGGTTTTAGTTTAACAGCTGCTTTTGATACTATAGATCATAGTATTTTATTATCTCGTTTGGAGCATTGTGTGGGCATTCGTGGTACTGCCTTAGCGTGGTTTAAGTCGTACTTGACTAGAAGAACTTTTTCAGTGAGGCTAGATAAATTTAGCTCTTCCTCTGCTTCACTATCATGTGGGGTTCTGCAAGGCTCCATACTTGGTTCTCTGCTATTTTCTTTGTATCTCCTGCCTCTTGGCTCAATTTTTAGAAAGCATAAAATTGCTCTACATTGTTATGCAGACGATACTTAGGTTTATGTATCCCTCAAACGTAAGGATGCTTATTCCATACAAACTTTGGTTATGTACCTAGAAGAGGTGAAAGCTTGGATGGCAGTGAACTCCTTAAATTTTAATGAAAATAAGACAGAGGTTATAGTTTTTGGTCCTGGAGTGAGTGAGTCTATTTCTCCTTTTGCTCCTGTGGATTTGGGTCCCATAGTACAATATGGTACGCCTGTTATTACAAATTTGGGTTTTAGGATAGATAAGGATTTTAGACTGGACGGTCAGATCAGTGCGGTGGTGAAATCTTGTTTTTTTTCAACTGAGACGTTTGGCAAAGATAAAAAACATTCTTTCTAAAGATCAATTCACAACAGTAATCCATGCCTTTATTACAACTCGGTTGGACTACTGTAATTCATTGTATGTTGGTGTTAGCCAGTCTACCCTGTCTCGGCTCCAGTTGGTGCAGAATGCTGCTGCACGTCTTTTATCTGGCACGCGAAAAAATGAGCATATTACACCTGTATTATCCTCACTGCACTGGCTGCCTGTTCAGTTTAGAGTTCATTTTAAGATTCTTTTATTTGTTTTTAAGTCTTTAAATGGGCGTGCTCCGCCTTACCTCGCTGAGCTGCTGCATATGCACTCTCCTTTTCGCTTACTCAGATCAGCTAGTCAGCTGTTTCTGGATGTGCCTAGGACTCAGAGAAAGCTCAGGAGGAATAGGGCTTTTTCCGTTGTGGCTCCAAGGCTCTGGAATTCATTGCCGATCTACGTTAGACAGGCCTCGTCACTGTCCATTTTTAAGTCTGCTCTTAAGACCTATCTTTTGGCTTTGGCTTTTGATTCTGTGTGAGCAGTTGATGTTATTTATTTTAACTCTTATAGCTGTTTAGTTGTTTTTATTACGTTGTAATTAATTATTTATTGTATTTTATTAATTGAGTTATTACTTTGTTTTGTTTAAATTTATTTAGTTTATGTACAGCACTTTGGTCAGCGGCTGTTGTATGTAAAGTGCTTTATGAATAAAGTTGACTTGACTTGACTAATAAACATGTCACTTGCTTTACTGGTCTTTTAACTTTTTTACTTCTGAGTGTTTGACTGTGCATAATAGAGTTGTGTATATTTGATTTAAGTATTGATGTAAATAAAAAAGGACACTTTGTTGATTAACTTCTGTATATTTGAAATGGTCTGTGTATCTGTTTTAGCCAATTCATGCCATCTGCATTTTTTCTGTAATTTTTATAACTGCATTGTAGTTTTATTACTTTTTTGAACATTACAAACAAACATATCTATCCCCATTACATATTATTTATAAATAATATATAGAAGTGGGTGTGCTTCAGTATATTCCCCGATCAGTCTGTTTATTAGAATGCACAAAGTAGATAAATTTTTCTTTCAGTTCAACTGACCCATCGTTTATTGTTAATTGTAAATATTTCTTGAAATGGTTTTACAATTTATACTGAATAATTATTAATAACATTTTGTTTTTGGTAGTGACAATACTGAGTGTTTTAATTTGCACCGGCCCAATCAACTCGCGTATTAACACAACTAGAACTGATAGATTTGAGCCTCCACTTGTATCAACACAGTCTACAAATGGTACGCTGGACTCGCAGGTAATCCCACAGGATAAAACATATTGGAATATGAGCATCCTGATCAAGACTTTGCTGTTCACTTACAAACATAGTCTAGAACAATTAGGGTCTTATTTATCTTTATTTAGGAGCCACATTTTCAATAAAACTTACATTGTCTTTAACTGAAAATGCAGCTTGTGTATATAAGAACAAAATTAAAGGAAAAGGATTGTATACGCCTGATAAATGGAGAGTCAAAACCTTTGAAGCTCAGTATTCTAAAACCATAACTCACAGCTAGAACCTTATTATTCTAAGGTCTTGACATTAAGTGTGTGTTAGTGTCTATATATATATATATATATGGGTTTTTTTTGCGACTGGAGGATAATGCTTAGACTTACAAGAATCAAAGGCAATATATAGCAAAAAATTATGTGGGTAGGGGAGTTGGCTAAGTCAGTGTGGTCAGGAGTGGGGGGGAGGGTATTGGATGTAACGTCTTGTTTATTATGAATATGTTCTTCTTAAGTTTGCATATGCTGGGTTTATGTCCAAGTGTCTGTTGATGGTGTTCTTATTTGATAACCAGGATTCAGCCAGCTCTCTGGCACTTTTCGTACTGGCCTTGAATTTTACTAGTACATTGTCCCAGTTAAATGTATGTCCTGTTGATTTAGTGTGCATATAGATCAATGATAGTGGGTCCTTTCTTCTAACGGCATTGCGGTGTTCCTGTATACGTGTTGCGATTCTTTTTGAAGTTTGTCCAATGTATACAGCTGAGCACGAACTGCAGGGAATGCTGTACACTGCGTTTTGTGTTTCTGCTGTCGATTTCTTGTTTTTAGCATTGAAGAGGACCGTGCGCAGATTGTTCGTGGGTTTGTGTGCTATTCTGACGCCTGACTTGGCCAGGATGCGCGCTGCACCTTCAGACACCTTGTGGTAATAAGGGATTGAGTGCCAGGTGGGGTGGGGGTTCTGATTGAATGAGAGACGCTATCTCTTCCATTTTTTCACTTCAAACGGATACTCAAAAACATTCATTAATCGAAGCCTACACAGAAGATGCCAAAAAACTCAGCAAGCAATTGACTTCAATCAGAACTGTGCGTCCCTCCATAGATATGCCTCCCCAGATATACCATCACTGACCCACCACCAAACCAGTCATGCTGAACAATGTCACAGGTAGCATAACGTTGTCCAGACCACTTCACGTCTGTCACATGTGCTCAGGGTGAACCTGCTTTCATCCGTGAAAAGCACAGGGTGCCAGTGGTGGACCTTCCAGTTCTGGTACCCTCAGGCCACCCTCATGAAGTCTGTTTCTGATTGTTTGGTCAGAGACATTCACATCAGTGGCCTGCCTGCTGGAGGTCATTTTGTAGGCTCTGCCAGTGCTCATCCTGGTCCTCCATGCCCAATGGTGCAGATACCGGTGGGTCCTGCTGATAGGTTAAGGACCTTCTACGAGGGGCCCTGTCCAGCTCTCCTAGAGAAACTGCCTGTCTGTCTCCTGGATTCTCCTCCATGCCCTTGAAACTGTGCTGGGAGACGGTATCCTTTAATAAGGGCGCGCACAAAAAGGCGACCTTCAAAAGGGCGACCTCAATTGGGCGCGGCGAATAAAGGCGCGCATAAATAAAGGCAAGCTTCAAAAGGGCGACTTCAATTGAGCGCCGAATAACTGCGCGCATAAATAAAGGAGTGATTCAAAAGGATGACGTCAATTGGGCGCAGCGAATAAAAGCAAACGCAACAAAATTATTACAGAAAATTTATTAGATAAACGCAATGATTGAACGTATAAAAAGGCGAAAGCAAGAATATTAAAACATCCAATTAATTAATGCATGAACTTCTAACGAACTACTTCTAACAAACTATTTCTAAAGCTCTCTATATTTTGTTGTTTTCAAAGTTACAGAAAATTAGATTAAGGCAATGAGTGAACGTATAAAAGGCGAAAGCAAGTTACACTTGAAGCTGTAGATTATGTGCAATGCCACGTAGATATTCGAGATGCGGTCTATTAGCATAATCAAGGACAATTGATTTAATTCGCTCCGAAGTGTCTCTGTAGGTCTTCCTTGGCTTTGGAATAGGCTGACCTGCAACATGCACATTTATTCGGCGCTCAATTGAGGTTGCCCTTTTGAAGGTCACCTATTTGTGCGCTCCCTTATTGAATAGAACCCTGGGAGACACAGCAAATCTTCTGACAATGACACAAAGTATTGATGTGCCATCCTGGAGAAGTTGGACTACCTGTGCCAGCTCTGTAGGGTCCAGGTATGGCCTCATGATACCAGGAGTGACACTGACTGTAGGCAAATGTCAAACAAGTGACAAAACAGATGAGGAGGGAAAAATGTCAGTGGCCTCCCTCCACCTGTTAAACCATTCATTCCTGTTTTGGTGGTCTTGCCCCCTCTACTGCACCAAAGCAACTAAAACTGATGAACAAGCCACTCTCCTACTTAACTGAACAGATCAATAGCCCACAAGTTTCATTGACTTGATACTATACACTCATTCAGAAGAGTTCCTTTAATTTTTTGAGCAGTATATATATATATATATATATATATATATATATATATATATATATATATATATATATATATATAAAATATCCTATAGAAAACTACATTGATGTACACCAGTTTTTCAGTATAAACCTATGACAAAAAAGAAATAAAATTACCAGAAATATCATTGACAACATAAATTCCCAGCTGTTCAGATTGAATTATTTAAAGACTTGACAGACTCTGTATTGTGTGTGCTAAAATGACCATTGGAGTCGTTTACAGCTTGTACAGGTTGTTATGTCAGGGACATACTGGAGTATGCTGACTCTATATGCTATTAATATGCTATTTGCTTGGGTAGTCATATAAGGTTTTGCCCAGCTGAACTATCTGCCATCTCTATCTTGTTACCAGTCGTGATGCTGAAGCACATGCAGTGCCTAGTGTACAGTTGAACTCCTGACCTCCTCCAATCTCAGAGACACTAAAGACGGGCTGATGTGTTTAGCAGACCACTAGGACCTGATGGAGTCAAATGGAGACTAAATGAGATATGAACAAACATCTGTCAAGTTTTAATCTCTAAATGTAACTTTTGCATAAGTAATATGTAGTATAATAAACATATATTTGATGATCTTAAAGAGGTATTTAAAATCCCAAAAGTAATAAAGATCCAATTAAGTCAAATAATTGAATACCCTGATTAACAGGTGCACAGTCACAAAAACTGCAAAATTATTACTCTTTTTAAGGCATAATATTTGCTCTTCACAGATCGTTTAACACAGTAAACTTCATTATAAAAAATAATAATTGAAATGTGACTATTAGCACTATGATAACTGTGTTTCTTACATTTAACATTGATAACATAGAGATAGCCAATGGATTCTTTAAAGTCACCATTTTATTACCAGCTTTCTTAATGTTGCCTCTTCCCTGATATATGAACGTGAGAGGGTCAAGCATGTGATTTGTTATATTCTGTAATCATAATACAGCTAAAAACAAACTTGACTAAGAGATCCACAAGCAAGAAACTCACTAGAGCTGCTGGTATGTTGAGAACAGACATGAATACCGGAGAATATCTTGACAGACATCAGCAAACAAAGAACAGAGGTTGACCTGCGGGCAGAAGGGGCTACAATGGAATATTAGAAATATTTAAATAAATAAACGTTGATATATAGTAATGAAAGTAATAAAACACATTTTAAGGTTGTGTATTATAGAATTAAAGACTGAACTCTGACAGTTTATTCAACGTTTAAAATTGTAATACGTTTATAGTCCCTCTTTAAGGGGATTTGTTAAATGCAGGCGACTATTTCATTTGGACATTCGAGTAAACAAAAACAGTCAAACATTTGTTTTAATCTGACTCAATCAAGTAGAGCCCACACTTAAATCTACGTTAATCCATTAAAAATAGGAGGACATAAATGTGTATTGTTACGTTCATTTAATTTTTTTCAGACGTTGTTTAGTAATGATAAATATCTCATATCCAAACTTTCATTATTATTATTTTTTCAGAACCGTTAATCATAAATGACTTTGGTAAAAATACACTGCAGTCTTAATAATGCACTCGAGACAGTGCTATAGTGTAATATATTGGCACTAGTCGACTATTGTCGCAGATGTATTTTACGAATATACACTGTGTCTCTTACATTCACTTTATCTTGACCGTCCACCTTTAGAAAATATTGTAACGACCCGGCAGCAAGCGCTGGCGGAGTGACGCCGTATGGGTAATTTATGTAAATAGTTTGTGAGGAATTTATGTAAAGCTTATTGTTGTGTCGAAATTAACTGCGTAACCTAATTGTCTTTCTTGTTGTAAGTGTTATATGTGTTTGTGCTCAATCAGTGGGGTGGGTTGGGTTATCGCCGTCCGGGGTTGTTGTTATTGTAAATAGTCACCATCAATGAGAAAGATGGCTCTGTAAATGACCTTGACCATGGCTATACAATGAGTTTTAAGCTTTGTTTTACTGGCTATCTGTTAATAAAAAGATACAACAGGACAGAGCTGTATCATTGCTAAGATTGTATCTAAGCAATTATTGCCGAGACACTCGGAGTCGTGCGGTGTATGGGACACGAGTGCTCGTTATCTAAAGAGCTGGGTGCAGCTGCGTGCATAACGCTGGCAATCCGACAGCTTGGGAGAGGTGCACGGCAGAGTTCGGCTCTAAAATCTTTAAAGACTCCACCACGGGTCGCTACAATATGTTACGCGTCCACCTTTAGAAATGATTCCCACTTTCCTTTTACGTATCCATAAGGCAATTGGCTAAAGTGGAGCATAAATGACAAATAACACCGATTGGCGATTTGTTAAATAAAAGGGCGATTGACCGCGACGTTTAAATTTTCGATTGGCTGATCTGTGCCTGACGCAAATTTAATATAAGATGGGCTGAAGTCGAAAATAATATGCACGCCCATTTTACTCCGGTCTGTACAAATATCTACTTGGACTTTGAAAAAAGTGTTTATATTTCATAGAATCTTACTGGACAACAACAGTTCACTATTATATGTTTTAGTATTTAGTGTATGTATGTATGTGGTATACTTTTAAAAATATATATTTATGTTGAACGCCACTTTATAAAACAATATTGTGGTATAAATAAAACACGATTCACAAATACGAAGTTAAGACACAAAGCACAAAGTTAATCTGTACCTCGATACGAACGTGTGACGTGTCATTATAAACATGTGACAATAATGTTGAGACACCCAACGTTAATAAACCTGATTTCTCTCAAGTCACGGGTCTGCAGAAACACGTCGCTCCGTGACATTCCTTACCGTGTAACACCGCACCTTTAGAACACTTTCAAGATTTAAAAACTGCTTTAGGTTCGTATTCAGACCTATGTAATGACATTATCTTAAATACAGAAGTTGTACTTGTCATATCCAGATAAACGCAACAGCTGTCTCGACAGAATACCTACACAAAACGAGTGCCCGAACAGAAAAATAATGCACATAAAGCAGCATGCTGCTTTATAAAACTAAACTAGGAAAGAATGCCTGCCCCAGAGAGATCGCATCGTCTCACCCTGCAACGGCGTCCACTCCGCAGACGTCCGCCAGTCCACCATAGAATTCGATTTTACGAGTATGAAGTTCCAAGACTCCGCCCCTGAGTAAAGTTCGTTTCAAATAAAGGTGTTTTTTAACAGACCGCAGTATAGCCGCAAAATAGCTAGTGCTACATGAAGGAAACCGGATAATCTTAAAAAATAATTACATTATGGTGAGGTCCGTGGTCTTAATGTGCATCATGGATTAATATGTATGATGCACTGGAGAACTCTCCACTCTATATGTGTAAGTTGAGTCTCAGGGCTTTGACAGTAGCCTATTATTTATGAAACACTAAAAAGCAGAGCACAGAACCAAACAACGACGCTACCAGGAGGCCAGGATTGATCTTATGCCGGGGATTCACTTCCCTGGGGGCCAGTAAGGGTGTGTTACAGTAAATGCTAACAGCTTAAGAAAATCATGAAATCATTGCATGGATACAGGGAAGAGCGATATAGCGCTCACGTTACATACTCAAAAGTTTATCGTGAAAAGAGAAGAACGCAGGAACAAAATAGGGAAAATAAAAAAAATCTTTAAAGGAGATTAAACAACACAATAGAAAAAATGCTGGAGTATGGGGGAAATGTGCATACATGAAAAGATGATTACATCTTGCCTGAGGAAGGGGCCTGAGTTGCCTCGAAAGCTTGCATATTGCAATCATTTTAGTTAGCCAATAAAAGGTGTCATTTTGCTTGAATTCTCACTACATGAAAATCAGAGAAAATAACGTTCAATACAAGAATTCTTAGATGTCATAATAATCCCTGAACGGGAATTTGATTTTATTAAATTAAACAAAGGATTTAAACAAAACAGTAACGGACACATCTGATTTTCTTCTATACTCCAAACATTGAAAATAAAAAGAACAACATCGTCAGCAAATTAAGTAAGCTTCTCAAAACAAAGACTTACACGGCGGAAACGCACGATTTCACGAAGTAACAAAACAGCAAGTGACGAAGATGCCCAATACCGACTTATGAGAAACGCCGATTTTGGAATGTGTTGTGATATCTGCGTGTCACATGATATGCAGATACACCCGACCCTCCCATCCAAGATACGGGCACCGCACACTTTAAATAACAGTCAATGTACTTTTTGAACAGTAGAGGACCGCAAACAGGGCTGCATTTGGAAGAAATGGGGACGTGCATAATTTGTAAATGTCCGGCTACGTGTTTGAAAAGCCTTTGTGGATTAACCGCCCACTTCGCATTCAATCATCTCCCGATGGTTCCAAACTGAATAAAGAACGGCACAACCCCAAACTATGAAAATTAATCCAAGTACAGCCTTATAGACTCAGAGAATGCATGAAAGTGGCTCAAACGCATCGTGTCTCAAGCATGGGTTCACTTAGTCCAGGCGCACTTTGATATTGCTCTTTCTGACCTAGTCCGTTCACCGCTAGGCATTTGATTTAGCGTATACTCTGTAACGGACGTCGCCATGCTGGCAGGTGTTGGATTAATTTCGGTTCCCCATGTCTCTCCTAGAAAAAAATGTCAATGAAACGTCGAATTGTGTGACATTTCACGATTAGGGCTTACGGGAAATCTACAGATCTATGCCAGGTCCAATTCCATTCCCTAAAAAAAAATTAGTCCCCTTTACTAACTGTGTTACAGATAGTGTAAAGTTGCGCGCTCAGTGCTTGATTCTTTCAATGTGCAGCGATCAAAATATGAAGGAAGTGTCACGCATGGTTACCTTATTTACACATAAAATATATATGATGATTTTACAGCTGTTTCTAACCTCTTTTATCTCAGTTCTCAGGAGTATAGTATGCAACTCTCCCAATTACACGGAAAATTTAACATGCTTTATTTACTTTGTTACAAAGGTTCGAACCTTTATAACAAGTTCTCCAATATTATTACAGACCTGAATAAACGACGAAAGGCGTTACTGCAAACAATTTCAATTCTTTCTTTTCATAAGTCAAGAAAGAAGAATTTAAAAATATATATGTACATTTACTCTGTTGTTTTGCTTTATTAACTGAAATACAGTGAATTGTTTCAATGTGATTTCCTATTCTTCTTTTATGCAAGATGTAAGAGGGCTGTACACATCTGTCCGCATTATGAAGTGTAAATCATCGAGTTTGGAGACTACACATGACTGAGTAAGAATTTACATGCACATATATATTTTTAAATTTGATAGATTAAGAACATGCCAGTAAGAATTTGTTTTCCTACCTTATGGGAAGAACTGAAATTTTGGCTGTAAATCTTTCCTCAATTATTCATGTCTAATGTTTTTTGAGAACAGAATTTCCGCAACAAAAGGCTTGTTGAATTTTGTCAGTGTCAGATCCCCTATATTGGCATTAACTATATTGTATTTAATAACACTTTGTGTTTCTTAAAAGTTAAAAGCACATATCTTAAAAACACTAAAAAATTTAAGTTGCTGACATATTTGCAATGTAAGAAATGATAGATGATATTTTAATTTGTATACTTTAATGGCTATTTTTAAAGTCTTCTGGCACTGAAGGCATGTAAATAGCGTACACTGGTAACTGATGAGATTTAAATTCGGGACATCACAAGTTAGTCATCCTGCTCCCCTCTAGCGATCATTTAAACTTCAGGAGGATATACTGTACTAAGCAACTGAGACAAAAAGAAAAATTAGAAAAATGCGTGAAATCCATGTATATTTATAAGGCCTGTGAAAGGTATTGTGATTAATGGGGCCAGTTTAATGCTTTAAAAATATTGTCACAATCATTGCAGGGAGGCAATCACCTCATACGGTGTTCATTTTCCCCCACGGCTTCGACCGCATATTAGTGATATAAGGAAAGTGAGGAGGGCTTGGCCCCTACTCCTGACGTCACTCTTCCCACTCCCCTTGGCCTGCAGCCTCTGTCTCAGATTAGCGCGAATATATCACTCCTGCAAGCGAACTATGATTCTTAGCGCAATGAGAGAAGTTTCAATATCAACCGGAATGTTCAAGTAAATTATAAAAAAAAAAAGATCTAAGTAGTTCTCTCGTTCGCTAACTAAGCAGAGTTAAGGTTACTCCCAGAGGCAGATGCATGAGTGAGGAGGGCCCTGATTCCCCGGAGCCCAATAAGTCTCTCTTGGATTCACGCTAATAAATCGGTACCGCAAGCAAACTATGATACATAACGCAATGAGAAAGTCCCAAAATCAATGGAATGTTCAAGCAAATTATAGAAAAAAACCTGATCTAAATCCGTTTAGTAGTTTTCTCATGAAAAGCGGACAGACATACAAATGGGTCTAAAAAACTGTAAGAAATTTCGCGCTTGGACCGCAAAATTTTTAAAACCGTTACTTAGTGAGAACCTATGGGCCAAGGGTATCCTACATTCCAAATTTCAAGTCCCAAGTCCTCATGGCTCGGGAGATTTCATTAAGAGTGAGTCAGTGGCATTTGGCTTTTATATTACAAACATAGATGCAGGGGGTGGTGGGGTTATAGCAGCCCTGGTACAATGCTATAGAAAAGTTGCGAAGATAAAAACTGCGCTGTTTTTTCATTTCATGTTTCTGTAAGAAGATCAAATCAAAGTCATATCACAGAAGTGCCCAATCAGATATCTTTAAGTGGCACTAAAACCAAAATAAGTCTCTAGTACCTCTGTATTTAACTCGTCAGCCTGTCAGGTAGCTTGTAGTGCTGACTGCCGTAATATAATGGCAGCATTCCACGAAACAGAAGTATAGTGATTATCCCTACCAATTATTGCAGTTTTCACTATCTTCGCTAATAATTCAAGAACACAGTATAACCACACAAGTAATGCTCAGTGTCAAGCGAGAAAGCTGCTACGGAGGACTTTTTGCATGCCAGAAGCCAAGGTGTACAGCAGTATTTTCCAACCTTTTTTTCTGTGGTGGCACATTTTTTACAACCCAGAAAATCCCAAGGAACACCACGATTCTACCAACCAAATCCATTAAATGTCATACACGTGCTAAACTGTCCGTAGGGCCTTGACTACCGCAGATGTCGTCAAAATATCAGTTTGGAGATTTGCACTCACTGACGCAGCACTTAGGCCAGGTTTATACTTCGCGCAACGTGACACATTCTCCAGCGGACGCTCCTGCTATGCAAGCGTTTTACTGTTTATACATCTGCGCGTACTTTATGTAAATCTGGAAGAATCCACCAGGTAGCAGTGTGAGATATTAACAAGGTGAGAATAGGTTCAGCTTCGCTGTGTTGTGAATTGCCTGGAACACCCATTAAATTCCGATGACACCTTACTGCAATATCTCAGAAAAGGATGTTTAATGATTAAATCCATCGATCCAGGGATGTGTCCATTCCAGCAAGCATTGGGCACGAGGCAGACGCGATCCCTACACGGGGCATCAGCTCATCGCAAGGTGAATACAAGCACTTACATTTACTGGTGTCATTTTAGTGTCACCAAAGCTGCATATCTTTGGAAGAAAACCGGAGCACACTGTGGAAACCCAACAGGAAAACATGCAAACTGCAGGCAGGGAGCACTAACAATGTGACTCCCTGCAAGACAGCAGCGCTACTGCTTCGCCTCCGTGTCACCCCCATGTGTGTAATTATTAGCAGTATTCATTATTTAAATGAAATTAACGATTTATCTGTAAAATGTAACATTCATACTTAAATGCATTTCATCATGAAAGTAATATCAAGTATAAATCTAGGATTCTAAATGTGCAGAGAGTTAGTATATCATACATTTAATGTGTTCTGTGTGGTGATCTATTGCTGTTTGGCACTGCTGTCAGGTCAGGAGGAAGCCCCAGAAAAAAAGACGGCACAAAAGATGGTATGTGAGACTTTTAAAAGGTATTGTGTCATTACGATGGGGAATATGCGACGCTTGAATATAAAAGCACCACGAATGCATCTGTATGTCGACATTTTGCTTCACCACATCGAACCATTCATCAAACTTTGAAGCGCACACATTGATCCTGTAGGATCCTCAAAAAAGCTTTCTGTTACATGTAGATAGTAAACAGAGACTCTGACGTCACATTACAACTTTTATCACACTGCGCCCCCCAACGTTTTGCTGGTACTGCAACTTGCACACGCGTTGTGTTAATTGCTGAGGACCTGCTCAGAGGACTCGTCAAATGAACGCTGGGAACGCATGGCCGCCATGATGTGTGCGCGTACGCATTCTGGGAGTGAAGTAGAAACGAGCCCTTAGTAAGAACTCTACTGTCCCTTGGTTCTACAAAAAGTTGCAGACAAACACATACCCAGGCTGATGGACCTCCGACAAATCTTCTGACTGCTACAGTGCACTCTAAGTGCTGTGTCTGCAAAGCATCGATCGCTGAGCTGCATTTATATCAGCTTCTCCAGGTAGTCAAGTCCTTCTCAGTCAGGTATCGACCACCTGAGGAGTGTGTTTCTCTCTGGTCTGGACCCTATTTCAACAGCTCACACGCTGAAAAAAACACTTGTTAAGGGCATAATTATTAAGTCTTTGACAATGATGAACAATTGTGTATGGTAATTGTAAAGTTTTAACATCATTTTAATATATGTCCATTTGGGAGATGCTTCTACTTTCTTTAACAGTGCATTCAAAGTCAACATTTGTTTCAACTGTTTAATTTTTCTTTGACATGTCTGTGTTTTAGATACTATGCCAATTTGAGAATTAACACAAGATTTTTTGTTGTTATTTTTGTAGGTGCTTATTATACATTGGCTTTGTTTTCTTACTATCATCTTTTCAATTTACCTTTTAGGAAGGCGTTAAAATTCAGGTTGTATAACACTGAAACAAATGGCTTGTCAGATTAAAAAAAAATATGTATATTGGTTGCACATAATAAAATTGTTTTTATCAAAAATAATTTAATTATGCTTAATGCACAAAATTAATATATTCAGAAACAACATATTTTTATATAAAATGAAACTTTTTCATTTTCTGTTAAATTAATTATATTATGTTGAATGAACATATCAATAAAGCATAATATTTTAACAATTGTTTTATACACTTTTAAAAAAAATGCACCTCACAGAGTTACTTAGCTATATATAACCTTTTTAAGTTGTCAATTATATTTGTTCCAGTATCATTTTATAGTTCATGTTCAAAGTTATTAATAAGAAATAAACAGGTTTGTTAATACCAAAACTTGTTTTATTTGGTAAAAACAATAAAAACCAGATTAGTATTTAAAAGGTGAGATGTACAACAGTTGTACAAGAACACTTCTTTGCCAGAATGCCATGAGCAATGTATTACTAAATATGAACACAAAATGCACCTTGGATAGAGTGTCATATTATAAAATGCATTTATTTATATGTATGTAACTGTATATATTATAGCACAAATGTTAAATATTAGTAAAATATAAAGTGCAAAAATTACTACTTGGCACCTTCTTTCACAAAATATATATTTTTTATTTTCAAACGAGCAAATTCGGCTACTGCATTGTATTGTATTTGGGTGTGTTATTTATTTGTGTTGAGCAATGTTATGATAATACTAATGAACAGCAATGCTGAAACTAGCTGACCCTTAATGAAAGTCAGAATTATTTTTTTCAAGTACATAAACGTACCTGTTCTAATTAAAATTATGCCTTTAATTTTTTTAATGCAATTTTTAATTTTCAATTTCAATTTCAATGTTTTATTGACATTTCTGCCAACTGGACACAGGGATATGGATATATATATTGTAAAAGATACAGACACAAACAGCATAAAGGTTTGGGGTTTGCCGGCCCCGTATATTGTAGAAATTCCACAATAACTCAAAAATTGGGTCAAAATATAAACAAAAACAGTTCATATGCGCGATGCCCTTCATAGGCGTCGGCGGCCATTTTATAGAGGAGGAGCCGGAAGTGGAGGAATGTTGGGAAGGAACCGTGAGGGAGGATGGGACTGCTGACGTCAGGAAAATGGCGGAGGAAGGGCGGAAGTGGACGTACTGCAGGCAGGCTATGATGGCGGAGCGTCTCTTTTTCTGGAAGACAAAGGAGAAAGGTTAGTACCCGCCACTCCCTGCCGGCGAATGTCTTTCGAAGCGGTGTAAGATCCGTCCGTGGCCTCCTATTCGCGCATGCGTGACAATATATATATATATATATATACAGGTATATATATATTATCTGTGACCCAATGAACATGATACTTGAGAATATACAGTATGGTCAACAGTCACACCACATTCTGCTATATTGCAAAGGAGTTTTTTACACTGTCTCACACAGATGGCACAGGGATATGAAAGTACACGTATGTGGAATTAAAGGAAATGTCACTGTGGATTTTATTTTTTATGACACTTGTGAACTTTTGGCAAAGCAACACTCTACATTCTGCTATATTGCTATAGCGTTATCTTTTATACATCAGTTTTCAGTAATAACACAGGGATATAAAATACTTGTGTTCCACTACATACAGTATATGCTGAATTACAAGAAATGTTACTTAGAAATGTTTTATCTGTGGCCCTCTAAGCATGGCAATTAAAAAGATATGGTCAAATGACTTACACATTCTTCTGTATTTCTAAAAACTTCCCTTTTGTACATCATCTTGCGATGCCTCTTGTACCTTATCACATCTCAGACCCCAGGTCAGTGGAAAAGAAAATCAAGTCACAGACAAAAAAGTAAAATTGAAAAAAAAACAGTTAATCTTTTATTTTAAAGTAAGCAAAAAAAAAAAAAATTAAAGTGTAATATAAATTAACACATTTCCAAATTCAACAACACTCAGTAAAAAGAACAGAGGAAAAAATGGTGTTTCTTCTCATCAGCAATGGAGATGAGTCAGTTTAAAGATTATGAAAGAGATGATTGCTGACTTCAAGGCTGTGCAGTGGAACTGGTCAAGTGCACCACATTCCTTGATGTGCACCTGGCAGCTGACCTTACTTGGTCAATTAACACCACCTCCATAGCCACAGAGGCACAGCAGCATCTCAGTTTCCTTTGACAACCAAAGAAGGCGACCAAAAGAAGGCACGCCTACCTTCCCCTATCCTCAACACACTCTATATGGATATCATTGAGAGCGTTATGACAAACACCATCACCACCTGGTCCAGGAACTGCAATGTCTCTGACCACAAGGTCCTACAACACATAGTACACACAGAAAAATGATCATTGAGACTTCTCTGCTTCTATTAAACACACCTTTATTAAGCATTGGGAAAGTCTGCATCCACACTTCCCACAGTCTCTTTGTTTCACTTCCAGCTGACAAAAGGTCCTGTAACATCCAAACCAGTTCTGACGGATTCTTCATCAGCTTGGCCCCATACTAGGAATCCCAAATATTCTGCAGCTTGCAAAGAAAGGGTATTTTCTATCACACAAACAGAAGCAGAATTCAATCAATGCTCTAGTATTGTTCTTTTTGAAAATATTACCAGATAGGACTAGCATAAAAAGATGTTTGATGGGTAACAGGACACATCAAAGTATTACTGTGCGGTTAAGAAGCAAGTGGCAGAGGCAACCAGTTATTACAAGAGCATTACCCACAGCAGGAATCACGTTTCTCCATCAGCA
Organism: Polypterus senegalus; assembly: GCF_016835505.1. Lineage (NCBI taxonomy): Eukaryota > Metazoa > Chordata > Cladistia > Polypteriformes > Polypteridae > Polypterus > Polypterus senegalus. The sequence continues at coordinate 38,724,776 of NC_053154.1, forward strand.
AATGGTCCAACATACGAATGTCCTGCCAATCAAGAAAGGGCACCACATGTCCACAATATTCAGAAATGCAAACTCTATGACTTGTTGCCCAGTTCTCCTATCCTCATGCAGTGCTGTTCCTTTAGGATTTCAAGATCCTTCCCAACATGCGCAAGAGCCTTTTCACAACCATTATGATATGATTGAAATTATTATAGGACATGTCTTTAAGTGATCTGTGTTACAACACTAATTACTGCATAACATGTAGCAAATGAGTAAAAAGAAAGAAAACTTCTGACTTGGTAGTCACAGTCACTATTGGACACTGGAATCTCTTACATAGTGTCAGAAGAGTTTACTGAATGTAGATATAGCCAAGTACGTATAATAGCATGGAAAATGTCACATCTGACCACTTAAATAAATGCGCTTATTGGAAGCAGAATTTCCACTGGTTTCAAATAGCTTTTAAAACATGAAAAAGGTCAGTTAATTAATTTATATCATTGGAAATTAAAGCAAAATGTTTTAAGTCATTCACTTTTAATGAAGAGGGTGATAAGAAGAAATCTGAAGGAGTTTTAGGAAAATACAATGGGTGTGTGTATCCTAAACAAAATGTAGCTTATGAGCTTGCTTATTTCTATCCGAAAGTACAGCAGCCCAGTGAAAGAGTGGTGATTTTTTTTAGAACTCTTTATGACTTGTTAGAAAATTGTGATTTTGGTAGAAACAGAGATGAACAGAATTGGTGTGGGTATTTTTAATCAAGAACTGTAGATGGAGGCTAATAGATGATATTTAGAGGGTACACCAGTCCGAGGTGGTCACCAGTAAGGGAACTGCAAGAAACTGAAAAGGTAAATCAGCAGGCAGATGATCACAAAAACAGAAGTTTAGAAGAACAAAGCATTAGGAGAAAGGAGAACTAAAAACAAGGAACATATGGCAAAATCAATGTAATCTGCCTGAAATACAGTAAATGCAAATAGACTGGGAGATAACTTGTTTAATTATATCAGTCAGAAAGATGATACAGGCTATTTTGCAGCCACCATATTTCATGGGTTCTGTCATATATGCAAATACAGAAGATAAAAACTGAATTGTTTAACTTCTTAACTTCTCAACATTAATCAAATTTATTGCTAGTGGCTCAGATGGAAAAAAAACATGTTTGAAGAGATATCCAGTATGGTAATTCTTGACAGAGAGAATTGTAACAATCAGATGTCACTTTGTGCAAATCTATTTCTCAGTTCAATCAATCAATCAACATTTATTTATATAGCACATATTTATACAAAAAAAATGTAGCTCAAAGTGCTTTACAAAATGAATAGAGTAATAGAAGACACAATAAAAGATAAACATAAGTCAACATTAATTAACATAGAATAAGAGTAAGGTCCGATGGCCAGGGTGGACAGAAAAACAAAAAACTCCAAAGCTGGAGAAAAAATAAAATCTGTAGGGGTTCCAGACCAAGAGACCGCCCAGTCCCCTCTGGGCATTCTACCTAACATAAATCATCATATTTTCATGGAAGGACCTGATGATGATGGTCACGTAGACTTCTGGCTTTCAGTCCATCATTGTTGGAGCATCATGATGCTTTGAGTAGGTGGTGGTGGCGCAGGCCGCCACCACAAAGAAACCGGAAAAAGAAACAGAAGAGAGAGTAGGGGTCAGTACGGATTTTAGAGCCACCATGAATAGTTATTATGAAGAATTGAACATACAGAGTATCAGGATTATGTTAAAGTGAAGTTATAAAAGGCCATGTTAAAGTAATGTGTTTTCAGCAGTGTTTTAAAGTGCTCTACTGTATTTGCCTGGCGAATTCCTATTGGCAGGCTATTCCAGATTTTAGGTGCATAGCAGCAGAAGGCCGCCTCACCACTTCTTTTAAGTTTAGCTTTTGGAATTATAAGGAGACACTCATTTGAAGATCTAAGGTTACGATTTGGAATATAACGTGTCAGGCATTCCGATATATAAGATGGAGCGAGATTATTTAAGGCTTTATAAACCATAAGCAGTATTTTAAAGTCAATCCTGAATGACACAGGCAACCAGTGTAGTGACATCAAAACTGGAGAAATGTGTTCGGATTTTCTTTTCCCAGTTAGGATTCTAGCAGCTGCATTCTGCACTCGTTGCAAATGATTTATGTCTTTTTTGGGTAGTCCTGAGAGGAGTGCGTTACAGTAATCTAGTCTACTGAAAACAAAAGCGTGAATTAATTTCTCAGCATCTTTCAATGATATAAGAGGTCTAACTTTAGCTATGTTTCTTAAATGAAAAAATGCTGTCCTAGTGGTCTGATGAATATGCGATTTAAAATTCAGATTACAGTCAACGGTTACCCCTAAATTTTTTACTTCCGTCTTAACTTTTAATCCTAGTGCATTAAGTTTATTTCTGATAACCTCGCTGAATCCATTATTGCCAATTACCAAAATTTCAGTTTTCTCTTTATTTAGTTTGAGAAAATTACTATTCATCCATTCAGAAATACCAGTAAGACATTGTGTTAGTGTATCGAAGAGTCGGAGTCATCAGGTGCTATAGATAAGTACAGCTGTGTGTCATCAGCATAGCTGTGGTAGCTCACATTGTAACCTGAGATAATCTGACCTAACGGAAGCATATAGATTGAGAATAACAGCGGACCCAGGATAGAGCCTTGTGGAACACCATATCGGATATCATGTGTCTTTGAGATTTGATTACCACAACTCACAAAGAATTTTCTCCCTGCCAGGTAGGATTCAAACCAATTTAAGACACTGCCAGAGAGGCCCACCCATTGACTAAGGCGATTTCTAAGAATATTATGATCAATGGTGTCAAATGCAGCACTCAGATCTAAGAGGATGAGAACAGATAAATGGCCTCTGTCTGCATTTACCCAAAGTCATTTACTACTTTAACAAGTGCAGTTTCTGTACTGTGATTTGTTCTGAAGCCTGACTGAAAAGTATCAAGAATAGCATGTTTATTTAGGTGGTCATTTAACTGCATAATGACTGCCTTCTCTAAAATTTTACTTAAGAAGGGCAGGTTAGAAATGGGTCTAAAATTTTCAAAGGCAGAGGGGTCAAGATTATGTTTCTTAAGAAGGGGTTTAACTACAGCAGTCTTAAGACAGTCTGGAAAGACCCCCGTATCTAATGACAATTTACTATGTCCAGAATATTGTCAATTAGACGCCTGATATTTCTTTGAAAAACCTGGTTGGTATTGGGTCAAGGACGCAGGTGGAGGATTTCAGTTGAGAGATTATACTATGTAATTCAGGTAAATCTATCCTGGTGAAAGCATTTAATTTGTTTATAACGAGTACCGGGCTTTGGAGGTTCTGCAGTGTTGGGGAGATATACTATGTTATCTCTAATATCATTAATTTTTTGAGTGAAAAATACAGCAATGTTCTCACAGGTTTCACTGGAAGTATTCTGGGGGCATTCCTTTGTGTTACCTGGGTTTAACAGACGGTCAATTGTTGAAAATAAGACTCTGGGATTACTAGCATTGTTATTTATAATATTAGAGAAATAGCAGCCTCTCAAGACGGACAGTGTTATTGTATTCTGTTATTTTAACTTTTAATATTTCATAGTGGATAGTTAGTTTAGTTTTCCTCCATTTACGCTCAGCTCTACGACATGTTCTTTTTAAATCAGACACTCTTTGGGTCTTCCATGGAATAACAACTAGAGGATTTTTTAACTGTCTTTTCAGGTGCAACTATGTCAACAGCAGTTCTTACTTTAGAATTAAAGTTTTCCACTTTACTATTTACATTATCCTCGCTATTATAGCTGGCATTATAAACGGACTGATTGCTTAGAATAGTTGTAAGCTTTAAAGCTGCTGATGAGTCAAAGAAGCGTTTTTTAACAAAATGCTTCTCATGAGCGTTTTCTATCTTTATTTCTATATTAAATAGTAGAAGGAAATGGTCTGATAGACCGATATCAGTGACCTGCTTTATATCAACTTTAAGTCCTTTAGTAATCACTAAGTCTAACGTATGACCTGCTTTATGTGTAGGCTGATTTACGAGCTGCCTCAAATCAAAAGAGTCCAGGAGGTTCATGAATTCCTTTACCTTTTGGTCACACTGATTGTCGACATGAAAGTTAAAGTCGCCGACTATTAAGAGTGCATCATAGTTTGTAACTAAAATTGACATTAAGTCAGAGAATTCCTCAAGGAAAGACGCGTTATATTTAGGAGGTCTATACACGGATAATACGAGAACGTGAGAATCTCCATGAATAACAACGGCGAGATACTCAAAGGACTTAAATTTACCAAAACTAACATCTTTACATTTTAATCGCTCGAGTAAATGTTTGCCAAACCGCCCCTTTTTCCCTGGCGGTCGCACGAGTAAAACTGTAATCCGGAGGCGCAGATTCGATTAAAACTGACGCCCCATTGGAATTAAGCCATGTTTCATTTAGCGCAATAAAATCAATGTTTCTATCACTAATAAGATCGTTTATAAAAAATGTCTTGTTAGTTAAAGCTCTAACATTTAATAGTGCCATATTTAATGTTTCTGAAGGGCAGAGCTGAATTTTATGCGTGTTATCGGTAATCGGAACAAAAATTAAGTTATTTTTGTTAACGCCGCTCTGTGTGTACTTTTTATGTAATCTACAATCCGTTTTTATAGTCTTAATGCAGTGTTGATCTGAAGTAGTAATTTCAATTAAATTATTGGTGTTTTGCCGCACTGCCTAGATTTTTTACGTGCATTAAGATTTGTTATTAGATTATTAATGATGTGCACTTTAACGGAAGACTCTGTTAAGCCATTATGTCCTATCAAACCAGTAGCATTACGTAAGGGGTTAGCAGTAGAAGTAGACAGTCAAGATAGACGAATTACCTTAGCGATGTTTTCGGAGAGGACCCGGGCGCCAAATCTATTCGGATGCAGTCCATCCCGCTTGAAGAAGCACGGCCTTTCCCAAAAAAGATCCCAGTTGTCTATAAACCCGATGTCTTGATTCTCGCAGAAGCCTCTCAGCCAGTTGTTTAAACCCAGCAGACGACTGTAGTATTCATGCGATCGTCTGACGAGAGGTAGTGGACCCGAGATGAAGATTTTTGCGGATGGGGTCCTCTCCTTCGTGTCTTCAACTAGTGCTGCGAAGTCAGCCTTGAGAACCTCTGACTCTCGGTGCCTTATGTCGTTTACGCCGGCATGTAGAATGATGGATCCAATTGCCCTCTTGTGCTTCTGGTAGAAGGTCGGCGCCCGCCTCATCACATCTCGAACTCGAGCACCGGGAAAACAAGAAACAAAGGATTTTTGATTAGGGCACGTGATATTCAGGTTTCGTACAATGGAATCACCTACCACGATTATATCACCCGGGGTTGAAGGCAGACTGGGGACGCGGAGAGGGTCGAATCGATTCTGGATTTGAATGCTCGCCTGTGCCGCTGGAGGTGTTCTAGCCTTGAACCCCCGCCTGCAAAGCTGAAACCCGTCGAGGTCTTCATCAGCGTTGTTCCTACGAGGCGCGGGGGCGAAGTTAGACTATTTGGGGCAGTCTGAAAACAGTTTAACTTACTTAAGGAAAATCTTACACGGGAAACAGGTACATCATCCCTTTGCCTTTCATGATAAAGCTAAAGGAGATGCCTCGTGTATGGAGTAGAATTGTGTCATTGAGCAGGGGGTAGAGAACATTGACTGGTGCACACTGGTGCCTTCAAAATTTTAAATGAACATTTAAAGAGATATGCAGAGAGGTGTGTGTCCTTTCTATTGCAGAGAAAAGTATTGCTAAGATGAGTGGTATAATTATGTTCTCAAATGTAGGTGTTTTCCTATGCTTTTTAATAGAACCGTCAATATACAGAATGCAATAAGCAGACTACTTTTATAGTATTCTTTGAAAGGTACACTTTCAAAAGTCATCACTTTAAGATTACTAGTAGGATTGAAACTTTCCAATCGAAGAAAACTGAAATGATTTTGATAGTTGCTCTGTATATCTATGAGATACAGTACTAGTATATGACACCATGAAACAGCACAACTACCATCTTAAGAATATGTTGGAAAGGGTTATATAGCTGTTGTGAAGATGAACCAAGGAAAATGTGATCTGAGATAAAGCCAACTTCTTTTCATGGGCCCTGTTATTGGCAAATTGGGCACAAGTACTGATTGTTTTACAAGCTGAATGAAACACGATCAAAACATTTATTCTCAATAAGAAAGATTCAAGGCAGTCCATGAGATTTTATCATAATTTTTAAGGGTTTTACATATGCTCAACTACAGTATGTGTTGTGATACACTTTAGCAACACAAAAGGGTGAAACAGGGTGAACAGGTTTTTGAATAAATGAAAACCTGACTAGGACCTCACTAGTAATCTTCAAAAACAGACCTCATCTCAGGCAGTCAGGCCCCAAACTGAAATAAAAATATCCTTCAGGGACAGGAAACACATAACACTTTCTGGCCTGAAGAACAAAACTATGTTCTTTAAATTCAAAAAATATATAAAATCAGCAAAGTAAGAACAAAATATGGAAAGACCAGGAAAATAAGCAAAAAGTGACAATTTTTTGCCTAAAAAGACAATCCAAGGCAAAAAAACTCCAAATCCACAATCCAAAAGCAAAATCCAATAAACAGTAGCAAAAAATCTAAAATCTAAAAAATCTATTTCAGTACTCATAGAAAGATTTATATTCCACAAACTCCATCTCATCAGCCTCAATATAAAGGCTGAGGGGGGTCCCACAGTAGTGATGTAGTTGTGACTCCACTTCTTGGAGTTCCATAAAGCAAACTCAAGGAATAAATTCATACAACTTAAGTATACAATGCAAAACTAATATGTAAAAATAACAATATTAACAAAAATTGATTGACCATAAATGCAGGCTTCATCTTACAAATTTGTTAGCAGTTTGAACTTCAGCGAATTATCAGTGAAGAAGGAGCATTTTACTTTGCACCACATCACTCTTCATAGCTGCCTCCCTGGTGCACCAACCTATGCAACTCATTGAAATAAAAATCTCTGTCATGAAGTTGTGATTGCTCATTTGCTTGTTTGATATGGCACACATTTTATGTCAGATACCCTTCCTGATACAATTAGAGCAGCTGAAAGAGAAGATGTTGTAAGGGACGACCAGCAGCCTTACACAACCGGGATACTCATGAGATGGAAGGACCGGGGGAGATAACATGCACAGAGCATTATCTCCGCCAGAATGGTAGATGGTTGTCCTCCTGAGTTACAGTGGTGCCTCTGATTCCCACAGGGCAGTATGTGATATGGAGTTCTTCGACTCAGCCCTGTTGGGTTCTGTGGGTGCTGCCATGGGGTGCTGAAGGGTCTAGGAAGCCCTTACTTCAAGGGGTTTCGGTCTCACCCTCAAGTGCTTTCAGACAATATGTGCTATAATAAATAAGAATAATAATAATAGGTTGCATTTATAAAGGAGCTGCCTGCTTCACTAGGACGAGCCAGAGTCGGGTGGAAGGTGGACAAAGCTTGCATGGAGGAGTGGAGAAGACAATGACCAGTGAGATACAGAGAAAGAAGACAAGAAGTTACTTTATTGTGCTTATTGCATACAGTAATCCATCCTCGATCACGGGGGTTGCGTTCCAGATCCCCCCGCGATAGTTGAAAAATCCGCGAAGTAGAAATAATATGTTTGTATGGTTATTTTTATATATTTTAAGCCCTTAGAAACTCTCCCACACTGCTTATAAATATTCTCCGCACAGTTATACAGTAAACCCTCGTTTATAGCGGTTAATCCGCTCCAGACAGATAAATGAATTTCCACGAAGTAGTATTCTTTATTTATAAATCTGATATTTTTGCAGTTAGAGCATAGAAAACCTGTTTACTACCTTCTAAATATGTTTTTTAACATTATTAGAGCCCTCTAGACATGAAATAACAACCTTTAGTCAAAAGTTTAAACGGTGTTCCATGACAAGACAGAGATGACAGTTCTTTCTCACAATTAAAAGAATGCAAACATATCTTCCTCTTCAAAGAAGTGCACATAGCAGAGAATGTCAGAGACAGAGAGATATGTAAACAATCAAAAATCAATAGGCCTGTTGGGCTTTTCAGTATATGAAGCACCCGCAATAAAGCGATCAATGTGAAGGTAGTCTTTTAGCATTTTTTACAGGAGCGTCCGTATCTTCTAAGCAAACGGCATCTGTGCAAACAGCCCCTCTGCTCACACCCCCTCCATCAGGAGCAGAGAATATCAGAGAGAGTGAGAGAGACAGAGAAAAGCAAACAATCAAAAATCAATATGGGCTGTTAGAGGTTTGAAGTGTGCGAAGCACCACGCGGGAAGCATATCGTATATCATTGAGGAGTTTTATTTGATACATAATACGTGCTCTGATTGGGTAGCTTCTCAGCCATCTGCCAATAGCGTCCCTTGTATGAATAAACTGGAAGAACCCAAACTCTCCTCTTTTAAGTCAGTGGGAAACTGATGTGTTATATTATTTAAAATTGGAAAAAATCAAATACTCAGTTAGAGGATCTGTGCAGACTTTTTTCAAAACATGGCAGGATCTAATCAGTAATATTTTGAAATGAGTTTATAAAGCACAGAGAATTTGTTGATTTAGGTATTTTTACAAGCCTTAAATTTTACACCGTTTGGCTTGCTCTCTCTCTCAAAGGTGGGGATCGATCTGTTCTTAGCATAATTCTTTTTTTTTGTAAAAACTTGATTGCTATGTATTGATTGTAATAAAATTAATAAATAAAAATAAATAAATAAATAAATAAATAAATTAAAAGACCCATTGTCCGCAGAAATCCACGAACCAGCGAAAAATCCGTGATATATATTTAGATATGCTTACATTTAAAATCCGCGATGGAGTGAAGCCGCGCAAATCGAAGTGCAATATAGCGAGGGATTACTGTATACTTTTAAAAGAGTTTTTTGAAAGAGTTTTAAAGAGTTTCCCACAAATAAAGACTCTTTGGGCTTTTACTTTGTGTCCATGCCTGTTTGTGTTGGGTGTTTGGCGAGCTGGAGCGCCCCCAGTATCCACAATGTGAAGCTCTGATTGCCTAGAAGCAATAAGGTAAGGGGGTCCCATGTAAACTCACAATTGTGCCGCACTTCACACTGCATTACTCTTCATAGCCACCTTCCAAGTATGTCGCAACATATACCGCACTGAAGCAATAAGTGGTTTCCCCATGATCTCCACAATAAGGGTCACATATTTCACATAAACGTTACAGTTCCTCTTCTGTGGCAGGAATACAACATGTAGAAGTGGCTAGGGAGTACAGTATAAGTGGCACAGGGCCTAGACCATACAGGAACTCAGTGTTTTCTGAAAACAAAGTTCCTGCAGTAGAAAAGCACTGACTATCAAAAATGTTTATAAAACATCTCACATTACTTGTATTACATAATCCACTTGTCATGTCAACTGGTTGTTTGCTCAGATGTTCCTTTTTGCTGAGATATTGTTAACTAAATACAATTAAATTAAAATTAGTTTGGTTTATTTAGGCATTAGAGTAGATTGACTGCTGAGTATGCAACTGGTCAAACTGTAATGATGGTCAACTCCCTATCACAAAATCCATTACTCTACCTGGAAAAGGAAATCTATACTCACTTGGATGAGGAGTACTACACTCCAGCCATTGTGGTTATCATGCCAGGGAACCCAAAGAAATCTTAATCAAACTCAAAAGAAAAGTTATGAACTGCCAAATTTTCTTTCAGATGATACAACACACTGCAAAAGGAGTCAATCAATTCAACCTCATTAACAGAAAGCCCATAGAAAAGACTTGCTATTGACCTTTGTTGACATACACTTACCTTGTTGTGCAGACAATTGGCCTCGCTTTTTACTAATCTCCTAAGATCTTGCAAAAGAATACACATAGTGGCTGCATCATACAGTACTTTACTGACTGAGTCATGGACAGCGTGTTACAGGATAAAGAGAATTCACATTGTTATGTGACTAAAGTGACATTTTCTAAATATTCATTAATGTTGAAATAATATGTTTTGTTTCTTGTTTAGAAGAAATAAAACTGCAAAGCAGAAATGTTATATACTTCAATGAATATTCCATTAAAGAGAGCATATGTCTTTAAGAGATCTGATTCTATGAAACATTGCTGGGGTCAAACCTGTCTGATTACCACCTACACTTGATAAGATAGGCAAAAAAATTTCTAGTGCCAGTTGTGAATGATATGGTTAAGCAAACAAAATGATTTCCATAACTAGCTATACCAGTTGTCTTGCAAATTCAATGACTTCTGGGTGCAACTGTTTATTCTGTCACAAAGTGAAAATGGTGCCGCATCTGCCCATCTAATTAAATACTTTAGACAGTCCCCTGGATAAAAGATTTGATAAACAAACAAATAAATAATATACACATGACATTGCATGGTTACTTTCACTTAAAGCCCCAAAGTTACCCGGCATCATGTTTCCTTAATCAGAGGTAAAGAAAAACATATGAAAAATAAATTTTATCCTCCAATTATAAACCTGTTTAGATCAGATGAAGGGCATATCAGATTACAATCAAACATAAACATAATATAGATAAAAGGAAGAATCAAGGCTTGAACCAGTTGCTGTGCTACAGTAACATGTGCCTGTGCTTTATTTACTGGTTTTTACTAATGGATAAACAAAAATATCTGACAAACTTTATTGAAGAATTAACCTCTTGACTATTCATCCTTCATTCTATCCAGTAAATCAATATTGGGACTATGTTGGTTTGTGGTTATTCCCGTACCATTAGGCAAAAGGCAAAAACCAAACCTGAATGTAGTGCCAATTCACTGTAGGGCATATTCACACAAGTAACACCCTCACTTATAAAGGGACAATTGCAGCTAGCTAGCTTAAAATTCATGTATTTGGAGAAAAAAAGAAGAGAAATTCCATTGAAATTCCTCACAAAGTAGACCCAGGCTAGAATTCAAACCCAGGACTCTGGAACTGTAAAGCCATTTTACAACTGTGCCACCTCGGCATTAAACAAAAGGATATTCTTTATTTTCAACTGAAATTGCTTGGCTCTTTGGTTAAATTCCACCAGCCATCCCTGTCTATAGAGAAATCAGCTCTGAGTTAATAGCAGGTCAGGTTAATGAGTCAGTGGTGTATCACATGGATGTGGCTTGCTCTGGATTTGTTCAGTTTTGAATGGTAGTCATGATAATTTGAAATTTAATTTATCCGTATGTGTCTTGTCAGATGCAGTATATAGCAACCCAACTCTTCTCATTGTGCCATTTGTACACCATACATTGTGAGTTGTTTGAAACAGCTTATTTGGTTCTGATTTGCTGTTGTGTTCAGTGTTTTAAGAACAGTTCTTATCTGTCTTTGATTCTGTTGTTTCTCAGATTTGTCCTGACCACCTATGAAACTTGTCCAGTGGCTCCAAAGAGGAAGATCACACCAACTGATGGCTGCTGCAAAAATCATCATCTTAAACGATTTAAATATGTTTTTTGTTTAAAACTTTAACTTTTTGCTTTTCATTAAGGCTGAAGTTGTCACCCTGTGGTTTTTAGCCCAAATCCTTTGTCAGTGTTTCTGTTTTCCTTACAGGGGCAGAGAGCCCAACTTTACACACTCTGATTTTTATTTGTTGCTATTTGTTAATAAGTGTGTGTGCATTCTGTGATTCAAGATGATTTTTGATAGCAGTTGGTAGTGGTCTGAAAGCCTGCTTCTCACTAAAATGACACTAGTCAACCAAAGTGGTGCCTGTGTCTAGTGTACATGGTAGAATTTTCTGGCAAAAGTTCAATTAGTTGCATCGTTCAACCTTGCAGACTAAATAAAAAGCATGATGTACAGCAGCTGATGAAAATGAGTGCATGGATTAGCTAGCATTCTGGTCAAAAGCCATTAGAAATTTACAACACCCTAGACAAGAACAGACCTTTCAGGCCAACAAGATTGCCAGTCCTCCACTTAATTCTTCTAAAATAACATCAAGTTGAGTTTTGAAAGTCCCTAAAATCTTATTCTCTACCACACTACTTGGTAGCTTATTCCTTGTGTCTATGATTCTCTGTATAAAGAAATTGTCCCTAATGTTTGTGCATAATCTACCCTTAACAAGTTTCCAATGGTGTCTCCATTTTTTTGATGAACTCATTTTAAAATAACAGTCTCAATCCACTATACTAATTCTCTTCATAATTTTAAACACATCAATCATGTCTTCTCATAATTTCATTTTGCTTAAACTGTAAAGGCTCAGCTCTTTTAGCCTTTCTTCATAATTCATCACCTATAGCCTTGGAATCACCATAGTCATTCTTCTCTGGAATTTTTCTAGCACTGCTATGTCTTTTTGTAGTATGGATATGAAAACTGTACAAGTACTCCAGATAATGTCTAACCAGTGCATTATAGTCACTAATAAAGGATAGACAGTGTGCACGGATGGGCACCCTGGCTGGGAACAACTGCTCATCCCTTTCCTGGTTGGAAAATTGTATGAATGCACAAGGTGCCAGAGAGCCCCAAAGCACAGATCTAGCAATATACTACACGTAAATGGAATAAAATAAATGATTTTTATTCTTCTTCCAAGCACATTCTCAGTCCTCTTTCAATCACAGTCACAATAACAGAATAAATGATAAATAAAATTATTCCTTCCTCCTTCTCCACCTACTTTGAGTTTTGCCCAACTCTGACTCCCCTATGTGTGGCAGCGGGTTTCCTTTTTTGCCAGAATGCTTCCGGTATCATTCTGTCTCCCCCAGGAAGCACTTCAGGGCCATAAACCAAGGTTTGTCCTCCCCTGATAGCACCCTTTATCGTCCCCAATAGTCCCCAACATGGAGTCTGGAAATGTATCCATTTCCCAAGCTCCCCTATAGGTGTCCCAACTGGTTTCTCATATGAGGACCACTGCCTCCTAATGCCTGGAGAATGGAACCACTCCTAAGTTCCAGCTTCTCTTGGTCCACCCATTGTTTTACTATTGCCTTTACTATTTTACTGGGCATGGAATTATCTTTCCATCCTTTCTGCTGATCCATCCGTTGTTCCTCTCAGGCCTCCCATCCTGGTAATAACTCACAGTCCTCCCTGGCCAGGAAGCCCATCCTCATCCCAAAACTGGTATTTTGGAAGGACATGGGTACACTCTCTCTCAATGCCATGGGTTCCTCCAGCGGGATTGGCAACATTCCACTGGCATATCTCCCATTTGGACACCTGCAGAACAACGTGTTAGTTGAAGTTATGTAGGGGAGCCGTGCTGGGGTTCACAGGTGCCACTAGAGGGATGTACTGAGAAAAGGCTTCCCTGTCAGCTGGAGGTTCATCCTGCATGGAAGTGCTTTCTTTCTACAAAACTGACGTGCTGGAAATACTCCCAGGTCTGGTTTAAAAATGAGCCTTCCACTTTAACGCAGAGGAATCAGAGTTGGGAGAAGAGGAGGCAAAAGAACAAAACTTACCTGAGGAGGAGGAAGAAAGGAGAAAGAGGAGAAAGGAAATGTACTACATTGTGGTGATTTGAGAAGAACAGGTTTAAGTGACCACTATTGAAATATCACCTATCCATCTAGCCATATAATGTAAGGTAGAAGTCAATTGGCCTTAGAGCTTTTTGTTGAAATTCTGTATTGAAGTAAAGGTTTTTGCCTATTGAATTACAAGCACAGTTTGGCAGTACACTTGAACATGTTATGTCCAAAATAGGCATTGTAGTCAGTGGTATCCTTCTAACCACTGTGTGCTATTAGAATGTGGTATGCAGAACTCGTCATACGGCTTCCTTATATTTTACTTTAATGGTAAATGAATATCAGATCCAAGCTGGATAAGCAACAGAAAGACATGACTTGCTGACTGCAGTTAGCACTTGGTATTGCACATGCATAACGGTTCTGGTATGACAAGTGTGCTCATCTTGAAAACACAGCTAGCTGTGCAGGGCAATAAAACAGGAACTTAATTATTTCCACTCAGATAAAATAACATGTTCTTTTTAAATTATTCAGATATGCTGATACTGGTAGGGACATTTTATCGTGTGGTTTTAGTAGATTCTCTGGTTTCCTGTCACAGCTGAAACAGGTTTGATAACTTAATAGGCAATGCTTCGTAGGTATATTCCTAATGGGTGTATGCTAGACTGCACTCTAACCTGTTCTCTTGCTCAATGCAGTTAGGATGGCCTCCAGCTGTGTGCCAACACTGTAATAAAATGCTGAAAATGTAAGAGTGGATCATACCAAGCATACAAGAGACCTTTATTAAACTACACATTTTAAAGAATAAAGAAGGTACTGGGGCTCACCCATTCTGAAGGTCTGTTGATGCAGTTTAAATGCAAATTTGAAGTTAAAGTGCATGGGAAAAGCTCTAAATGAATTCCAAAGTATTGACCTCCAACTAAGTAGTTCAAAAAGACAGTGACAACTCCAAATTTAACAAAATCAGAGAAGGAAGCAGCACTTCATTTAAAAAAAAATGCCTAACTGGTAAGCAATGCTAGGACAATGTTGCAACTAGACATAAGGAAGGAAATTGCAGTTCTGTGTTTTCAGTAGTTGACAAGATAAAATAAGTTCCTGTAGAAGACACCCACATATAATTTGGAGTTAACACATTTCACAAGTTACACGCGGTTCATTTCAGAAGTCTGCACTTCCTTTAGTTGCTCATACACATTTTTTAAATGAAGACTTTACTCTCTGAACACCACCCCATAACATTTTTGAGTCACTGAACAACCCATTCATGAGTTGCTGCCAGATTAAGTGACTTGTCAGGAGTTCTCTTCATTGAGCCAGTGGTGAGAATTAATGATGATGGGAATTCCTGTCCAATTAGTAAACTTTCATTTTACTATCAGGCGCAGTCATCAGAATTTTCAAATGTGTTGAAACTGTTACTTTCTTCATCACATTTTTTTCAGTTAGCAGTCTTAATTTTAATAATAGTTTTAGTTTTGGTTATGTAGTTACAGTGTGTTTCAGTATCATCAGCTCCTTTAAAAGGATTTTTTCTTTAATGTAAGATTCTCTGTGACTGCAAAATAGAACAACTATTACAGGCTACAGGCTGGACACAGAAAGAAAGAAGTGCTCTGTCAGGGAATTCTACAATTCTGCAGATTGCGGCTATAGTGGTTTCTTTGACCTCTCAGTCACTTGACATTTTTGAACTGCTGCCCAGTTTCATTGAAACAAACAACCATTCATCTTGCAATGTGACGTCTGCAAATTTATTTTTTCTGTTAGATTTCACTTTCTGAATCCATTTTAGTTTCCTTTAGTTTCCCTTTGCATGGATTCAACTCTAAAATATCACCATTGTTTACACTGAATGTTAGTCTGGATGTGATTTGCTGTCTCTGTTCTGTAGACATCTAGACAGTAATAACTAAAAAGACAAACTTATAATAGGTAATATTTTTTCACAATATAGGTGCTTTTTCTCTGTATTTCACAAACAACATCTGCTGCTGCCACTAGACTGATAATGCACACGTGCACTACAGTGAGAGGGAATATTGAGCAGATGCATAGTATGCACTCAAGTGACAAGAATGGAACAAACATTATAGGCATCTATCTATCTTCCTAGCCTGCTTATGCAGGGCAGGGTCGCAAGGCAGCTGATGCAAGGCGGGAACAATTCCTGGACAAGGCGCCAGCCCAAAGCAGGGCAAACACATATAATAGAGCCACTTTAGCAACTCCAGTCTACTTAACCTGCATGTGTGTGGACTGTGGGAGAAAAGTGGGGCACCTGCGGAGAACATAAAAAGTCCATTCAGATGTAAATCCTGGTGACCTTCACTGTAAGACAGCAGCACTATCACTGCACCAACTTGCTGTCCAATATTAATTATTATTATTATTATTGTGCTTAAAGCAAATATTATATATTTATATACAGTATATATATATATATATATATATATATATATATATATATATATATATATATATATATATATATATATATATATGGATTAGAAGATGGAAGATACTGAGGACAGCAAACACCAATAATAATAATAATAATAGTCCACCACTCCATTCATCTTCCTAACTCGCTTATTCATGGCAGAGTGACTGAGAAACTGGAGCCTATCCCATCAAACACAAGGCAGGAATAATCCTTGGAGGGTGCATCAGTCCATTGTAGGGCAAACACACATAATAGGGCCACTTTAGCAACACCAGTTTAATCAGGTTGAAGTTTAGTATGTTCATTACAGAGGTTTTAACATTAGCAGAGTGGTAGCACAAAGCTATCATTCCTGCCTTACAATGTCAGGTTCTCCATGGAATCTGCCTGCTCTCCACATGTATTTATAGATGGATTGGTATCATTGAGTGCTATTAAGTTTACTTTCTCAAAAACATTATGCTATGTTCTTCTATTACCATATCCTCGCCACGGAAATGGTGGCTTGGTTCTGTTAGAAATTTAATATTATTTCTTTTTTATTAAACATAAAATAAAGTGTAATCAATTTATTTCACATTTATTGTTAAAAGAACAATGAATCTCATACAGTATCTGCTCTTGTCACTACGCTGCCACTTGGCATTAATCTCACTCCGTAAGCTATGTAAAGTAGAAGCATAGATTGCAATGAGCTGAGGGTGATCTGGCATCGGGTTATTGCAACTCCACCCATGACAAGCAAAGAAACAAGCAAGTAACATATATATACCTCAAAAAAATAGGAACAAATATCTATGATAAATTATTTCCGGTTTCCTTTCATTATCATAATGATGTCTCATAAATGTGAAAGGCACATTTTCTTAAATCAAAAACTTTGCTGCCTCAAAGTCAATGTATTTGGTAAGTTGTAAGGCCTTTTCATTCACCTATGAAATCATTTGCTCTACAGCCCCACTGTACGCTGCAAGAGCAGAAAATTTTATTTTTAAATTATTAAAAAAATCTTCACTTTACAAAATAATTTCATGTGATAAATTAATATATACTGTACAATTACTGTGAAGAAAACACCAAACTTATCCTTTAAATATCTATGCAATAGAATGATAGCACAGTGGCAGAATGTTTAATGCTGTTGTCTCCCTGATCTCATTTGTATTATCTACTGTGGACTAATAGGGTCCCAAATACAAAGAACACCAAAATCAGACAATGCAATGCAAATATATGTATGTGTGTGTGTATATATACGCTTCGTGTTCCGGTCCTCACCCCCAGGCCGCCAGGAGGAGCTCTCCCGACAGCAAGATCGTGCCCCGAGGTCCAGCAGGGCCTCATGGACTATGTAGTGTTTATACACAGACCTGCTGGATACCTTGGGGGCCACAGGGAGTCGCTGTAGGGGGCTTGTGGGCTCTTATGTGCCCTATGACCCGGGAGTGCGTCACAGTCACATGACGGGAAGAAATTACGTGCTCCAGGGTTGAAGAAAAGAACTGTTTACCCTGACCCGGAAGGAATAAGGGACTGTGGACTGATTGGGCAGGAACACCTCCGGGTCAGGGGCTATAAAAGGACTATGAGCCAGTCCAGACACTGAGCTGAGCTGGGAGGTAGAGGGGCGAAGTGTCTGGGCGAGGAGGAGAGATTATTGTGGTATTTATTGAGTGTGTGAGTAGTGTGGAGGGTGCTTTGTGCACATTGTTGCTAATTAATAAAGATTCTGGGACTTTTACCTGGTGTCTAGCATGCTACCTGAGGGTTCAAGGGAGCACTAGCACCCCTTACTGCCACATTATATATGTATATATATATATATATATATATATATATATATATATATATATATATATATATATATATATATATATTGTGGCTTGCAGGGGGGGCACTAGCCAGCCAAAGCTGACACAAGCAGACACCAGGCACAAATTTAAGCACACAGCACACATTCTTAGCAGCACAGTACAAACTATCAATCAAGCACACTTTTCTTCTTCTTTTTCTCTTCTCTCTTTCTCTCTCTCTCTCTCTCTCTCTGTTTCTCTTCCTCGTGCCTCCACTTCTCCTCCAGCAAGCTTTGGCTCCATGATTAGCAGCATATGGCTCCCTTTATAGAGCACCAGGGAATGCTCCAGGTGTCCATTGATCTTCTTCCAGCAGCACTTTTGGGTATGACGACATTCCTGCCATGATGGGCTCTGCAGTTTCCACAGCTCCTCCTGGCACCATCCATGGAACCTAACAGAGCTGCAGTGAACTCCAACTGCCAGCATGCCCTGTGGGAATCTGTGGAGTCATAGCAAACCTGGGGGCTGCCCTCTAATATCCAGAGGTAGTTAATGCCCTAATCACTCTCTTTCCCCTGGTCCTTCAATCATATAGTCATCCCAGCCATCTGCCACAATATATATATTAGTATGTAGTAAATATATATGTAGTAGGTGGCAGACGGGCATCCCAGCAAGGAGATGGGAAGATACTTTACCCAGATGGGAAGCTGAGAGTAGACAAAAAGGTATCCCAAATGGATGGACGGACATTCCAACCAATAGAGATTAGGGTTCCTTACCTGGACAGGAAGCCCCAGATAAATGAACAGGTGCCCTGACCAGAAATATGTGTAGCACCCTGGCCAGGATAGAAGAGGAGGTCAGGGAAGGACTGTTTCTGGGGGATGTTTATTCCACCAGCCTGTAGATGGTAATGGCCCTCGATATCGGCGCCCATTCGGGAGCCAGCAAGGAATGCCGGAAATTGCAGTCCACCAGCATAACCCTGCTGGGGTCCATAGGTGCCATATGAGGGTGCTGCAGGAAGATGTACAAAGGTGACATCAAATGTGTAATTTTAAAAAGAGCTACTTTTGACATAACTACTGTAATTCTATAGACTTGTATTTATTCCTGGTTCAAGTTTTTCTTTTTTTAATGTATTATTTGTTGCCTTTTTAAAATTATTTTGATCCAGCTTCTTTGTAAACCCTGCCCTGGTTAAACAGGTTAGGAAAATTAATGGATTGTCCTACTTAGTAAGAATTTTATATTTTATGTTAATTCTGTTAGGTACTAAATTTGTGATGTGCTGTACCTTAATTTTTTTATGTTGCCTCAAAAGGAGCAGGCCTTTAACAAGTTATTTTCTTCTCAAGATTATTAGGTCAATTTTAGGCTCTGATTAATATATTTCTTCATTTCTCCCTGAAGGCTGGTTAGAAGGATAATTTCAGCCAGCCTGAGGTTTCCTGATCACACTATTATGCAAATAATGCAAAAGATTTGGAGATGATATTCTTTGAATAAGTAGCCGTTATTGTGATTGTTTACATACTATTACACAGTGCCCTTGCTAAAATTTGAATTTAGTATTAAATACATTGCTGCTTCACAATAAGTTAGTACATATAATGCGCGACAGGGTGGTTAAGGCCATGAACTTCAGACCCTGAGGTTGTGGTTCAGATCCTGGTACTGAAACTGCATGACCATAAATGAGTCACTTTGGCTGTTGTGCTCCAACTGGAAAAACAAAAGAAATGTACCCAATTGTATTTCAGATGTTCTAAGTTTCCTTGGATAAATGTATCAGCCAAAATAATATTAACTAGTAGTTATATTTGAATCAGGATTCAACTAGGAAGCTTGAGTTTTTTTCTAATGACCAGGACGTTTAACTTGATAATAGGGTCTGTTTTATCTGAGCATGTTTTATTTTGTCTGGGGTTTTTTTTAATTTTTTTTTAAACCAGTTTTATGTTTCCCTACTTCTGATCTGGTTGTTTTTCATACTTCTAACTTCCATTTCTAGTTCTGTATATTTTGATACCTTTTCAGCTTCTTTCCTTGCTATATTTCCAACATCAGGAACTGAAAGATCTCTCAGTACACATTGTTTTACATATATATCTATTGTAATAAAGGAAGTATGGTCAGTTTCCATCTATTTTGTGGTTTGTGTTCACCAGCTTCTCATTTGTGATTATGATCTAACCTTTTGTTCTGACCTTATCAGGCCTATGTTCACACCATTTCTGAGGTGTTGAGGTACTGATTATAAATTATCGAATGCAGGCAATTATCCACCTTGTTATGTTGATCCATTCATTCTTCAGATGGTAAAATATGACTGATGCAATTATTTTATTGATTATGCAGGTGGCATTTGCAATCAATGTTTTGCTTCTGAATTTTAGTCAAACTGTGACATATCCTGGCCTTGAGCTGCTGTTAGTCTTTCTTTTTCTCCCTTGGTCAGTCATGAGTGGCTCTATTTTCAATGAGTGCTCATTTAAGGTAGTACTTACTGTACCATGCAACGGTTTGTCAGTCAGTTGTTTCCTTCTCTCTCTACCCCCATTTAATATTTTCTCTTTGATATTATTTTTTTTAATTTAATTGCCTGTCTTAGCTATTGAGTACTTTAATTTGGTGTTTTATTCAATGTAATCACACCAACTATTATAATGTTGTACAGAATTTCACTGCTAGAAAACCATAGCCTCCTTTAGTTTCCCTAATTGATATTGTATATCCTATTGACATCTGCTTTTGAATAACGTACGCTGTTCACCATTATAAGCATTCTAGTTTCTCGTCCCTTCTTCTCCTTTTCTTACTTTTTCTAGCCAATTCATCCAAAACCTTACTTAACTGAACCAGTGGTATTACTGGACTGATGATTGCTTGCATGATGTTCTTGGGGTTTCGCTCTGTTTTTGAGATGGTTTTCACTTCGCCTGTAATATTTGTCATGACTTAGACTTTGTTTTTAATTTTTACAGCCTTTTCCTCAACCTGCAGAAATAATTGGAAATAACACATTGTACTATTTGTGATGTAGAAATTCCAGAATATTGAGTGTGATGCTGAGTGGGCAACGTGTGATGTGATTGTCACAATGGTATAAAGGTCAGCCTCATACACTTTCTGGTTGTCCATGTTTGAGAATATGCCAAAGGTAATGAAAACTTAGGTTTTATGAGTGCTTCTGTTAGATTTCTGATTATCAGTCACTTTATGTTCCCTGACTATGATTTACTGTATGTCTTTTGATTTGGTTCCTGTTTCTTGATTCTCACTGGCTATTGACACTATTTCAATGGTCTTATACTGTATATACAACCTTGATTTCACATCCTACATTCATTCTTTAGCTGCCATACTTCCATGTTATGACCCTTGCTTTATTTTGTTTGCAAGCCTGTCTTCCAATTCAGCAATGAATCATTGCAACCTCCAAGTGCAGTTATTACAATATTCTTTCAAGATATGCATTCATTTTCACGATGGGTACCATCTACTGTATTGATTAAAGGCTAAGTGCTTGTCCACATTGCTTGTTTTAAATCTAAGTTACTGTCTTTATTCTGCTTTATGTTTGACCTTGATTCTAAAGAGTGTTTACTAATGGTAAACTTGAATACTTTTTCAGTCCTACTTCCATTTGGAAGTTGTCACTACATTCATTAATGATTTTAGTTGCTCAGGATGTTCATTATTTTTTCCAAAATATCTTCACTCACCCATACATATGAAATAATATATCTGTTTTTCTAATTGACTAATTGATAATATTATCCAGTGTGGACTATGGCCAAGACCCCCAAGCCACCAGATGGAGACCTCCCTGCAATGTGGAGATACCCCGAATTCCAACATGGCATCATGGACTATGGAGTTGTAATACACAGCCCTGCTGGATAACGTCGGGGCCGCCAGGGGACGCTGCAGGGAGACACAGAGACATTTGGGCAACGCGTCTGGGAGTGGAGGATTGTTTATTGTAAGTGTTTTGAGTATATTAATGAGTATTGTGGAGGAGAGGGTGCCTTGTGCACTGTTGTGTATAAATAAAAAATAAATATATAAAAAAGTCAACATTTGGACTTTTATCTGGTGTCTGGAGTCTTGGACAAGGGTTCAAGGGAGCGATAGAGCCCCCTATCTGTCACACCAGGTATTGGCTATTTAAGATATCAAATGATATCAAGCTGAAGAAGAGTAGAAAAAGTGAATCTCCATTAAGTGTTTTGTTGAATGCAAACAAGCTTTTGCATCCTCTTGTTTTTCTTTGACATCATTTCTGTTCTTCTGGGAGGGTTTCATTCCTTATTAGACTGCCATACAGTTATAGATAATATAAGTACATTGCATGTTGTTGGCAGGCATGGTATAGGTTGGTAGTTCTTTGGAGGAGTTGTGACCTTATATTTGGACAGAAGAAAGGTGAGGTCTGTTGTCACCCATTGCTTTTGATCATTGTTGACTTTGTTGATATTTATTGTGTTAATACAAATTTATTGGATACACTTTTAGCTTAACTGTTACTTTAAAGAAAGAACATGCAGACAACCATTTGTTTTAAATGTACAGAAAACGAGTGATGGGCAGAATGAAGCTTCATGAATCAGTTAAACATTTGTAACAACTGTGTCGGAAATTGTGTCGATTTAACACTTGCCTCTCTACTGACATCTATTGGCCATGTGTTTTAATTTTATGCAGGCTGGCAAGAATGTTCAATAATATTCTGTTATACTTTAATTTTTCATTGCTAAACATTATTAATGACAAGAAGGGTTAGTCTGCAGCCAATATCTGATGTCTGAAAAAAATAACTAAATAACTAATACCGACAGGCTATCACATGAGAAACAAAAGTTTTAATTAAACAAAATAAGATTCCTTGCTCATGGTGCCCCAACTCTTCAAAAAAAACTGTATTCTCCTTTTTCATTTTGTCATTGTTATTTCTCCAATTATCAATGTTATTACTAACCCAAATCATTCCTTAGATGGTCTTTAATTGACTGGGGTCCCACAGCTCCAAAGTTATAGGTTAAAAAAATAATAATAAAAAAGTCATGCTTCATCATTTCACATCAAATGATTTCCTTGTTTCGATTCAATTAAAACCAAGTAGACGTAAAAAGTCTTTACCCTCTACTTTGCCATTTAACAGGCAAGCAAATTAGAGAAAGAAGATAAAATACATAAATTAACAAGATGTTATTATTCCATCAAGAAGCAATATATTTCAGTTATTAATACTTTATAATGGTAATACTTTGTGGAGCTCAAAATTAACACTACAAAGAAAATACACCATCATAGTCAAATTTGTCACAACCAGTGATCATGCTGCCCTGTGACTCAACTGACAAAGATGGTTGCTTTTTGTATTCTGCTCATAGTGCAGACCCCCATATTTAAAGTAATCCTTCTACTCATCACAACTTCAGTTCTATGAATCCAGTCATTGTAAAGGTGATACCAAACCCACTGGGTCAGAACAGGTTGAATTCATCTCTGTGCTGGCACTGCTTACTCCAGAATTCAAAGGTGGAGCACATCAGAGAGGCTTAGAGACACAGCACAAATGCAGTGACCTACACACTGTCACACATACACACAGAGGACACTCCTAGGTAAGTATTATTAGTATTCAACGATATACAGTATCTGTTGTATATGTAAAGCATAATATGAATAAAAGCATGTGCTGAATAACTAATTACAGCTCTCAATCAAATAGAAAAAGCACCATGGACATCAATAACAGCAACTGTAGAAACCTCTGTGGTGAAAAGAGAACTCAGCGATTCCTACAGACAATGCCATTAAAGATCCACTTGGGTGCTGCAGCAACAAAGAGCAGCGAGATAACCACATCTAATATTGCTTTCATAAAAGGCTTCTGATTCTGGATAGGTGATCAGTAAGAATTTTCTTAAATAAAAAATGACTAATTCCCTTCTTTGTACCATTATAACCAATCTTCCAGTTACGTAAGAACAATCCCAGTCACTAACACATTTACTCAGTCCCTTAACAATCAAAGCAAACACAAATTACTTCTGATTAATACAGGGTGATTCAAAAAGATTCAGCTGATTTCAAAATGATTTATTACACTTGTTAAACTTTACAGAACAATGTAGTAAATTGTAAATGGTTTCGGTATAAAATGTATTATGTAATTTTATAAGTGCTCAATATGACTTCCTCCAGCTGTATGGACAACATCAACACACTAGTCAAATTCATCCCATACTCGATTGAGCATGTCGGGTGTCACTGTACTAACGGCTCTCTCAATGCGATTTCAGATATCATCCAGTGTTGTTGGGAGTGGTGGCACATAAACAGAATCCTTAACGTACTCTTCTTGAGGTGGAGAATGCAAAACGCTTCTTGCTCAAAGGTCACGATCTCCTTGCAGACTGAAGGAAGCCATCTTCCAGTGACAGTCAAACCTCTATGACCCCCTCTTTCAATTGGTATGTGATTGGTTTCTAGGCACCTCACGGTTATAAAAATATGGCACTTTGAAATCGGATTAATCTTTTTGAATCACCCTGTATTTAATAATTCCAACCCCTGGAACCACAATCTACCTATTGCTATGATTGTTATAACATAACAACAATTGAAATCGTCATTCTAATCTCCAGTTTTGTTATACACATAAAACAAGACACACAGTTAGTTTTGATATATCTTTATTAATTGTAACAATACAAGTAATAATAACAGTGATGATAATGATAAGAGGCAAAAGGAGAAGAGACTAAATATTACAGTGAGGGAGGTGCCATGATTTATATTACTAAAGCTCATTTTTGTAGTATTATTCTACTAGTCAGCATTTGCATATGTATAACTTATAGTTTTATTTCTCAACATTAAGTCATACATCTTCTGATGCACAAACTTGGATGCATCAATAGTGTTGTTTCCTGGAGTCATAGAGTGTTTTGGCTCTTATACGTAATAGACACCCGTTCCCAGGTGATCAGACTGAGGCTGATCAAGTCTCGGCCTGTGTATAAGTGGCATTTTGTGGTTCCCACACATCACCTCTTCTTAGCCAGATCCATCTTGATGCCCACTCTGCAGTCTCCACTTTGTCGTTGATGGCTCATCCACTTCCACTGGCATACACCTGATCCTCCACCCTTTCCTATAGCAAGCCTTAAGCAGTTCCTGGTACTTTTCCTTCTTACTCTCCTGATCCTTGTCCATCTTCTCCTCCCAAGGCACAGTTAGCTCTAGGAAGCTGAGCTGTTCTGTAACCTCGGAAACTAGTATGATGTCAGGTCTCAGAGTAAACTTGCGCTGGGTTTTCAACTGCCTCTCTAGTTCGACTGTCATCAGGATGTGCTCGATGGTGCCCATTTTAAGACACAAAGGGCCAGAGTTTCTACCTTGCCCCATGCAAACAGGTAAGATGGGCTAGGGAGGATGCTTTCACCCTCGTGAATCAAGAACTTAATCCTCCGTGAGTCCCATTTCAGATGTCTTGCCAGGTGACCTTCCACTCCATTACCCGTTCCCACTTCATACAGATGTCCTGTTTACGCATTACCACAGCTCTACTTGTTTGTCCTTCCTCCATTGAAGCATGCACACCCTTTTGCACCAGCCTCTGCCTGTCACTGTCACCAGTAGTGTTGTATCAGTTAAGCCATGCTTCTGCCTGATGGACTTCCTCAGCCGCTTTCCATCTTCCTCCTTGTTTTCACAAAGATGCCTGCTCTAGATACATTAGTACAGTATCGTTAAACCCCGAGTACTGCAGGTGTTCATGTGCCTGTGCAACAATGAACTACTTCCTGTTAGAGCTGAATGGGAGAATAAGCCTAATGCTGTTCTCATACAGACCAATACTGAAAGAGCTACGTGGCACACCCAACCATCTGCATATGTAACTGCTTACCTTACACTAGAAACCATCCATTATCATCATGGGGACCTTGTAAATGAGCTTGGGAGAATCCTTGGGAAAATTCCATGCTGGTAAACCAAGGTCTTGAACTTTTGGGACCCTGATTTGTCAACACTTGTTAGCATCCCTCCAGATCGGCAGTGGTGGACTTGATGGAATTACTGTTCTTCAGGCTGCAGCGGAAGACCTTCCTGAGACTGTTCAGTTGTAGGTGGTTTGAGTCGTACCATTTAACAAAGTCTTTGATTAGGTTCCTATACTTCTCCTCCTGCCCACTCCTGATGCAGCCCACAATAGCAGTGTCATTAGCGAACTTTTGCACATCACAGGACTCCGAGTTGTATTGGATGTCCGATGTACTTAGGCTGAACAGGACCGGAGAAAGTACAGTCCCCTGCGGTGCTCCTGTGTTGTTGACCACAATGTCAGACCTGCAGTTCCCGAGACGCACATACTAAGGTCTGTCTGTAAGATAGTCCATGATCCATGCCACCAGGTATGAATCTACTCCAATCTCTGTCAGCTTGTCCTTAAGAAGCAGAGGTTGGATGGTGTTGAAGGCGCTAGGGAAGTCCAGAAACATACTTCTTACAGCACCACTGCCCAAGTGGGAGAGGGATCGGTGTAGCATGTAGATGATGACATCCTCTGCTCCCACCTTCTCCTGGTATGCGAACTGCAGAGGATCGAGGGCGTGGCAGACCTGTGGCTTCAGGTGGTGAAGCAGCAGCCGCTCCATGGTCTTCATCAGATGTGACGTCAGAGCAACAGGCCGGAAGTCATTCAGCTCACTAGGACGTGATACCTTTGGGACAGGAGTGATACAAGATGTTTTCCAAAGCCTCGGGACTCTCCCCTGTTCCAGGCTCAGGTTGAAGATGCACTGTAGAGGACACCCCAGCTCCAACGTACAGGCCTTCAGCAGTCGTGGCGATACACTTTCTGGACCCACTGCTTTGCTGGCACGAAGTCTCCTCAGCTCTCTGCTCACCTGGGCTGCTGTAATTGTGGGTGGAGATGTCTCTTCTATGATGGTATCAGCAGAAGGATGGGTGGAGGGTGCAGTACACCAAGGTGAGAGTGGGTTATGGTGGTCAAACCTGTTAAAGAAGTTAATTTGGTTTGCTCTCTCCACGTCTCTCTCGATGGTGGCACCCCACTTCGAGCTGCAGCCAGTGATGATCTTCCCATCCCAGGATTCCTTAATGCTGTTATTCTGCAACTTCTGCTCCAGCTTTCTCCTATACTGCTCCTTCGCCACCCTGAGCTGGACTCGGAGTTCCATCTGCACAAGCTTGAGCTCATGCTGATCACCACCTTTAAAAGCCCTTTTCTTCTGTTACAAAAGGCCCTTGATGTCACTTGTAATCCATGGCTTGTTGTTAGCATAACAGCGTACTGTTCTTACTGGAAGTACAATGTCCATACAAAAGTTGATGTAGTCAGTAGTGCAGTCAACAAGCTCCTCAATGTTCTCACCATATGATCCCTGCAGGATATCCCAGTCTGTAGTTCCAAAGCAGTCTCTCAGAGCCTGCTCTGCCTCAGGGGACCACTTCCTGAATGAGCGTGTCATTGTAGGTAGCTCCCTCACTCTTAGTTTGTAGTGAGGCTGAAGCAGAACCAGGTTATGATCTGCTTTCCCAAGCACAGGCAGCGGGGTGGCGCTGTATGCGTCTTTAACGTTTGCATAAAGTAGGTCGATAGTCCTATTTCCCCGTGTATTACTATCCACATACTGGGAGAAGGCAGGTAATGTTTTGTCCAGCGTCACATGGTTAAAGTCTCTAGCGATTAGCACAAGCTCCTCGGGGTGCTGTGTTTGTAGTTTAGCAACAGTGGAAATGATGATGTCACCCGCTTTCTCCACGTCTCCCAGAGGAGAGATGTAAACAATAACAACAATGATGTGCCCAAACAATCTGGGCAAGTAATAGGGACACAGACTTATGGCCAGCACTTCGATGTCCCTGCAGCAAGTGGAGATTTTGACGTTTACATGTCCAGGGTTGCACCACCTTGTATTCACATAGAGAGCGAGTCGTCTTCCTTTCCACTTTCTGCAGGTATTTGCGTCTCTGTCTGCTCTAACTGCGCTAAACCCGGGTAGCTCCACATTAGAATCTGGGATGTTAGTTGTTATCCACGTTTCACAAAAACACAACAAAATTCATTCTCTGTAGGTCCTGATATTTTTCACCAGCGCAGCCAGTTCGTCGATCTTATTTGGTAGTGAGTTCACATTTCCCAGGATCACAGAAGGCACCGAAGGCTTATATCGCCACTTTCTCGCTAGCCTCTTAGCTTTTAGCTTAGCGCCGGCTCTGCTGCCATGATACAACTTTCTTACCTTGTTGGGTAAATAGGGAACGACACCGGCACGGGCCTTTGTTCTCAGCGCTTGAAGTTGACTATCTGAATAGATGAGTCTCGGCTTGTAAAATTCCATGTCAAAGTAGTAAAAAGTGTCCATGGAACGAGTCCACAGAAAAGAAAGTGGTAGGAGTGATCAGTGAAATAGAGAAAAACAGAGAAAAAGGTAGAAAGATAAAGTCATGCATGGAGCTGCTGGAAAGGCTGCCTCTCGCGGCGGCGCCAGAGTCATTGAAAAAAAATCAGTGCATGATTGTGGGAATTGTGTTTATTATTATTAATAAAAAACTCCAAAGCAAACACCCATAGGCTTCTATTATGACCACTTTTATCTTATGAATTTAGTTCAGAAACAGATTCGTGCCTGCTCTGAGAGCACAATGATGCGACCGAACAGCTATGAATTTAACTTGCTTTGTCACAGATTTGTAAGAGGAAATGAAATGATGCAGAGATTAATGTTTTTTAATAAAATGTTCTACACAGTACTAATAAAGGAATGGATATTTTGCATTTATTCTAAAAATTGCAGAAGTTCTGCGCACTGGCAGTGCTAACAAGAGCTGCAGCAAAAAAAATGAGGCAAGTTTGTAACAAAGTGGGTATTTTGCTTCTCTACACTTGAACTAAAATGAGGTGCTCAATTTTTAATACCAAAATAAAACATATCTAGTTTTTCAATTCTTCAAAGCACAAAGCACATTTCCCTAGTAATATGCCATACATAATATGACATAGTCATTGAGATGGGCAAAACAGCATATGTTACTGCTGAATGCAAATATTCAACCCCTAAATTTGGGTCATTTCTTTGGTGTTAGAAAGCAAACTAAATGTTCTTGAGTTAAGGCCCTAAAATGTGAAGAACGTCTAAAATCACATATGTCATACTATATAATTGACTGGTTAAGATTAACTGAAAGCAGGTAATGATGATCAATCTGATTCTCTAATTCTGAATTTATGTGAAAGCTAAATAATAATACAGTAATCCCTCCTCGATCGTGGGGGTTGCGTTCCAGAACCCCCCGCGATAGGTGAAAATCCGCGAAGTAGAAACCATATATTTGTATGGTTATTTTTAAATATTTCAAGCTCTTATAAACTTTCCCACACTATTTATAAATATTCTCCGCACAGTTATACAGTAAACCCTCATTTATAGCGGTTAATCCGCTCCAGACAGATAAATGAATTTCCATGAAGTAGTATTCTTTATTTATAAATCTAATATTTTCACAGTTACAGCATAGAAAACCTGTTTACGACCTTCTAAATAAATTTTTTAACATTATTAGAGCCCTCTAGACATGAAATAACACCCTTTAGTCAAAAATTTAAACTGTGCTTCATGACAAGACAGAGATGACAGTTCTTTCTCACAATTAAAAGGATGCAAACATATCTTCCTCTTCAAAGGAGTGCCATCAGGAGCAGAGAATGTCAGAGAGAGAGAGAAAAGTAAACAATCAAAAATTAATAGGGCTGTTGGGCTTTTAAGTAGGCTATACGAAGCACCCGCGATAAACCGGCCGCAATGAAGGGATCAATGTGAAGGTAGTCTTTCAGCATTTTTTACAGGAGCGTCTGTATCTTTGAAAAGATCGAAAAGGCGGCCCAGGACCGGATTGCGTGGTGGAAGATCGTTCTCGCCTGCACAAGCACCATCACATAGTGATACTCGCATGAGCAGCCGACCGATGATGATGATGATGATGTCTGTATCTTCTAAGCACACACCCCCATCAGGAGTAGAGAATGTCAGAGAGTGAGAGAGACAGAGAAAAGCAAACAATCAAAAATCAATACGGGCAGTTAGAGCTTTGAAGTGTGCGAAGCACCACGCGGGAAGCATATCGTATATCACTGAGGAGTTTTATTTAATACGTAATATGTGCTCTGATTGGGTAGCTTCTCAGCCATCTGCCAATAGTGTCCCTTGTATGAAATCAACTGGGCAAACAAACTGAGGGAGCATGTACCATAAATTAAAAGACCCATTGTCCGCAGAAATCCGCGAACCAGTGAAAAATCTGTGATATATATTTAGATATGCTTATATTTAAAACCTGCGATGGAGTGAAGTTGCGAAAGTCGAAGCGCAATATAGCGAGGGATCACTGCACTCATATATGATATTTTGAAAACAGCACAATAAAGGCTGTTTTACAAAAGGTCTGAAATAACCAATTAATGCAAAACTGACAAGACTGATTTACCCAAGTATGCCTTAAAGTTTAATCAGTTGTAGCAAAGAAAACAAATTTGGACAATTAAAGCATCAAATGTTTGGAACATATGAAAATTCAATCAATTTAAATAATATGTTAAATATACCCTTTAGCAATTTTTTTTACCAGTGTAAAAGAATCTCAACAAAAAGGTTGGGGCAGCCACCCGTATATTGTTCCTTACTACAAAAGGGTATAGAAATAGGACAAGATGTGTTCTCATTGAGTTCCAAACTAAACTGATGAAGCAGTGATATGATGGCGGCTTTAAAGTCCAAAACCAGAGGTAACGTGGCCAGAACCTGCAGTGATGTCTTTCGTGGTGCCGGAATCAGAAGTGACGTCTTTTATGGCACCAGAACCAGAAGTGACCTCATTCTTGGCGCCAGAACCAGAACTGATGTTAATGATAAATCAGGTAGGTTTTCCTGTATTTAGCCTGCAGAGATAACAGAAGTAGGTTTAGCTCAACCTGCCACCCCCTGGCCTGGCGGGTAATTACCTTCACTTGATCCATTTAGCTTCCTTCTGCTCACACGTGTGTGACACAAGCTAATAATGCAAATATAAATCTTGCAAATATGACAGACCAGAATTTAAAAGCATGTTTTCAGAATACTAGCCTTAAAGACTTTGTCCAAGAGAACTATCTTGCAATTCATTAATTCAACAATGCAAATTGAATCATGTTTGAATTTTTATTTGTAGCAGTGACCATAAGCAGTATTTACATTTACTGAAGAACTTGTGTGTTGTACTGTGTTAGCCATTATGAATGTAGAGAAAAGTCAAGCAAAAGAACACCTTTTATTGGATAACTAAAAAGATTAAAATATGCAAGCTTTCGAGGCAACTCAGGCCCCTCCTTCAGGCAAGATTGTAATCTTTTTAGTTAGGTAATAAAAGGTGTCATTTTACTTTGCTTTTCTCTACATTTACTGATGAGAAAATGCCAGAGAAAAAATTCAGAACGTGCACATGGTAAGATAAATCAGGTAGTCCATGAAAATATCACCCTTTATAAACCCACATAACAAAAACTTATTACTTTATTATCAGCAGAAAAAAGCAGTGATGCCATTTTTCAAAAATTGTAGGTTTTGTTTTACAGTTTTATCGTTTTCAATTCAAAGCTGTGCAGTTCAATCCGATGATGAGCTACAAAGCACCCAGTGCTTTTTCTCCATTACAATACATAATGCAGAACAGAATGTGGCAAAGAAACATCTTTACCAACCATCCAAACTGAGGAGGACCACCATCTCTGGCAAACAGAGCTAAATTTTAAAATGCCGCTATCAAAGCCTTAGGAGTGGTGCTTCTACTTCAAGAAGAAAAGACAACAGAGAACAACTCCTACTTGGAGATGTGGCATGCCTATGATGCCCTTGTTTAAAACTGAGCACAAAAATTATAATTAAAAATGAACTTAATTTAAAAAAATGTAAAAATGATTATTGACACATATGTTAAGTATAGGTTACTTTCAATTCAGTATGGCGATATGGGTGTAACTCTCTGTTTGTACCGATGATGCTGTAACTGAGTCTCACTCATGGGCATCTGAAATGTAAACTCAAATTCTGCCCTCTGCATGGAGAGAAAAAATACCTGACAAAATGTTTGCATTAAGATATTTTATTTTAAAGCACTTATATAAGCAGTTAAACAGAAACATAAAGTTCCACGCAGCCATAGACCCCATCTCATTGCTGACACAGCGTTATCACTAAATGCTTGTACCGAGTATGCAACTTTTTATGCAACTTTATATATAACAAACATGTTGCCATTCAGTACCTAATTGTATTGTTAATTTATAAGCCATTAAAATCTAAGGCTTACATATCATTGCTTTGTGTGCAACCCTTGCATTAAAATTGACTTTAACCAACTGTGCAAAGTGAGCCTAGTTAGTAATTCTCATCCTGCATCTTCATGCATGATTCCCAAAATTTCCCGATTTAGATCAGGCATGTGCGGGTGTATCTTGTTCACCATATCCAGTCTTCTGCCAGAATTCCCCGAGGTATAGCCTTTTTATGAGCATAAGAGCATTTTTTAAGTTTGGCAGAATTGAACAACTAACATTGAAGAAGTATTATGTTAACTATACAAGACCAAAACTGTTCAACACATTCAGAACAATCTGCATTTATAATGCCAAGGAATTTTACATAAATAAAATATGTCTGGAGAAACTGAAAACCTCCCAAGCAAAGAGTTCAATTATAACATCAACTAAACACAGTAATACTGACTTTACAATGTACTATAAATTAAAAATGTAATAATTAAATGGAAAAATGCTTAAGCAACAAGCAACATTTCCAGAGTGTATTAGGGCAAAATTTTGGAGTGTTACCTTTAAATTAGATTTTAGGTTTTAAATCAATTTGTGGATTGAACTCTTTGATGTAAAGTAATAAACCTAAATTCGTAATAACATATTTACAACTATAATACACTAGCAGCAGTGTTTGAAACCATATAAAATTCACATATAGAAATAAACAATTAGCAGCTATACATTATTATTAAAATTAAGCATAAGTGATTAACATAAACATAGTTTGACAATACAAAGCATGGCAATTCCACCAATTTCAATGGGTCATAACAAAAAAAATCAAGAAAATAATTTAATATTGTACCAGGAGGGTGCTGTAAACCTCTAAAAACAGAAGAGAAGCTTCAGAAAGATTTTGACCTAAGAAAATCATCAGTATGTGAATGGTAGAAGTTCTGGAAAGGACTAAAAACAGTGTACTAGGTGATCAAAGGAATTAAACCAGCTACCTGCAGTTAACATTACTTTTAAAAACTATGATATACGATCACCCTTAACATAATAATTATAATTTAAGGCAGGAATGATATTATTATTTCCTTAGACTTACTCTGAGTGTCGTGTTTGGGACAATTCATGATGTACTGCTAGGTAATGTTATGAGCTGGACTGCATCTGGTATACAAGATCATTTTTAATAAACGACAAAATATGGTTACAGTGGCCCCTCAGTGTTTCCTTGTGTTTAACATGTCCAGTTCAACCGATCTGCTGTATTTTGTGTATTTGGGTCAATTAACTGGCTATTATTCTACCAATCATATTCAATTTTGGTTTCTACAGTTCTCATACAAAAATGAACTCTTTAAGGGCTGAATATTTTTTCCAAAAAAACATAGTTTCTGAAAAGCAATTGTTTCATACAGAAATCAACATAAAATGTCTGTTACTGCATGCTGTGGCTGTCAGTTTCCCAAGAATGTGCGGCAGACTTGTGGCCAGGCTGACTTTGCATGGCTGGGACATGGTCACAGTGCATTGCAATCTGGTTTCTACCTCTTATCAATGTTAAGTGGCAGTCCTTCCTGGTGAACATTGTCAGTACAACGATTAGCTGGGGACCAATCAGCTGAAGCTGGAACCTCACGTTCGTTTTCGATCACTTGTATCAAAATCTGAGTCTGACAAGTCATAGTCCAGTTCAGAGAGAACATGTAAAATGTCGTCCCTGGAGTGTTCTGCTTTATACATCCACTTGGATCTCTCGCCAGGTGTCAGTGTCATTTTTGCCATTGTTTGTGCCTTGCTACTGATGTGAGCACAGGAAATCTCGGTCAAACCAATGAATCTAACTTTCCTTCTAGCAACAAGAGTCCAACTAAAACATAACGGTTGGTTTTGTCACAGTTTACAGTGGATTACCATCATCAACTCCTCCTTTTGACATAAGTCGACATCAGCCCTGAAAGAATTAAATGCATCACACCCCTTGCTTTTCACCTGGATGATGCTGCAACTCAAATTATACATGACTTCTACCCTGATGCAATTCCTCCTAAAGTCGTCTTAAAATGTTTGTGTAAGTGTATGAAAATAGTAAGATATGTAGCAAAACATAAAATTAAATGAATGTAGGAATTGTGGCTTAGCTGTTTGGATATTGAACTGTCACAATGATGCTGGTTCTATCCCTGCCTTGGACTTACATACTATGTTACCTTCAGCAAGTTACCTAAACCTTTCCAACTGTAACATATGAATATGAAAACAATTGTAACATTTTCTGAATTTGTCAGATAGGCAATAATAACCCTAAATAACAAGCTTAGTGATAATCATTTGGTCCTTGACCTCAGATCTGGAGGACTAAAAATGGGGTATACTTTTAAGGATGATCTGAGCTGGAATCTGTAGATGAGATGCTTCTTTTCAGTGTCATAAAATGACAATTCTGCATCTTCAAAATTCAAATACACCAACACCTGGTTTGGCTTTCTTAAAATGTTAATAGATGTGTTGGAGACAGCCTGAAATTTGCCACCAGACATCTTTATGATCCAATAACCATCCTCAGGATTTTCAGGAATTGATGTCTTCTTGCTGTGAGTATGTGAAACAACTCCCAAGGCCCATGAGCTCTTCTCACAAACATCTACTTCCCAGTTGGATTTTCCACTTGTTAATTTATCTTTTCCAATCACACAAGGCAATAAGCCTTCTTCTGTTGGGTATTGACCTTCTAGCTCACAAATGGAGTTTGGATGGATTGCCTTGGAATTTAAAGTAAACATAAACTCTGTATAAAAAAGGAAAAAAGGATTGTAAGATTACAAAAGATACAATATGAGGAAGAAAATGACACTCTATTTGAGTCACAGTGAAATGGCTAACCTAGCGAGTCCAACTGATTTTATTTTCTTCCACAAATAGCTTTCTACTTGATACTGTGTGTGCTTAACCACTAACAGATTTACTATGTAATGGGAGATGGCACATATAACTACTGTACATAGCATCTCCTGGTGCTTCTTTCACCTTTGCTTTTACCCTTAATTTTAACCTTCTTTTGAGAACCTAGTCTTTTGTAAGGTCTGAGTACTTAATAGTGCTCATTGTGTAGCAGCATAAGAGTACTAACACGTCAAAAATGAAAAGTTTTATTAACAGCAGAAATGAACAGAATTGGTGTTTTTGTTTCTGACTCTTATACAGCAAGCTGAGTATAATTAAGTCAAACTACATATGGTCCTTTAGCACTAGAAAAAGGTCACCAGTTGCTGGGCCTAGGATTCAAGTTTGACAATCCTGGCTTAAAAAGGGGATCAGAGTGACTGATGTAGATGGGTCTGATTTGACAAAGTGATAATAGGAGCTAAGCATGAGACAACAATTTATTATACTGACCTTTGTGGTAAATAATACTGCCAATATTAAATGTGGCCTTGTATAGCGTATTGTATGACATTACCATACAACTGAAATAAAACACAAAGGCAAACAATAACTTCTTTTTGTCAAAAGAACAGTATTTTAAAAATCTGCTTAAAAAACAAGAACTGTAGTATATCACGAGAAATTTGGCAGAGCCATCATTCAGCTCCTGTAAAATGATGTGAAGTTGAAATTTGTCAGAGATTTGGAACAAGTGAGGCAGTGGTCAACAACACAGATAGAAGGTCAGGATCCTGAGCCGGGAAATTAAACAATCATAAGGAAAAATCAAACTGATGATCGAAGTCACTTAAGAAAGTAGAAGTAATTCCATTGAGTACTGACAAAGTGTGATAAGAGAAAACTTCAGAGTTCAAAAGAGTCAATGAATAAATGCTGACGTTGGTAAAAAAACAAAATGCTTGTCTGTGTACATTCCCCCATCCCCAAAAAAAACATCATGTGGCTGATTTTAAGACACAGCATAAGCCAAGCACCACCTGAAAAAAGAAACAGCCATGTAGCACAGATGAGATGTAGTAAAAGCTATGGAAATGGGGGAGGCGGGGGAATCACTTGGCAGGTCACCCTATCTAAGAGGTGGCTTCTAGTCACATCTAAAGTTCATATATGTGAATACTGAAGAAGTAGAATCTTGAAGCAAATGCAGACCACTGCTCCTAAATATAATGTTAAGTTTCAAAACAATAATTAGTGCAAATGTCATTTTCAAAGAGTTTATTTTGGCCTTCCTCTGCCCCGTGCTGTTGAGGTAATGTCCTAGCTGCAGTAACCTCTTGCCGCCTGAGTGGGCACCTTTCCACAATGGGCAAGAGTATTGAAACATATATATTTAAAAATAATCTGAAAATATTAACACAAATATGTAGTTTTTACAAATTTAAATTAAAAAAGAAAAAAATATTTTGACACCCATGAATTCCATTATTGCTACTCCACTCATTCCACAACCTGTCCAATTAGTTTTGGATACAAAGCAGTAACCAACTCTGGGTGGGGTTTCAGCTCTTCACACAAAAATGGACACTTTGTCAACTTAGAGAAGCCAGTTAACCTATGTGGAGAAAAGTAATAGGGATTGAAAATCAACATTGAGCACGCCCAGACAATTTATCAGGACCCTGGAGCTGTGAGGTAGGAATAGTAACTAAGTAACTACTGAATGTCCTGCCATAGTAAATCAAATTATTTTATTGCAGCTTAACAGAATTGCTTGAAAAAATTCCACTAATGTCTCTGAATCTACTTGTGGATTTCTGAAAATTATCTCTCTTTTATTAAAAAAATTTTGGATGAGAAAGACTAGGGAGACGAGACATGATCTTCATGTTAAGATCACGGAAAACACTTAAAAGATTCGCGAGTGAAAGAGATTGGCCACGTAGCGTCTCGCAGACACCTTAAACGTGAGACTTTGTGCCAAGAGATTGGCTCAGGACTGTCTCGCGATGACGTAGAACATGAGATTCTTGCAAGACACGCCCTATTTACAACCAATATCAAATAAGACAACGGGCAGCAAAACATTCAGTCATGTAAAGGACTTGAGCAGAGCACACACAGATCCAGGACTCTCAGTGCATATAAAGCGTGTAAGGACAATAGATGAAATGTCGACGACTAAGCGAAGAACAAAGAGCAGCGTGGGGAAAAGAGACTCAAAAGCGTTGGAGAGAAAAAATGCAAAAAAGAATAATCTAGGTGCAAATTCAGAAAATAAGGAAAGTAATAATCAGCCTAGAACAAGTGGAATTGAAAAAAGCACATCCAATCGGGCTCTGAATTAAAAGACAAAGAGTAAAAGACAAAGTAGAACTTCATAAAGATATTCACATGCAGAGCAGGTTAGAGATTATGAAAGTGGTGGAATTTGAAAGGCTCAAAAAAATGGTGCGACACAAATGCAGAGAACGTTAAAGAATATGAAAGCAGGAAAATTGGAAAATATCAAAAAAAGAAGTAAAGATCGCAGTAGCGCAAACAAACGGAAATTATTACTCGAAAAAAGTGAAAATAATCACCACGGACCAGATGTCATTGAAAAAAAAGCAGGACGAAGTGAGGAAAGGAGATATATGGACACAGGTGATATGTCAGAAGTATGTAAATATTGTAAGGCTTTGAAGTTTAAGTCAGAGTATTTCAAAAACGGGGTTTACCTCACATACATTTATTGGTTACTTTGCAAAAATAATTATTAACTGCTGATGATGTGATCATTTTGTCTGTGCTGAAATTCCAAACAGAGAAACCTATCCTGAATTATGGTACCAAGTCATTAAACACATGTCTCACTGACCTCATTTAAAAGATTCAGCATGTTGGGACTCAAATGATTCCAAATATTGTTTTTAACGAAGTTCTGAAATAAAAGTGATTCTAAAGAAATAGCAACAATTCAAAGAAAAAAAAATCTTAAAAGAGTGTATCCGGAAAACCAATGTAATTAGTCTTAAAAATGTAAACATTTTCCTTTGTACTATCCTTATATATAATTTAATAGTATCCGTATGTATGGTGTTCATGACAATACCTCGTATCAATACAAGTTAGAAGCATGCAATGGGACTCTGCCTCTGTAGTCAGAACATAACGTGGCAAACGCAGACACAGTATTGCATGATTGGTTAAGAATGTTTGAAAGCTACAATGACCCTGCTGGATGGCCGATTGTAGTAAGTCGGTGTTGGTTCGAGCAGATAACAGTAAGTTCAGTTGGTTTTTGGAACGTTGGTTTGGTTGGGCGTACTTTCCATGACTAACACCGTCGACTGACTTAAACCCTTCGCCAGCTCCGGAACCGTAAGTAATTTAGAATGGATCGCCATTTGCTTAGTACGTCAAAATCTATCTTTGGGCAGTTCGGTTTTGGCATCCGTCCTTCTGACATCTATTGGCAAACTGAGTAATGTCAGCTGGGTATTAACAATGGTTATTGTGTAAGTTTTAGGCTATCTCAGATCTAAAATGACCACACCAACCTAATTGTTACTCCGACTCAGAGTCATAAAATGTGGCTTGTTTTGAAAATTTGTTTGCCGGAAAAAGTCAAATGAGGTGCGCCGAAGAGCTGAGTTCACGTCTCACATCCCCGTTTAAACAGGAAGCTCTTCATTACATCGGGCGAATTTTAAGCACAAATCAGTGCCATGATAACAAAATCATTTCAAGGACTTAAAAAAACAAATAATTATTTGCAGAGAAAGTATGGATTTCACAAACGTAGAATTTGTAGCCTAATTCAATCGGGTTCCCAGTTGCTATTCTTTATATTTGAGCACCACCACTGTGCACACCTATTACTTTTGAAATTAAATCGAGTTGGCTGGTTACAAGCATCAACTGGATGATAACATCCAAACAAGACTGCAAGACAAGCACATTAGTGAGTCTTCATTGTGTGTTAATTTATTTTACATATACTCTGCTGTTTTTTTCTAAGACTCTGTGAAACGCCTTGAGCATGGGAAAGGAAATATATAAATAAAATGTATTATTATTATTATTAAACTTGTGCTTTTATTATATTTTTCTCAAACAAGTAAAAAAAAAAAACACTTTTCCTCCCGGGCAACGCTGGGCATTTCAGCTAGTAAAAGAGATAAAATAATATATTGTATATCAGTGAGACTGTGTTTGATTAAGAAGTACATAAACCACTATTAATGTGAAAAATTAAAAACAAATGTTGAGTTAAATATCACATTCTTCAATTAATACTACTGTATGTTACCTGTTTCCTTTTTTTTGATGATCAGAGGTCCTTTGTCACGTGACCCTGGGCTAAAGACAGGATACAGTAGTCCAGGGTATTCAATTTGAAATGTATAAATGACTCTTTTTGACTCTGCATTGTAGAAAGACAGCTCATTACTTTTCTGGTAGACCCCCACTTTCTTGGGTCTTTCTTGTGGTTTTTCTTGTAGTTCTGTGACTGTGCTTGAGACAGCCTCGAACTGCTTCCCCCCACAAAGACGAATGATCCAGAATCCATTTCCAGGGCTCTCTGGTATAACTTTACTCATTTTGATTTCTTCCGTTGCCAGTCCAAGTGCCCAACTGCTCTTTTCTCCCACCTCCACCTCCCAATAGTGTCTTCCTTTCATTAACCAATCGCTGCCTGTGACACAGTACCACCTGTCTGGACCTTGTGTATTTCCTTTGAATCGTATTTGTGATGCATCATCATCCAAAGAAAGCTCATGGTGTGCTGTGTCAGGGAACAGGACCATATCAACTGTAGAGAGCAGGCAGCAGAAGAAAGGAAATTAATGTCAAAGTGAGCCTTTTTCTGAAGTAGAGTGATCAATAAAGAATAGTTATCAAATGTATTTCACATTTGTGCCAAAATACCCCTATTTAAAAAAGAACAATTTACCTTCATCTTTCTGTATCTTTTTCCAAACTGAAAAAATGAAAAAATAATCAGTATCATTGAAGTGAATAGCAGTTAGAGTAAACTGTCAGATAGATTTTCAGTTCTTACCTCTGTTTGGAATAAATCCACTTTCCTCTAGAGACAAAAAGAAAAGCGTGAATCAAATATATCAGTTTTACCTTGTTTACATTTTTAAAAAAGCATTTACCTCACTACATTATAACCTTATTTAATCTAACAAAAAGATGTGCTTGGTCTTTTCACCATTTAAAAGTATTTAGAGACTGCTAATTTAGAAAGCAAATTCTTAATTTTAGGTTTATCTTAAGGAATTATCTGCCCAAAAATTAGGACTTTGAAACTGTTACTTACACTTTGTTGTTTGTAGTGGTGGAAGTGACTAATTTTTAAGCTCATGTTTTCATCAAGAATGGAGAGGACAATGTTTCTAATATAATAGGCTTCAAAGCGGATCAGCTGAGACAAAGGTTGAACAACAGCAAACATTAAACCATTAAAGTAAAACTCTCAAATTTCTCATGTCACATGAACCTAATATCATGTATCCAGCTGTACACAAACAACGCAATGCCCAGGGTTTGTTTCCTGCCTTGCGTCCTGTGTTGGCTGGGATTGGCTCCAGCAGATCCCTGTCACCCTGTAGTTAGGATATAGTGGGTTGGGTATTGGATGGAAAATATAATTACTTAGAATCAATTCACACGGGCAATCATTTGTGAATGTGTTTATACAAACATTTGAGTTACTCTTTCATCAGATTTAAAAAAATGACAGCTATAAGAACAAAACAGAAATTAGCTCCAAGCTGTATGACGCATACAATGGCATTAGAGTAATGCATATTTGTCAGTAATTCCATTTTTGAAAAGTTTGGTAAATTAATGGAAAAACATTTAATTGTCACAGAAAGTGCACTCCAGCATTCTGCTGTGTCATGCACATTCATTCTTCTTTTTTTCTAACAATTTGAAGTGAAGCACAAAGGAATGTGGTATCATATGACAACTACAGTGTTCTGTCTGCAGGCTTCTGCACCTTTAAATCAAAATCTTAATAAAACATTTTGTTGACAAAGATTTCAAAATATACAATAAACGCAGCCTAACCCTAACCCTAATAAGTCAATCACCTTGATTGTAATGCCAGTTGGCATCTCTAACTAAAGGCAGCCAACTAAAATATCAAGAGTGCTTTCTCAGGTCTCACAAGGTGTTTTATTGGCTCATTTTGTTCAGCTCAGTGTAACTGATGAGTTAACATTTGTTCTAAAGATGATCATTTTCTCCTGCATTCCAATTAATGTTCTATAGAAAGGCTTTTTTGAAATGTACAGCAAATTTGTACTGTAAATTCTCAGAACTCTGGTGTTATTCTTTACCTGGTCACAATCAGAACACAAAATGTTCTATTACTATGCAATATAGTAATAATATACTACATCAGAATAATAAATATTAAGTAATACTGTATAATTCATTGAGAACAAAATGACATAACAACAGTCAATTGGAACCAAAATAACCAACCCATTGAGAGTTGGATTCAACATCACACCAAAAAGCAAAGCAAAAACTGAAATCATAGGCTGATCCTAGCTGCATGAATTTAATCCCAGCGACTCATAATGGGACTCTGTAGTATGGATAGCCCCCACATGCCTGTAACAAACATATGCTGATAATGCCTAGGCATGCTCCTGATGAGATGGCAGATGGTGTCCTGGGGGATCTACTTCCCCTCTATCGCTCAGTTTAGATGGCCGGCCAGCTCTAGGAAGAGTCCTGGTAGTTTCGAACTTCTTCCATTTGCGGATGATGGAGGCCACTGTGCTCACTGGAACCTTCAAAGCAGCAAAAAGTTTTCTGTAACCTTCCTCAGATTTGTGCCTCGAGACAATCCTGTCTTGGAGGTCTACAGACAATTCCTTTGACTTTATGCTTGGTTTGTGCTCTGACATGAACTGTCAACTGTGGGACCTTATATAGACAGGTGTGTGTCTTTCTAAATCATGTCCAATCAACTGAATTTACCACAGGTGGACTCCAGTTAAGCTGCAGAAACATCTCAAGGATGTTCAGGGGAAACAGGATGAACCTGAGCTCAATTTGGAGCTTCATGGCAAAGGCTGTGAATACTTATGTACATGTGCTTTCTCAGTTTTTTTATTTTCAATAAATTTGCAAAAACCTCAAGTAAACTTTTTTCACGTTGTCATTATGGGGTGTTGTGTGTAGAATTCTGAGGAAAATAATGAATTTTATCCATTTTGGAATAAGGCTGTAACATAACAAAATGTGTAAAAAGTGATGCGCTGTGAATATTTTCCGGATGCACTGTATATATATATATATATATATATATATATATATATATATATATATATATATATATATATATATATATATATATATATATATATATATATAGAAGCAAAGGTTTGTAATACAGTTTGCATATTTGTAGTTGGAGATCCACAAAGGGAGAGAATGAATCGCGTATCATAAAGTAATTTTTATTCCTGAGCTTTCAGCTCCTGCCAGGCACCGTCATCATAGGATAATGATTAGACATGCAAGAATCAAAGACAATATATAGCAAAATTAGGTATATGGGGGGAGTTTGCTTGATAGCCAA
Organism: Polypterus senegalus; assembly: GCF_016835505.1. Lineage (NCBI taxonomy): Eukaryota > Metazoa > Chordata > Cladistia > Polypteriformes > Polypteridae > Polypterus > Polypterus senegalus. The sequence goes on from NC_053154.1 coordinate 38,767,368, forward strand.
GATTCAGCCAGCTCTCTGGCACTTTTAGTACTGGCCGTAAATCTTACTTGTACATTGTCCCACTTAAATGTATGTCCGGTTGAATTTGTGTGTGTATAAATCAGTGATCGTGAGTCCTTCCTTATGACAGTGTTTTGATGCTCCTGTATACATGTTGTGATTCTTTTTGACGTTTGTCCTATGTATATATATAGTTATTATTGTTGTAACAGTCGGAATTATGACATGAAGGCAGGATTTGGTAAGGGTGGTGGGGACGCGATCCATCTAACAAGATGTAGAACTCATCCTACAGAGCAGATTATACAGTAAATAAATGTAGATGAACCTGATGATAATTTGAAAAATGAGATGAAGGAGATGGAACACAAGGAAATTACAAAAGAAAGATGAACTTACTGAATATTAATTACATTAGAATTATTTAGTTTTATAATTGTAGCACAAAAAAGTGAAGGAATCATTCACAGACTGAAATGGAAGAAGTGATCAGGTCAGATGCAGGTTGAAGTAGTTTTATCAGTCACAGTAAACAAAACCCTTGGGTTATAATGCCCTTTATCTATCATTCTGCCACAATATACATTATTGGCTGCATTTCATGTATTTCTATAAGCAATTCAATGGTCTGCGAAAACCACGCCATGCACAGTGAGGCCAGTCTTATGTGACAATCTTTCTAGGCTTTGGCCAGCTGCTTTTACAGAATGTAATGCTGAAATATACAATGGCACTGAATGCTTAAAGGAGACTTCTCTGTGTTTTTTAAAGGATCTACTTTATTTAGTGCTGACTGAAGAACTGTGTTATCGTCAACAAGACTATCTAATGTGGATGGAAAAGTGGAAGACAGAAAAATATCAGAAATTAAACCAACAAGGAAAGAGGGGCAGATATTTTTAATGTTTGCAAAAAAATGTGATTTTCCATTTAATCGCAGGAAGATGCACTAAGACTGTAAAAAGCACTGCTTTATGGCCAGAGAGGCCCAAATTAGTGTTGCCAACAAGATAACCCAGATGGGCATACCAGGTCAAATATGTGACCACCAATTAACATGCTGTACCAAGTCAAAGCAGTTGAGTAGGAATAGGAATTGATTTGTAAGTTCAGAAATTTGAATGTCAGTGAGAAATTAAAATAAAAACAACTGTCTTGGAAAGTGAACATCACTAAGTTTTTTTAATTCAGCCAAATCATTTAAAAAAAATCCATCGTTTTTTTGGAGGACAACAGAGACCACTAAGTAGGATAGAGTTTTAGAGCCAAACACTTGAAGGACAATGGGCATTTAATGGGTATTCTTTGGATTTTCTGCTCAGATGTAACAAAAATGGCTCATTCTGGGGTTATGTGGTTCCTCAAATGACCAGTTACTTAACAAAGAACAATTTTATTATGGGAATGGTTCTTTACAAATAAATTCAGTTCTTTGGGCGTTGTAAAGTTATCTATTATGTGGACAAAGCAGAAATATTTAATGTATATTAGGCTAATTATAATACTGAGAGGGCAAGAAAACCTGAACTTAGTGTGTGCTATTAGATAGATAGATAGATAGATAGATAGATAGATAGATAGATAGATAGATAGATAGATAGATAGATAGATAGATAGATAGATAGATAGATAGATAGATAGATAGATATTTGTCCCAAGGGGGAAACTGGCCTTTTTTTACAAAAGCCCTTTAAATTAATAAATACATAAATAGTTAATAGATAAACAAACAAACAAACAAATAGATAAATAAATAAATATACACACACACACTATGAGTTAAACACACACCAGAATAACTTCTGACTTGGCTGTCACAGTCACAGTGAGGCATTATGTAGACGTATTGCTGTTGGTATAAAGGAGCCCCATAGCATTTCTTGACACACATCTGTTGAATAATTTGTTGGCTAAATGTCCTCAGTGTTAAATGTGTCAGAGAGAGAAAGTGCAGCATTGTTCATAATGGCACTCAGGTTTGTTTTAATCCTCTCCTTCACTACAACCTCCAGGGGGTCCAGACGGAGTCTGCCCTTTTAATTAGCTTTTCAATTTGATGGGCCTCTCTTGAAGTGATGTTACCACCCCAGCACACCACAGCATAGAAAATCTCACTGGTCATCACTGAGTTACAAAAGATGTGAAGAATGTCACTTCTGACTTTAAAGAAACACAGTCTCCTAAGGACAAAAAGCCTGCTCTGTTTCTAATTTAGTTCCTCTGCGTTCCAAGACCAGTCCAACTTGTCATTAATGTGGACCCCCAAGTGGAACATCTCTATATCCACTCCTTAAATAATGACTGGACACAGGTGTGGTGAAAGTCAATAACCAGTTCCTTGGTTTTGCTGATGTTAAGTTGCAGACAATTCTCTTTGCACCAAGTAACAAATGTCTCCCCTGACTCCTCTCCTCTGTCTCATCTCCTTTATCAATGCACCCTGGAAGTGCGGAATCATCTGAGAATTTCTGCAAGTTACATGTTACATGGCCTGGTGTTATATTTGTAGTCTGAGCTGTACAGATAGATACAGAGGTATTCAGTGAGAATCCTTTTAAAGTTATGAACCCAGTCTGATTACCTTTACCTTCTGAAAATGATTACCTTTATACTTATGCAGTTTGACTGTCTTATTAATCAGAAGAGTACAGAGGATATTTTTCTAGATACAGTACCTGAATCACGTATCTCAATTTCCTCACTGGAAATCGGATGCCACAATCCTTCTGGAAATTAAAAAAAAATACAGAATTGTTGAAGTATGAGATGAAAATATAAAAAAGATTAAAATTAAAGTAGCAAAGATGCCCTTACTTACTGTACAAGCAATAGTCCTTTAATTGTACTCCTGCCTTTCATAACTGCCTTCTCTTAACAGCTAAAACCTTCCTTATTTCTCTGTTATTATTTTGTGAGTTGTAGATGTTTTATTGGCATTTCTGCCATTCTTGTTCTTAATTTTCTTTCATTTGTTTTCCATATGAGTTGTAAATGTTATATTTTTTTTTACAATTTACAATTTTTTGATAATTACATTATCAGTGATCTTAAGATATTCTCTAAGAATATATTTGATTTTCCTTTGAATATTGCTGCCTCCAAAACAATGTTTCTCATTGAGATGCTGTCCTTTATTTAAAGTACAATTGATTATTTTGAGTTTTGTAATTGTAACATTTTATAAGAAATTTGAAATGAAAATGGTGGAAAAGATCAGGAGCATGCATGTTTTTATGGGAAACCTATCCCCTTTAACTGCACACTTTAATGAACTAAAGAACCCCATGATATAATCATATTTAGTTGGGCCATCAACCACTATTGATTATTTAATATTAGGTATGGGAGCGCATTGATTAGATATGAATAGAGGATTTGTAACAGGCATTCAGCTCACGAAAGGATGTTCAACGAATTAGACTGAATGTCATTGATATTATACAGCATTAATATTCTCTTTCTTGATTAACTCTCCAATTTCTTATCATTCAACCAGGGTTCTGTCAATGTTCTTTATTTTCTTTTGTTTTTGAATTTATGTTAATAGGTTTGTATATTTTTCTTTTGTCATTTCCTATATTTTGTTATTTTTGTTTAATGTTTTGGATATCTTATTACTGTATTATTTTTATGTATGGTTATTCTGTAAATTATTTTGCACGTGTTCTTAGTTTTATTATATCTTGAACCCAGGAGTTAGGGCCCCCAGTGTTAAAGCTGTGAGACCACCCCTATCACTATTTGAAGGACCAGCATGCCATAAAGATGACCACTGACTCTGTCAATCTCTCTCCAGCTGTCCTTTGATTTTGTTTTGTTTTAGTTCTTCTTTTTGATTCCTCTTGGTTTTGCACTTTCTGCTCTTGGTTAGGATTTTGTTTTTAATTTTGTTTTTTTGAGTTGAACTAATTTCTTCTTGGATTTCTTTCTTAAGCAATATTTTGCAACTGTTTCTTGATCCTTATTAAATCTATTTAATTGAGTTTGGATTTCTGTTTTTGAATAAAACCTTCTTATTCTTATGCTTATTATTATTATTATTTTACAAGGACCATTATGTTACTTGGATCGGGGCATTTACAGTTACCCTCCCATTTCTGAGATTTTGATTTTAAAAAGTCTTCCCATTTTTCATTGGCCCGTGTAGGCCAAAATCTTGCTTCTTGATTAATGGGCCAGGCTGCTTTTGTTTTTAGGTTATGTCTAGAGCCTTGCAGCCTATGTTTTGCAATAGTTTTTTTTTTATCTTTTATGAGCTGTCACATGAGCTAACACATTTGTGCCAAAGCACAAACAAAAAAATCAAAAAATGATAACATTGCAAACAAAATGAACACACAAAGTGAAATTGCAAATGAAAAGATGAAAATGCAAGCAGAAAAGTGATTTACAAAAACATTGGTGGCTCAGTATCAAGAAACAGGAAAATCCAAGGAGCTCATATCGTTCTAAACTTGATAAGTCCTTGTAAAAAATGTTTTCACTATTTTTTCAGACTTACAGCTTGACCTTTTGAAGTTGTACCACACCCTATTGAGAAGCAAGTGTTCGTGTAAGTCTGGGTGCAGCAGCAGCTCACCTTACATGCCAGTTTAGTCCATCAGGAAAATACATTTATGTTCATCTCAGTTTTGCCACAAAGCAAACACGCTGATTTGCTGAACCCAGGCTTACAAAAAAATCTGCCCGTGAGAAGGCAATAACACCATTTCTAAAGGTTCATGCTACATAATGCAATCTAAATGTGCTCTTTTATATTTTTTATAAAACAACTATTAAATTCATATTCAGTACTTTAAAAATAACAGCAGAGTCAAATTAACTTTCCTAATCTCTTTATGGCATTATTTTATCACACTTATAACACCCAGGTTTGTTTGGTGCAATTCTTTCCACCCACCAGCATTCTAATTTTACTTTGCACTCATATCTGCATTTTCTATACAACACAATTTGCTACCAACATTTGCCTGTAGTGTGTGTGAGACTTGTTAATGTTGCTACCACTTATATGTGGCAAGTGTTCCCTATTTAAATGTTCTAAATCTATATATAAATAAAATGACAAATTGTTTGGCATATTTCCATGACCAGCATAACATTGTAAACCATTCAGTGTCATCCATGCTTGGGCGTGACATCATTCGGTGTCCATCTATGCTCAGACAGAAAAACTATGACGTCAGTTCCTCCTCCATCCACCCTGGACCACATACTGTATATGATCTTTCAGAACTCAAAGTCAGTATTCAGTTAAGAACCCACATCTAGGAGTAAAAGCTTAACACACAAGGGGCCTCATGTATAACACCGTGTGTAGAATTCACACTATAACATGGCGTATGGACATAATTGGAAATGTGTATATGTGCAAAAAAATTCAGATGCATAAAACTGTGCATAAGCAAAGTTCAATTTACTTCCTCTTTATAAATCTCAATCAACGTGAATTTTAATGCACATGCCTACCGCCTCATCCCGACTACTCCTCAAATTTTGCACATTTGAATATGCAAATCAATATAAATAGCCCTTTCAATGTTTTATTAAAAGGCAATGGCAAAAGCATGTGGAAAAATAAGAATTTCAGTGAATGCACAGTGGAGGCAAGGAAAAATGTACTATTTGTTGGCTTAAGCAGTGTTATAAGCAAGAAAAGTAAATTATGGAGTGATACAGTGTGGTGGAGACACTCGAAAGTTCAAGCTCAGAAAGTTGCACAGTGCCCAAAATAAAACTTGTCAAAAATCAAAATCCATGTAAATAGGTAAGTCACAGCCCACCGTCTGTTCATTATTAAAAGCTGATCCCCCAAGCTGAGGATGCAATGATGGTGCTCCTGTGCCAAGCATACCTGCTCACACAACACTGCTTCGGAAACCGCTGGGCAATCATCTGTCTGTGTGATGACAGACATTGTTCTGTAGTCATAAAATGCAATAGTGGATGCTGTAAGAAATGTGGCCAATGAACTAAGGAATATAAGGGATGTACTATGTGATACTGACAACAAATTTAATTAATTGATTAAAAATAAATGCTGCATCTGATTATCTTTTTACATTCTGCCAATTACATTAAATTAAGCTGTAAAACTGTCCAATTTCAGGTTCAATATAACACATCTCTTTAGTCATGGGCAAGCCACGATTGTGTGCAACATTATGCAGCACGCTACATGCCTGCACAATGTGACACATTTTCTGGGGGCTATAGAGCAGCACATTAATAGAGTGGAAATGCTTTCAATTTACTTAAGTAAATTCATTCTCTTAAGGCACCTTTATAGTGTGGCGTCAGATTGATTCTCTGTTCGTTACATGGCTATTTGAGGTGACTCGCTATTCTTAAAAGGACTGCTCATCTTTTGCCGCACTTTTTGGAAAAAGCACCTCCAACTGTGCAGCGTTACCATTTTTATAGGCTCTCCTATTATAGATGATGTAATGCCAGCTCATTTTTTTGTTGATTCATTCCTTGCTGATATAACTTGTCCAGCACCATTGCAATAGCAATGTGCATGCAGTTGACCACTCTGATTACGTTTGGAAAACCGGACGTTGCTGGGAATTGTTCTTTTTTGTTTTCAAGTTCAACAACAGTGTAAGGAAATCTTATATATCTGGATGACAAGAGGATAATACTAATCGATATAGCTGGCATGGTGCGACTCAGTGATGTTTATGAAATACTCGATCTGTCAGCAAATTCACATTGAAAAGCTCCTGTGGCTAAAAATCTGAGAATGGGCAGGACTTGCAAAGAAAAAGATAGAGCACAATATCTCAAAGTCTGCCTTTGTTAAGCCGGTGCCAGTTCAGCACACAGGATAGCTCTTGAAAATCAAAATCGGCTTAGAAGCCAGCTATTATCATTTCTAAATATGCATTCTCTTCTAATTCTTCTAATTCTTCCATTTGCAATGTTTTCCAACAATGCTAAAGCAGCTATGGTAGTTGGAATAGTTTGGCAGTTCTGTGCACCGTTATATTGTTACAGAATGAGTACAATCAAGTGCCTTAATTTAATTTTGGTGTATTTGATAAATCCCAAGTCATTGATGCCAGTGTAAAAAAGAATGGGACGCCACACAGAAACAGTAGCACTGCTTTGACGCTGGGTGCCGCCTGTTTGCAAAACCAAGCAGAAAAGTGAGCAAAGCTTAGTTTTTATACATCTCCACGTGTGCATGGAAATGGGTGTACGCAACGTTTTTGTGCATATGCACTGTTTACAGATGAGGCCCCAGGAGTGACTATAACAAAGAAAAGCTCAACTGGGCCAATTTTGTTCTCTTTTCTCAACCATTTTATTTTCTTGATAGCCTTGCCTATTAAATTGGGTTTACCATATTGTTACCCCAGCCCTATATCTTTTGTCTAGTTTTGTAAGAATAGGTAAGAAAAAAAAGAGTACAAAGTGATTTTTGATGGTACAGTATACTTCCTCACATCATCTGCAAATGCAAACAAAGATCTTTACATATTTTGTATATCAAAAAACCTATTTAAAAATCTGAGATCAAGATAGGTTTTTGACATTAAAGAGCTACATCATTATTTTTGGGGTTGCATTTCCTCTCCCATATTACCTCTTCATGTGATCTTCTAATAAAGTTTGTATCAGGCTGCAAGGTTGAGTATAACATATTAAGGTAAACTTTCAATATATTTATTTTAGTTCTAACTTGAAAGATTAAGTACAGCTGGTATTAACAATGAGCTTTTGGGCATCTATTACAGCTATGCAAGAAGTATAAAACATGCAGCATACAGTACATTAACACAAAAGCGGTTTAATTTTTTTTCTTCTTTAAAGATGAAACTGAACCATTTTGCACCTTTGACCTTACTTTTGCATGTAATTACTACTGTGTTCCTTGCTGCTCATGATATGGAGAAATGACACTGGAAACAGTTCAGAAACTGAAGCTGTATGTCCCTTTCCAATAACTCAACCTAGGAAAGCATTTCCTAACTCAATCACACAAACATAAGAATCATAAAGTAAGGTGTTTCTATTGCAGACTAGTAATGGAAGAACACATGAGGGAGATCAACTGAATACTGCAATGTGCCAGCAACTATGCAAACACATTTGAAAAACACTACAAAAGAAGCAGCTTAGCATCTTCATTACAGTATTACATTCAGGAAAATACTCAGCAGGGATCACCATTTTCTTAGCTGAATTGTGGGAATGTGGAGTAAACTACTGAGCCACGTAGTTGAAGCAGAAACGTCGACATCCTTAAGAAGAGTCTGGATGAGATATTGGGATATTGAGACAGTTAGCTGTTAACTAAATAAACAAGCTTGATGCCTGAATGGTCTCCTCTTGATTGTCAAGTTTCTGCATAATTTATTTCAATATGTATTAGATTTTATCTCAGGTTTTATAATTATTGCTATCTGTAATAATTAGAATCTATTCTGCTAGCAGTAATAACATTTTTATATCATACTTACCTTCTTCTTTATTCTTTCTACATCTTATGCAACAACCTAAAAAAAGGTTAAAATTTAGTACCACTTATCTCCACTCTATTGTTAAACTAGTTTTCTTAATAAGAGATATGATGGCATCCATTTACCCATTCATTTCATTCAATTCAACTCATTTTAATAGGATATAATTCATATTTCTGAGCCAGTGGAGCAATATATATTTACAATACAATGTACTTCAAGTTAAAAAAAAAGTTGCATCCAGTAACAATCACGTAAATCATGTCTTTTCAAAGCCTGTTTATTTCTTTTGCAGTTGCAACAAATGAGAAGACAAACTTTATACCGAGACAAACATTCTAAAGAAATGCCTGTAAATGTCGGAAAAGAAAGCAGGGTGTTTACCGAAAACACAGGGAGAACATGAAAGCTTTACATAGTTTTCACCATGCTGGGACCACAACTGAAGCAGTCCATGGAGTTTTAAGTCAGCAGTCACCATTGTAACTCCCACACTTTGACACTGCACTCCTAACTTATCTTGAGACTAAGATACGTTAATCTTTTTTAAAGTGGGTTGATGCAAATCTCTTTAAAATAAACCTTTTTTGTAATGAATATCAAGCAAACAAATGTCTAGTGCTGCACATTAAAAAAAAAATAAATAAAACTACTCACATTTGCCCAAAATAATCAATAAGATCAAAGAAAGCGAAATAAAAAATATTGCAGTTATCTCCCATGCTTCCATACCTATAAAGCAATACAAAAAATAACATTATATATCAGTCAAAACTCCTTACACTTTAAAACTCAGTTTCTTCTACTCTAGTTCATTAAACTAGTCAAGCAGAAAATGTAATATACATACATGTTACATAGTGCCCTATAGCACAAATTTAGTCTTCATTACTGAAGGTATGGAAATACAGCCATCCTTTCAAAAGGAGACGTCAGTATCAGGTATCACACTATTGAAGAAAATAACCAAGGAAATAAAAGAAATACATTCATTCTTTGTATGTTTTTGCATTGCCTTGTTTAAGCTCTCCCATAGTGTGCATTTCTTTTGCAATAATCATGAAAATACAATAGATACCATATTTATGCAAAAAAGCTAAATTTATGGTACAATCAATATCTTCATACATCTGTCAATATTATTAATCTAAAATACATAAAAACCTTAACAATCCGTTTGACCATCTTTTCTATTGTACTGTAAAATCAAATAAAATAAAACCTCTCACAGCGACAAACACTTCATTGTCAGACACATCTCTTTAAGATATAAATCAGCTCTATGCAAATGCAAATTCTGTCCCTGTAGATCACAGTTACATGTACAGTGCATACGCTACTCCTCTGTTGCTACTCCTGTTGGTGCATTCTTAGACTTACTAAACTTTAGCAACATACACCTGTGGACTACAACCCACTGCCTTTAGACTTCACCCAGATATGACTGCCACTGTAGCTTATTTTTTAGAAGTGTTCTGTCTCCCTTACCCTAACCTAACAGAGAAAATAACTTGTTTTCCAAACCCCCAGCAGTAAAATAAAGCCAAATGTGCAAGCAGCAAAACAGGCTTAAAAAGTTGTAATCAAACAATTAGTGCCATAAATAAATACAAAGTGAGGAAATTAATGCCATACAACCTGGATCATCCTGTAGTTCTGAAAACAACGACAGGTTTGTCGATTCCAGACAGCCCTTCTCTTATTAGTTAAATAAAGTCTCAGCAGTCACTCAAAGCATTTAGGTGACTGGTTGCTCTGCCTCAGAGACTTCTCTCTTTCTGGTCATCATCTAATTGGCCTCTTCTCTAGCCAGCTCATTGTCTGGCTTTTTACAGCTTATTCCTTGGTGGCCCTGTCTAAGTCCCATTTGTTCAGACTCACAAATCTAAAACCAGTCTCTTATCCCTCAAACTTTCTTTCCAGAGGGGAAAAGGATGCTAAAGTCTCATGGTCTCCAAAATTCAGATCTCATAATCAGTCAAAGGTGACGTATTATTTCATATTTAGAAGCAACATGTCAGGAGATATTTGCCTCCCAGAAGCAGGTCTTTTCAGTGAGAAAACATATTCCTAAATAAAAAAAACCTAGGGAAAGGGTTATAGTGAAGTGCTCTTGTACCTCCTTCTAGTACCTTCTAGCACTTTAAAGACATTACAGAGACAATTATCACAAAATACTAGATGTTACATATACACAAGCAGTGCAGTCCTTAACTCGGTTAGTTTCTCTTCATTCCCGAGTATAATTTCAGCCCAAATGCACCATCCAATAAACTGAATTTTACAGTTTATAACAATGTTTATACATTTCCAGTTTGCTAATTGTTTAAAACTTTCTCATTATTGTTTATTCTGCCATTTCATGTGTCACAGCATTTATTCCATCTCGATTAAGTTCTTGTTATGCTGAAAACAGAATTTCCCACAGGTGGCTGCTCTCATAATTCTTGGTTTTAGCTCTCTGTAGTCTCATGGGGGCCAGACATAAATCCCTGTAACAAGAATACATGTCTTGGGACATCTTGCTAATATCTAGGGGGTGTATAACAGGAGAATCCACTGCTGAAAAGCCTATGTTCTCAAGTGATTCTTTCTAAAAATCTGCCCCAATTATTTTCAGTTTTGGGTACAACCAAAAACACAAGTGGATTTATTACATTTGCTAAGACAACATTAAGAGAAATTTTTCAGAATAACATTTATTCAGTATTGTGGTGTATTTTCTGGTATGGCATGTTTGCTGTTTACAATTTACCAGTAATAATAAGTTAATTAATTTATTCTTTTAGAAGTGCAGTCAGATGTTGGAAGCTGTGAAGTGCCATCTGTAGTTTGTGGATCTGCTAGAGTGGCATCAGTATTGTTAAGCACAATTACTTTTTAAGGGGTATTGACTACAGAAACAGGCATATTTTATTGCTCTTCAGTATCAACAAAAATACTTCACTTAACAGGAGTTCTTTTCACCTCCGTTTAAGTGGGTGTAACAGCGCACTGTTTAGCTTAAATTAACATTGTAGAGCTTATCTTTATGTACACTTAGCTGCCATTATTTTCAACCTCATGTTTACTCATCATAACTGTTGCAATAACTAGTCATGTTGACAATAATCTAACGATTGTATTTGAGAATCAGGAAATGAAAAGTACAGAAGAAAATTGGCATGGTTAGTACCGGAAAAGCAAAGATATTTTTAAAACAAAATAAAGTACACAAGATAGAAATCACAGTCATCAAGAACAGAGTGCAAGGGTCAAAATCCAGGAAATAAGCATGTAATGAAAGCCAAAATGAAAAAGGTCAGGAAAAGAAGGGATTCATAACTAGGAATCCTGCAAGAAAAAAAAAAATTAAGTACAAATTTCAAATTTGTGTGACAGAGACCACATATACACTCACCTGAAGGATTATTAGGAACACCTGTTCAATTTCTCATTAATGAAATTATCTAATCAACCAATCACACGGCAGTTGCTTCAATGCATTTAGGGGTGTGGTCCTTGGTCAAGACAATCTCCTGAACTCCAAACTGAATGTCAGAATGGGAAAGAAAGGAGATTTAAGCAATTTTCAGCGTGGCATGGTTGTTGGTGCCAGATGGCCGGTCTGAGTATTTCACAATCTGCTCAGTTACTGGGATTTTCACGCACAACCATTTCTAGGGTTTACAAAGAGTGGTGTGAAAAGAGAAAAACATCCAGTATGCGGCAGTCCTGTGGGCGAAAATGTCTTGATGATGCTAGAGGTCAGAGGAGAATGGGCCGACTGATTCAAGCTGATAGAAGAGCAACTTTGACTGAAATAACCACTCGTTACAACCGAGGTATGCAGCAAAGCATTTGTGAAGCCACAACACGCACAACCTTGAGGCAGATGGGCTACAACAGCAGAAGACCCCACCGGGTACCACTCATCTCCTCTACAAATAGGAAAAAGAGGCTACAATTTGCACGAGCTTACCAAAATTGGACAGTTGAAGACTGGAAAAATGTTGCCTGGTCTGATGAGTCTCGATTTCTGTTTTGACATTCAAATGGTAGAGTCAGAATTTGGCGTAAACAGAATGAGAACATGGATCCATCATGCCTTGTTACCACTGTGCTGGCTGGTGGTGGTGGTGTAATGGTGTGGGGGATGTTTTCTTGGCAAACTTTAGGCCCCTTAGTGCCAATTGGGCATCGTTTAAATGCCACGGGCTACCTGAGCATTGTTTCTGACCATGTCCATCCCTTCATGACCACCATGTACCCATCCTCTGATGGCTACTTCCAGCAGGATAATGCCACATGTCACAAAGCTCGAATCATTTCAAATTGGTTTCTTGAACATGACAATGAGTTCACTGTACTAAAATGGCCCCCACAGTCACCAGATCTCAACCCAATAGAGCATCTTTGGGATGTGATGAAACGGGAGCTTCGTGCCATGGATGTGCATCCCACAAATCTCCATCAACTGCAAGATGCTATCCTATCAATATGGGCCAAAATTTCTAAAGAATGCTTTCAGCACCTTGTTGAATCAATGCCACGTAGAATTAAGGCAGTTCTGAAGGCGAAAGGGGGTCAGACACTGTATTAGTATGGTGTTCCTAATAATCCTTTAGGTGAATATACAGTAGAAGGAAGCAAAGCATCATTCAGCATCATTCACTTTTACCACAAGTCCAGTGATGTCTTCTACTGCCAAAGTATAATCTGGATTTACTTAATAGGCTTTTAATTGCAACAACAACAGCATTTATTTATATAGAACATTTTCATACAAATGATGTAGCTCAAAGTGCTTTACATGATGAAGAAAGAGAAAAAAGACAAAATAAATAAGAAAATAGAATTAGGGAACACTAATTAACATGGAATAAAAGTAAGGTCCGGTGGCCAGGGAGGACAGAAAAAAACAAAAATACTCCAGACAGCTGGAGGAAAAAAATAAAATCTGCAGGGGTTCCAGACCACGAGACCACCCAGCCCCCACTAGGCATTCTACCTAACATAAATGATCTCAATCCATCCTTATTGTATTCAGGTTATGTTTGCTTTTAACATATGTAATGCACACACACAGCACACAATTATATGTTTATGTATATGCTTGCTATTGGATAGAGTATGATGACAAGAGCACCATTGGTTTTTGTTGCTTAAATCACCGCTCATATTTTGAAACTCTGCCCTCAGGAGGCATTAGATTGATTTAGAAATGTCACATCAGTAAATCATGTAATTGTTCCCATCCACATTTAAGACACATTAATTCATGGTCGTCTTCAGACGTATAATATATACACCTTGCCCACTAAGATTATTTTTTGTGCAGAATTACTTTGCTTTCTGGTAGTTATTTACAGTTGTATTTTTCTTCTTATGTTGACATCATTTTAGAGCTGGTTTTCTTTGAGGGTGCTGCCATTTTGTAATTATTTTTGTGGCCATGGCTATGTTAGATGCAGCACACTCTGCCGTCCATATTTATACCTGTGTCATGACACATTACATTATCCTACAGTCACTACTTAAGATGGTGTCATTGTAACAAGGTATTAAAGCTTTAGGACAATATAAACCCAATTTTCATTAAAAATTCTTTATACTTAAGGCTTAAGTCTTTAAGCCTAGAAACCTGCTCTGTGTATTTATTGACTCAGAATGTTAGGATTTCACTCTTGTTTTAGACAATTGTTTTTCTTTTAGATATCTCTGGATTTTGGCCCTGTTCCCTCTCTCATTATTTTGCCTCCAGCCATAAGCTGTTTCATAATTTAGTCCATTTTCTTTTTTCTTTTCTTAGTGAACACCAAGGTTTTTAAAAAAAAATGATTCTAATAGTATTCTATAATGATTCGCAACCATTGAAGTTAAGGACAAGGGAATGGGGCTGCTGAGGGTGCTGCTGCATCCCTATTGCCTGGGATAATAACTGAGTTTTTGCAAGACTGGATTTATTGCATGGGCTAACCTGGCTGCAGCCCAGGACCCCGCAAATGTATTAACTTGTATAAAAACATAACTGTTGTTTGCTTTTCATAGAAATATTCCTGTCACTGGCCAATCATTTTCTCTTTAACCTCATTATTATTTTGTATGATATGACTCCTCCAACACTAGTCAAACACACACCGCCTCCCAAGACTGCTGTTGACATAAGGCAGGAGAATTTTTGGAAAATGAGCTATCTAAATGTAAAGTGTGTAAAGAGGAGAGTAATTTATAGGGTTAGTGATATTTCTTCTGAAATGGCCAGTGACTGCATTAGTGCAGTAGATTCTAGTTGTAGTGGAAGTGAACCATAGGGAGGTGAGGACTTTTCTCAAGTCCACAGTGATTTTAAACTGGTCTAGACCATTGTTATTTCATTCCATTCCTCTTAATGTGATTACAATATTCAAGTTCATGTCTTTGTTTTTTTAAGTAACTAGTAGCCCAATAAGCAACAAGTTCAATCTTTCACTTTGTGTGCATATTGCTTTATTGGCAGGAGAAGTTAGGTAGGGTCTTTTGTGTTTACTTGCACCTCAGGCTCATGTATAGGTTTCACCAACAATGAGTGCCACACATTGAAAGCAAAACCCAGGCTGCTCATGAGCTCTGATGTCATGACGAGCTGCTAGCTTTCTTTCCACTCAGTGTATGAAATTCAGAAGGCTGAGGTTGAAATACCTTATGGATTATCAATTAAAAACGTGTCAGCTTACTTGTCAGGTGTTTGCATTTTGTCATCTGTAGTAAGAAATCTCTTTTAAAAATATAACCCTAATTTAATTCACTTATAAAGAGATTCACTAAAGACTACATATCTGAGCAGAAGGCTGTTGTTTACAAATTAGATACATACATACATACATACATACATACATACATACATACATACATACATACATACATACATACATACTTACATACATAAAACTTTACTTGTCCCAAGCAGGAAATTTGACGTTTTACAGATGTCTAACTAAATAATACACTGTTTTTTTTACCTATTTACCTGTTGGGTGCCATGGGTGCAAGTGGGTGATGCAAGGACTGAGGAGCCCAATGGCACGAGTTCTTACAGACTATGTGGGAGGAAGAGCAGAAGCAATTCTGGGTTGGCCAACATAAAAAGAGTTGTCTGTCTCACAAAGACGAGCCAGAGTCAAGTGGAAGGTGGACAAAACTTGCTTGGAGGAGTGGAAGAGGCAGTGACCAAGAGAGAGATAATAAGAAGAGTCATTGTGTGCTGTATTATTCTTGTACTTGCGGCAGTGATGGTGGGAAACATTGGTTTGAAGAGCTTCTTATATAATAAAAGGCTCTTTGTGCTTTTAACTTGTGCCTTGTGTCTGTTGTGCTTGGTTAGGGGTAGCTGGAGCACCCCCTGGTGTCTACAATATGTATATAAGGAAGAAGCTTAGTGGGCCAAGTGGAGGTAATTACCTGAAAGGTGAGGGTTCAAAAGGTGGGAGTGCCTTGGGTTGGCAGAGATATAATGGCAGGAATATATCCCAGGGATATAATGACCTCGGAATTTAACCCAGAGAAATCCCTCCAGGAACAGGCCTTTGCACTTGTGACGAATAGTTGAACAGGTGTCCTGTGCCTTATTGATAAATGATCTTCCACCTAAACTCACCCAGCTGATCTGGGGGCAATCTTACAATAGCATGATCTCTCTGCTAGGGAAAAACCTTAGGGCAGAAACCTACTTGGGAAATCCAGAATGAAATCCCTGTGAACCTAGATGGAGTTGTGTCTCTGATTTGGAGTCCCATTCTTATATTGCGGAGCATGCTTTGATGAGCTCTGATACATAGTGGAGGGCTCTGCGAGGTGACAAATGGGTCTGAGGAGAGACACAGGCGTGGCTACGGAGGAATGCCGGGAAGCAGCTGGAGCCCATCCGGGTTCCTATTTAAGGGGCCGCCTCCCTCCAGTCATCGGCGGAAGTCGGGTGGAAGAGGACGGAGCTAGAGAGGGGACTGGAGGCGGCCAGGAGAAAGGCATTGAGACTGTGAGGCCTGGACATTGGGGGATCGGTGCTGGAGGCACTGGGCTTTGTGGTGCACGTTATTTGTAAATAAGATTTGTAAATAAACAGTGTGTGGTGAACTTAAGATGTCCGTCTGCCTGTGTCCGGGTTCAAGTTCACAATATATATAGGTCTGAAAACACACCAGAATTATTATAAAGCAAGAAACTTTAAAATGAAAGAAAACTTCTTTAGTAAATATGCTCAATTAATGAAGGTCAGTGGGATTTAATGAAAAAGAAAGTAATTTCTTAAATATTTCGCTGATATATGCGGTGGTGGTTTGCAGAAAATGTCTTCTTATTGGCTTGGTTATTTGGCACAGCATGTCAGGAGTCTGTGACGGAGTAGGGTTGGTGCAAGTTTTTAAAGAGTAGTGCAGCTCAGTGTTAATAAGCATGAAAAGCAAGAAAAGCCATGCTGTCATGTGAGTACTTCATTGTGGAATTGGCAGATTAATTATTAACATGCATGAGAGCTATTGGTACTGCCATACCTCACTAGCTCTCTGTGGTTTAAGTAGAGCAGCAACTTCACTAGCAGAGCTATAGAAAAGTCTGAGTAGGTCAGAAAGGAAAAAGAGGAGAAAATGAAGAAAGGAAATCAGGAAAAAGCGAGAAATAAAGAGAGCAGAAACAGGTAGTTGAGCCAGTGCAAGAAAAAAGAGGTGAAGTGGTCAGAGACGCCCTGCGACAGAGAAAATGAAATGGCATTCCAGGGGTAGTACACACACATTGAGTAGTTTGAATCAGGGACAATCATGGGCTCTGAGAGTTTTGTGGTGACCAGTGAATGTGAGAAGAAGGGGGACCTGGGTTTGGTGGATCTCCAGCAGGTAAGAAAGGAGGGTGCTGGGGAAAGAGTCAGGAATGGGACAGTGTTTGCTGGTGTCTCACTCCTGCTGAGAAGACCCAGTGGATGAGCAGGGAAAGTAAGACAGAGAGGGAAGCACTGGAGACACTATAAGGAGAAAGTCAATTATTGCCCTTAGTATTATTCCTGTTTTTTTCTATTTTTCGGATTTACTTATTTATTAATTGTATCTTGTCCTCACAACACAACTGTTTTACGGACAATTATTCTTAGATGGTTTTAATTACCTGAACTACATTTTGAACACTGTTGGCCACTGATTGTGATTAAATACATGCTTTTTGCACTTTGATCCTTTAACTTGTTATGTGCTCACTTGGCCTAGTCCATCGTTGGTTATGAACCACCGATACTCTAGAAAACACGTGGTGCCCATAGGCCACAGGTACGCATATGGACAATCCTAAGACTATTCAAAAACTGGCAATGCTTTGTGGAACTTTACGTTTGCCTCACCGTACTGACCATGTCTATTAAATTTCTTCAAAGATGATCGTCAAAGACAACACTATTGTATGTTATTTCCTTCCATTGTTTTTATTTAGGATATTAATAAAACAACACTCTGTTTGCTTTCTTAAGTGTTATATTTCATTGTCTTAATATCCTAATAGGCTCTGGCTAGTAATATATTGGGTTTAATAGGACCAGGATTCATACAGAAAATAGTCTCTGGGACCTGCTTGATTCAGGCTTTCATTCTTTTTCTCTGAGTTTGTGTATGTCTATACATATCAAACAATGTAGGAACTGTGGTTGTCTTCGATTTATATTTAGTGTATCAGTTTATTGTTACTATCATTAAACTTTTGGCTCTTACTTTTCCAAATTTTCCTTTAGAGCAGCGATGATGAAAAGGCATTGACTCAAAGCATGTGACTTACAGGAAAGGAACTCAGAACAAGAATTATAATTGCTGTGTTCATGGCAGTACATTGCATAAAAGACTAAGACACACATATAGTACTGTACATTGTTACCTACATAGCACTGTACATCTCTTTCTTATCTAATAAACTACAGAATAATTGACATTACACCAGATGTTCTCTTAGAAACATAAAGATTTACATACTATTATCAAAGGCAGTTAGTCTCTGCTAGTGACACACCCATTGAAGGCTCAGCAGATGAAATACTGTCCTTCTATCTTTCACTTTTGTTTAATTTTGCATGTAAAGAAATATCCACTTATTATTTGTTCAGGTTAACCCAGGTCATTTCTCATTTATCAATGTGTTCACATCTGGCTTTATGTACTGTAATATTGATCTACTGTATATTGATACTACATTCATATTAAGTACAGTATTTAGCACTCCTAGTATACATTGTACACACAGTGTGCTTCTCCTTTTGCTCCAAACAAAAATGCAACTGTATTATGAACTAACTAACAGTATTATGTTCATATTATCGTAAATGTCAGATAAAACACATTAAATGCAAACCGCATTCTTAATTCATTAACAATCCTTTTCAACAGACGTTTTACACAGTTTTTAATGTGAAACATTTTCAGACATTATTATTCTTGTTGTTATTCATTTGGCATCTGTACTCATCTACAGTAATTAATGAAGATCAAGATACTTTAAACTTGTTTGCAGATATTTTTTGCAGCATGAGCACAGTGCTGTTAGTTAGCCTGCTCAGATTTTACAATGAACAATGAAATGGGGATACTCTGACAAAAATTCCAGTACCTTATGACATTTAATCACAAGTATCAGAAAGAGTAAACTCACTCACCTTAAAGAAGAGAAGCACCAATATATGTGATTTTTCTGCTGTTTAAGTGAAAATGTTAAATTTAAACAAAACAGTCTTTCAGTCTATAAACCTCCTCCCAAAACAAATACAAATCTTCACACCCAAACCTCTCTGCTCATCCTGTTTCCATCCTGTTCTACTGCTTCCTTCATCTGTGCTTATGAAGCATTAGATATGGGAGGGCACAATCACCAAGTTACTTAAATCTTTCTGTTAACTCATCTCTAATTGCTACACCCATTCATTTCTTCTGCTAACCACCTAATTTATTGCAATAAAGGAGACGTGATACAACTTGCAATTGAAAGGCTTTTTTTTTTAACTGCAGGCGTTTAATTAACCTCACTGTTTTTTTGCATTTCATGAAGTTAAAGCAGCTCTTTCATCTTTGTTATATGGAAGGAGCTATGAACAAGACGATCAGTGAACCCTTCATTATACAGTATGCTGTGGAGTATTCCTGTTGTTCAAATTCCCTGGCTAATTGTCCTAGGGTATCAGGGTCCTTGTCATTGGGCTCATCACCCACACAGGATAAGAATGATTCAGAGACATAAAACCTCAACTTTATAAGGTACAGCATAATGGAAGAAGTTAAAGTAAGTAATTAAGGCTTTCATAGAGCAGACAGTTTGTAATGAATACATTCAGGTAGGGTTGATAATTAGCTGTGCTCTTCCATTTTTTGTATAATCCTTTTATAACAATTCACACTGTAAAAAAATTTTAAGAAAATAAAGTTAACTTTGGAATATGAAACTTATTTGGTAAATGTTCTTGAATTTGCCTCTGGTTCTCCACATTTCTGTGGGACAGCAAAACACACACGTATGGAATGGCACTGTAAAACATTAGGTGCCTAATGTGATAAGCTCTTAAAACTGCAAAAAGCTATGCTGTAGTTATACACATATCTGTGGTATGAAGACACATCTGATAAACATTCAGAGCTTGCCACTCGTGCTTTTAAGAACTGTATGAGAGTGCTTTGTATAATACCAATGGGTGTGAACAAACCTTCACTAATTCAAACCTTGTCATGCAGTGCGCAGAAGTTGCAGCAACTCAGAAACTGGAAAATTTACCACAAAAGTGCAAGTCATCATTTTCAGCCCCAACAGGATAAAGAAGTCATATATTCAGGGATTTAGATGGGTGAAGGCATTTCATCATTTGGAAGAATTACTACACTAACTATGAAACTGGGAATCACTTTCTTTTGTTCATTTTCATTCCACTTTGTCTGGTGAGTGTCACTGTAGCACCATGCTGAGATGACCAGGCAACTTTGTCTCCAGCAATTTCCTCCAGCTAAACTTGAATAACACCAAGAAGATCCCAACACAGGGGAAATACGTGGCACAGTACCTCTTGTGTTTCCTGGGTCTGTCCAATTGGGCAAACCTGGGACACTTGTCATATGAAATTCTCAGGGCATTTTGACAGACTCCGCTCAGTAGAAAGAAGAGGAAGTTGTACTAAGCAGTCTTCTCATATCACCAAACACTTCATGCTGTCACGGAGAGGAAGCCTAGAAACTGTGCAAGAACTTTATTTCATCTAATTGTGCGTGCAATCAACTCAAAACTTGTGACAACAGGTGAGAATGAGGATTTGCACTGACCAGGAATCATATTAATTTCCACTTCACCAGTATGACATTCATAAACCTGCTGTCATTAAACCAATTCATTGGTCAACCTTACAATCACAGCAACTGCCCCCACTATTAAGGTCTAGAACATGATGTATTCAGGGGCCACATACATGACCTCTCCTCAGAATCAAGAGAGGCTCGCCCTCAAGTGGAATAAATTCATTCTTAATACTGTAGAAGCATTTGCTAGTCATTCTTAGAACTCTAAAACTAAATACCCATTTGAATTTTACATATCTCTCCAATGAGTATGCCATGCATCCATCTGAACCATCTCATCACTAGTGGCCTCATGCATAACGTGGTGTGTGGAATTCACACTAAAACATGGCATACAGACAACAGTGGAAATGTTCGTACGCACAAAAAAATCCAGATGCATAAATCTGTGCATTTGCCAACTTCCATATTCTTCAGCTGCAATAATCCCAGTCAGTGTGAAAAGTAATGCATGTGCACGTGCTTGCTGTCCCGCCCCAGCTCCTCCCAGAATTACACCTCTTTGAATATGCAAATCAATATAAATAGCCATTAATCTCAGCATTCTGTGAAAAGGCAATTGCAAAACCAAGAGGGAAATAGAAGAATTTCAGTGAATACCAAGTGGAGGCAACGGAAAACGTACTATTTGTTGGTTTAAACAACAAAAGGAAGTTGATCGAATGATATAGAGTGTCAGAGAAACTCGAAAGCTCAAGTTCACAAAGTCGCACAGTGCCCAAAATGAAAAGGAAGTTAGCAGATATCAATGTCACCGTGAAAAGGCGAGTTGTAGCCCACCGTCTGAGTGTCATATGAAAGCTTATTAGGGTACAGAGAAAAGAAAAAAAAAAATAGGGACACAATGGGAAAAAAGCTCGAAATGACAACTTTAATCTCAAAATTTCCACTTTAATCATGTAGTTTATTTTGTCATTAAAGTAGAACATCACAAACTTCATCTTAAAATCGTTTAATTTACTAGTTTCTCAAATCCCTTCATAACTAAAGTAGCACGTTAATGCTTTGTTTTGTATGCGTTCTTCTATGTGCTCTATGTGTGCGAATCACTACGTGCTTCTTAAACAGGCTTTTTCTTCCTCCGACAGGACACAGAATCCATTATGTTCGTGATAGTACAGCTCTCTGAATAATTTAAATACTGAGATGTATACTTAATATCATTTCAGTATTCACATCATATCAATTAATGCATGTGTTAAACATGGGAACATGGTGGCGCAGTGATAGACACGAACTGGCGCTCCATCCAGAGATTGTTTCTGCCTCACGCAAGATGCTTGCTGTGCCGTGTGCGACCTTTGATGAAATAATTAATTGCAGCAGTACTGTCTCTTTCAAACGTACTAACCCCCAATTCCTGTCCTTACTTTTCTTTCTCCAAATACACAATCGCCACACAATCAGCTCAGTAATAGATGTTAAGCCATCTGTAAGCTTAAAACTCAGATTCTTCAAAACTTTTAAGCAACACTGAAATATCTTCGTAGTACATGTTTAATTGTTCTGTCCATCTATCCTCCCAGTGTTGTGCCAGCCCCAGCAAGAATACAGCGCGAGGCAGGAACAATCCCTGAACGGGACGCCAGCTCGTCGCTAGTGCTGCGACACCGTCTCCTCACATGTTTAATTCTTAAAACTGAAGATTATTTAAATGATGTGAACATTTCATCTGTATAATGTAATAAATATATTTTGCTGAATTTCATCTTAAAAATGATATCGTCATCATATGTAAACATGCGCTTTATAAAGTGGCTCAGGTTGTGCAATATTATAACTGTAGTGCAAGTTTACAGTGAGGTGATTGTACTTATAAGTACAAACAGTTCTACAAGGAGCACTTGATGGACTGATTGAGTGCATTTATAGTTCTTGGGATGAAACTGTTTCTGAACCGCGAGGTCCGTACAGGAAAGGCTTTGAAGCGTTTGTCGTGTGAGAGCAGTTCAGATAGACAACATGGCTGAGACAGCGTGTGCTTGATGCTGTATACCGATGATTCTCTTTCTGATCAGCTGCTGTACAGCTGTGATTCCACACTCAGATACAGTGATATAAATACTCAAGAGTGGTGCAGTGAGAGTAATATGGAAAAACATGATCCATTGTGGCAACCCCTAATAGGAGCAGATGAAAGAAGAAGAAGAAGGTGCAGTGAGAGGAACAACGCTAAAACAGCTATGGTATTTGGAATAGTTTAGCCGTTCCGTGAACCATTATATTGTTACAGGTTAATTACAACCAGATGCCTTGAACTAATAAATAATATGTGGTTAATTTCAGTGTATATGATAAAGTTGCATTAGGGATGTGGATCTAAAAAATAAAGGGAAACCACATTGGAACAAAAGCACTTCTTTGACGCTGGGTGCTGCCAGTTTGCAAAACCAAGAAGAACACTTGTGTATGCAAGGGTTTGAGCTAGAGTGAAAATGTGCGTGGCTTTACACCAAATTTAGCTTTTATACATCGTGATTTCAGCATGGAAATGGGAGTACACAACATTTTTGTGCATACACAACATTTATACATGAGGCCCCAGATGATGATCATTTGACAACTCAACACCTCTCTTTATGCAGAAGGGACAGTTTACTGAATCCAAAATACATGCAATGGGTCCTAGCAATGGTGATCGGAAGGCAAATCAAGCACAAAACTGATTTTGGAATTCAAACATAAGGCAATGTCAAAAAGCATTACATTAGAAAATTACACCATACAATAAAGACACAAGAGGGATCATATCATGGCTGTTACAAAGGTACTTTAAAATGCAGTGCTGTGGTTACTTCACCAGTTCTCCTTTAAACTGCCCTTCCTCCCCAACATGTGACCGTCATATGATAAGCATTTCATAGAAACTGACATTAATTGGAGGGGTCAAGAACATATACTATACAAAAGGAATGGCAGAATGTTTTTAGAATAGATAGATAGATAGATAGATAGATAGATAGATAGATAGATAGATAGATAGATAGATAGATAGATAGATAGATAGATAGATAGATAGATAGATAGATACCACACTGCAACTTAAGAGACATAATGAATTAGGAGTCATTAGAAAACAACACTTCTCCATATACTGACAGTACTACATTATGTGTGAATAGTTAGTAAAACCTGAATACACATACTGCACGTGCACAAAATAAAGGAGATTTGACAAAAAACACATACTGTAACCAGGATATAGCCAGGATCCAAAGTCTAATGAAAATAATAATAGTAATATGATCTGTAGTTACATCTTGACTGAAGAAGGGGCCTGAGTTGCCTCGAAAACTTGCATATTGTATTTTTTTAGTTAGCCAATAAAAATTGTCATTTTGTTTGCCTTTTATCTACATTATTGGTGTATAAATGTATATAAATAATTGCATGTAAACGATTCGCCAAAATCTGTTGTATGTAAACGATACTGTTTTAAACGTTATTGTTTTTTCATCAGAAAACCCGGTTTCCACGTCTACCTCTATTAATTTAAATGGCACTTTTTCCACTCGCAATAAGGCTGACACGCTGACGTATCGTGGTGACGGGGCAACACAGTGAATGCGGCGTCTGTCTATATATGTCTATATATGGTTTTTGCATACATGACCTCAGTAGTTTAGAGGCATGCTGACAAAATTACAGCTCAAGCTGAGCCTTCGCACGTGTGTTTTAAATGAAAAGTTGATCGTGCTATAGTAATGGGTGGAATGAAGCCTCACGAAGAACCGACACGTTTGATGCAATTGTGTCGGCAATCATGTCTGAGTTTCCAAGCATTTCACACTCTTCTCTCTAGCGACATCTTCTGGCCATTTGCATTAAAGTTACACAAACGCATAATCAAAGTCAACGATGTCCGTTAAACTTTTATTTCTTTTATGTCAGAGCATGTCAGACAGGTAGAGTGATAGGGTGCAGATCAGTCGCCAGCACATTGTCACACACAGGACACTGAAGGTGAGCACTGTTACTGTGTAAGTAAAGCACGTGTGTGATATTTTGCCCCTATTAGTTTAAGCCACTAGATGGTGCTGTTTGTTTTCATGTTCAATTCCCATAGGTTTCCATAGGTTTTTTTTCTTTTCACCTGTGTTCTTGTTTTATGTATTTTGGTGCTTTTGTGATACAGAGTCCAGAAAATAAACCGGAGTGTTTTTCAGGATATTTGTCTGGGTGAAAACTCACTTCAATACATAATATAATGTGAATAAAAGTCTGTGTTGCATGACTAATTACAACTGCCATTCAAATTGAAACAGCACCATGGACATCAACAGCCATCACTGTAGATGCCTTTGTATTGAAAAAAAAGACCCCGATAGTTGTCACAAGAGGACCGGATCACATACGCGCATGATGTTATTACTGACACCAGCAGGAAATACTTTTGCAAATTACACAATAATTATTGTGAAATTATGACAAATTAATGCGAAAAAAGGCAACACTTTTGTAAAATTATACAATAATGTTGTTTTCTTTTTTTTTTAGCTTTCTTTGGCAAAAATAATTATATGTCATTCTTATACTATTGTTAAAAAGGAGTCATATGCAATAAATAAAATTGTTACATTACTAAATGAACAAAAATGCTTGCACATGTGCACAAAAGTTGTATGATTTAAAATGCTGATTAACAGATGCATAGAAATAATAACAGGCCACCTGATCAATTAGCAAAATGATTGTTATTTTGCACCCCTACTAGCACTATTACACTGATTTATATAGTACAAATTTCTTTTATGGATAAATTGATTAATTAAACTGTGAAAGGTAATTATATGCCTGGTCAGGTTGGGAAGTATTCACTGGTACAGTTTGTTACTGAACGCACCACACGACGAAACAGCTCGGGATCCTGGTTGGCAACCTCCCTGGCAGACATGCAGTGCAGTCCCACACCCTGAAAATAATCATCTAACTGTCACAGCCAGGTGTTATGCGGGCATCCCCTTGGCCTGGTGAAGCCGCTTGGGTCCCCAACAATGAAGATCATGTGAGCCAAAACCCTCGGGGTAATACACCACATGACCGTAGAGCTTTACTTTAACATGGCCTTTTTATAACTTCATTTTAATCTTAATTTAACTTAATCCTGATACTCTGTATGTTCAATTCATCATAATAACTATTCATGGTGGCTCTAAAATCCGTACTGACCCCTACTCTCTTTTCTGTTTCTTTTTCCGGTTTCTTTGTGGTGGTGGCCTGCGCCACCTCCACCTACTCAAAGCTTCATGATGCTCCAACAATGATGGATGGATTAAAAGGAAGAAGTCTACGTGACCATCATCATCATCAAGTCCTTCTGTGAGAACCCTAAATCCAAAGAGGACTGTTTCATTTATGTTAGGTAGAATGCCCAGAGGGGACTGGGTGGTCTCATGGTCTGGAATCCCTACAGATTTTATTTTTTCTCCAGCCGTCTGGAGTTTTTTTGTTTTTTCTGTCCCCCCTGGCCATTGAACCTTACTCTTATTCGATGTTAATGTTGATTTATTTTGTTTTATAATTGTGTCCTTCATTTTTCTATTCTTTAATATGTAAAGCACTTTGAGCTACTGTTTGTATGAAAATGTGCTATATAAATAAATGTTGTTGTTGTTGTTGTTGTAGCTGCAACTGATGCTTACTCATAATGCAGGTAATGTGCCTCATTTGGGACTCCATGAGCAACTACTCATTTGAAACAAAGTTAAACCAGCGGTATCCAAGGATTCTCCAAAGAGACAGTACTGAAGGAGTCCAGTCTTCATCTCATGTCACTGGATAGCCACCATATAGCAAAACAGGGAGTACACCCCTTTCCAGTGACCTCATGACCCCCATGCTCTCATAGGAAGAGTCATCAGAGACATACTGTAAATGTCACTGCCCAGGTATGTAAACCACTCAACAAGGCCGACATTCTCTTCACAAACAGACACACTGCCGACAGCTGTGCCCAAAAGGTCCTTAAAGGGATGGAATGTGGTTTTTATCAGGACACTCGCAGGCCCAGACACAGACTCCTTGCTGAGTCTCTCAAGAGCCCCGATCAGAGCCTTTGTTGACTCCACAAAATTCACAGCATCGTTGGCAAAGACAAGATCAGTGAAGATGCCCCACAGCCACTGGACCCCACAACCCTGCCCAACATCCAGCAATGGAAGCAAAGATTACTTGCAATGCAAGGAGGACAGCCTTACCTCCAGCCTGGAGAAGTTCATCCTGGACATTACAGATCCCTGCAGTCTTCCCTATGCTCAGCTGGTTCAACACCTGTGCAATTTCAGTGAGACTGGGTTGTTCACAGCTGATTGGAAGATCAGCTTCAAGAACCATGGACTCAGAGATCTCCAACGTGCTAACCGAAGAATCAGCTTTAAACAGCTGCTCAAAGTAGCCATCCCAGCATGTCACAATTGCAGCATTATCTGTAAGAACTATCGCATCATCCACCCTGACTGCAACTCTCCAATGTGCATGTTTCTTCAATTCTTCTGTAAGCAGGACATGGATGACTTGGTCACAGATTCCTCTAACAAAGGCCTCCTTATCTGCCCTCAGAGCTCTCGCAGCCATCCTTCTCAGTTCCTGGTACAGACTGGAGTTACCATCAAGCCATGCGCTGCAACTCCTCTTGATGATATCCAGGGTTACCTGCGAGATGAAATACCTCGTACTGGGAGCACCGGCAACACCAACACAGTCCTCAGCAACTTTCATGGTTTTGTCACAGAAGGTCTTCCACATCACATTAGGATCAGCATTCGCACCCAAGACTGCAAGTTCCTCCCACAAACTGCATGCAAACTCATTACAAGCAGCCAGATCTTGGAGTCTGACCAGGTCCATCCTCATTCTCCTACGAGGTGGTAGCCTACTGGCCTAAGCTGGATCTTAAGAGTAGCAACAACAAGTGTGTGGTCAGAATTCACAAACTTGGTACTTCAGTAGACCCTGCAAGTCTTTAGGAGCCTCCGGTGTCTGTCCATGAGGATATGATCAACATCCCTCACCGCACCACCAGTATTGGAGTACCAAGTCCAATGATGCGGCTCAGGGAGCTGGAACCAGGATCCAGTGATCTGCAACCCCTGACCGTTGTTCAAAGTCAAGGAACATGGAGCATTGTTCAACATGTTCGCCATGGGACTGACACAATCCTCATAGCCAGCCTTGTCAGTGCCAGTGGTCACATTGAAGGCACCCATGACCAGAGGAGTGTCATTTCGCTGGCAGCCATCAACCACCGAGCGAAGCTGTGAATAAAATCACTCACCGTGGTTGGAGCATACATTGAAACAATAGACAACACACCTAGAGAGTGCCTTAAGCTGAGTCCGACAATATGCTAATTGATAGGAGCGACATCGGACAACATTGCAAGGAGCCAGTCTGTCACAGCAACAGCTACTCGCTGAGTATGACAGGCATCAGAGCTACAGCTCAAAAAAAGGTGTACCCACCTACAGAGATATGGCCATTCCCCTGTCTGCGTACCTCAGAGACTGCTACCACTGAAATGCAGAGTTTACGAAGCTCCTCCAACAGCAGAGGAAGATGATCATCGAGACAAGAAATTCCATGCACCTACCCGAATGGGCCACCTTAAATTAGACCCGAGTGCTGCTGTACAGCTGGAAACGCCTCAGAACCACACCAGTTTCGATCCCATACAGGCCTGAACCCATTGGCTCTCTGGTAGATTTGACTCTTCCGGGGATGAGGCTCCCAAGGGCTTTCCCCCATCCCCTTCATAATGTGGGCAGCCTTCCTATGGGTAGCTGCAGCAGAGCTACTCCCGCAGAGAGCAGAAAGGAGTCCTGTCTGCCTTTTCGAAGTGGTGTGTTTTTACAGTGAATGGAGTGCCAATCCTGCACTCCCAAGATTTCCCTGGAAGCTGGAGGACCACTTGTAGGTGCAGTTTAATGTCATACTCAGGACCTGTGTTCACTTTTGTTTTAATTACTATCACCCATTATCTGGGCACACTGTATCAATTGTGATATTTACATAAAGATGTCTTATTCTTATTCATCTTCTTATTATTAACAGGAAGATGACTTCTGACATTTTCATATTTTTCACATTTTTTGCTGACATAGTGCATGTTTGCATTTCCAGCTTGAGCTTTTCCTTGTCAAGGCTATGCGGTGCAAGGCAGTAATAAGTTACAAATAGTCTTGTGCCATTTGCTCAATTACAAAACATTTTGCAGATCTGAAAGTGGCTGAAAAGCATATTGATCTTCATCAATTGCCCATACTAAAGAGGGCCACCATATCCAGCTAACAGAGCAAAATTTTAAAAAGCCTTACCATATGTATGTTCCTTCCACTTCAGGAAGAAAAAAATTCAGATGTGAGCATCAATAGGCTTTGCGCCCTAGGAACCAAATTATCCAAACTATTCTATAACATTTCAGTAATTTTTTACCACTCTGATGCTGATCTTTCTGATCATAAAATAGGTCATTATGATAGTAATCGGCAATAAGAATTAATAATTAATTGCAGAGGTATATGAGAGTTCCTCTTGAGTTCCTTTTTTTCTTGCATGATTTGGCTCAAAAACTATTCAGCATATCGTCATCTCGAGACAGGCTAAAGTTTCAAGTTTGATATTTTTCCATCCAGCTGTTTTAGCTCTTTCTAGACCATCCTCAAAAAACTGTAACACACAGGAACACACACACAGACAGAAACACAACCATCATTGAGATATCAATGTTTTTGGTATCAGGGGACCCTAAAATGTCGAGATCCATCATAAACCAGAGACTGAAATTTTTGATGAATCTAATGTTTTTTCTCCTCCCCCATAGGCAATAGGTTATGGTGGGGATGGTGCAAAGCAAAACAAAAAAAAAACCTAGCAGAAGACAATTTATACCAGGAAAAGTGGTCTTAGATATGATACACTTGTTTCAAGGAATAAAAAAGCCTGGTAATAATAGGTACATGGTGAAAAATTGCAATCATTTGCTATCCTCACACTGTCTGGCAAATACCAGGATGCACTCTCATCAGCAAAACCTCCAAAAGTCTGTGTTTGAATCGCCCAGTATGTGAAGTCTGCGTGCCTTTTATGTATTATTGTAAATTGTCCTTCCTCACCTGGGGCCTCATGTATAAACGATGCATATGCACAAAAATGTTGCGTAAGCCCGTTTCGACGCTCAGATCACGATGTATAAAACCTAAACTTGGTGTAAAGCCACGCACATTTTCACTCTAGCTCCAACCCTGGAGTACGCAAGTTCTCCACTCTTTTTAACAAACTGGCAGCACCAAACATCAAAGTAGTGCTACTGTTCCAGTGTGGTTTATCTTTCTTTAATAGATCCACATCCCTGATGTGGCTTTATAAATACACTAAAATGAACCACATATTGTTTATTAGTTTAATGCATCTGGTTGTAATTAACCAGTAACAATATAATGGTCCACAGAATGGTCAAACTATTCTAAATACCATAACTACTTTAGCATTGTTATTCTCACTGCACCTTCTTCTTCTTTCAGCTGCTCCCGTTAGGAGTTACCACTCCTGGGGGTTAGTTCGTTTGAAAGAGACAGTACTGCTGCAATAAATTATTTCATCGAAGGTCGCGCACAGCGCAGTAAGCATCTTGCGTGAGGCAGGAACAATCACTGTGCCACTGTGTTCCCATGTTTAATAACATGCTTTAACTCCTATCATCATGAAAATAATACAAAGTATACATCTCAGTATTTTAATTATTCAGAGAGCTGTAATATTACAAATGTAATGGATTCTGTGTCCTTTCAGAGGAAGAGAAAGCCTGTTTAAGAAACACGTAGTGATTCACACACATAGAGCACATAGAAGAACAAATACAAAACAAAGCATTTAACATGCAAGTTACGTTAATTACGATGGGATTTGAGAAACTAGTAAAGTAAACAATTTTAAGATGAAGTTTATGATGTTCTACTTTAATGACAAAGTAAACTACGTGATTAAAGTGGAAATGTCGAGATTAAAGTTGACATTTTGTGCTTTTTTCCCACTGTGTGCCTTTTTTCTCTGTACCCTTATAAGCTTTCATATGTCACTCAGACAGTGGGCTACGACTCACCTTTTCACAGCGACTTTGATATCTGACAACTTCTTTTTAATTTCGGGCACTGTGCGACTTTGTGAAATTGAGCTTTGAAATTTCTCAGACACTCTATGTCAATTGATCAGTTTCCTTTTGTTCATTATATCATTGTTTAAACCAACAAAAAGTATGTTTTTCCTTTGCCTCCACTTGGTATTCGCTAAAATTCTTATATTTTCCCCCGTGCTTTTCCCATTGTCTTTTCACAGAAGGCCGAGCTTAAGGGCGATTTATATTGATTTACATATTCAAAGAGGCGTAATTCTGGGAGGAGCTGGGGCTGGACAGCAGGTACGTGCACGTGCGTTACTTTTCACTCTGACCGGGATTTATGTAGCGGAAGGACGTGAATGTTGGCGAACGCACAGATTCATGCATCTGGATTTTTTTGTGCGTATGAACATTTCCATTTTTTCCGTACACAATGTTATAGTGTGAATTCTATGCATGCCGTTATACATGAGGCCCCTGGCCTCTAAGTTGGATGTATTGTTTTTCAGTTTAGGCAGTTCAGGGTCTTTATATTTTCATGGGCAACAGGTGGCTGTAAAGCTCAAGTGGAATAATTACTGTATCAGATATTAATACATAATATGAATCTGTGCTCAACATAATATTAACATGTGCTCCTGTACTGACAACATCTTCAACCTTGTGTTGTCTCAAAAGGGAAATTCTATTATCTTATCTTGTAGGTGTTTTCAAAAAAGGTCAGCGAGTGTTTTAAAAATATTTCATATTGACCATTTAAATTATAATCTAATATGTAAAGCTGAATGTGTGTGCGGATTCACACTGCTGATATCATCTCCAACAAATCTGGCATAGATGAAGACCATAGGCTATGTTTCATTCCAACATTATACCTGTGGGTGCCCACTGCTAATTATAAACAATATAAGTATAAAAATGCACAAAAGTACTTTTGTCACATACTTTGTGTCTAGGCTACTTTTCCATTGGCTTCTATTTGCAAAAGTGGTGCCTGTCCTACCAGTCGAAATGTTTTTGATTTATAAGGCTTATGTGACCTCTTATTAAAGTTCATTGCAAATACAGCCCCAGTAGTCACTCAGCCTTCTAGTATACTGTCATCTATAAATGGCTATACTGTGAATACCATGTTGAAAAAATATTATTCACCGGCTATCTGTATTTCTATTTTATATGACATTAAAGTACTGTAGGTAGGTAACCTAATAGTAGTTCGGGAATGACCAGGACCGGGAGATTGTCAAAACAAAATATTACAGAAGAAAGGATGGATAAAAGTAAAACAGATGTTTATGACATCAGTCCCTTGGGAAAACAAATTCTGGTGCAGGAATATATATAGTGCACACACTCACACACAAAAATTTTAGAAAGAAAAAAAATAATAATCCACAAACTTCAACGATATAAGTTGTAAAAAAAAAAAAAGTAAAAAAAAAACCCCAAATACTCAAAAATTTGGCTTTATCCTCAAAGGCATTTTTCCCCCTCTGGAAAAAAAAACTGCCTGACCACTATTTTAGAAATACGGCTCTGAAGCAGTCCTCAAACTAGAGAATTATCAGGAGCCTGAACTGACTAATATGAAACTCTTCACTGAAGCACCATGGAGCCACACCTTCACTACCGATGGCTTATCAACACTTGTCTATCCCTAATTGAGTTAACTGTCCCTAGCAGACGATGTCCCACACCTTATAAAGCAAATGTCATCTCTCTCTCTTGGACTACACTGGTGCTGGGCGAAACTAACTGTATTCCCTTAAAGGGGAAAATGACCTAAAATGACTCACAACCAACTAAATCTATCCCCACCCAATAGAAACAATAACACCAAAACCAATACCACTTTTGTATATGGGCACTACCAATAATAACAAACATAAACTCTTTAAAAGACCTTTCACTTCTTGGCTGTCTTTTTCAAGTGTCCTGGAGAAGGTGCATGAGCCTGACCAAAGCGCCACATTTAAAATGGCATCTAGACTGGCACACGCTTCTGTATTTGCAAGGAGACCGCCAGAGAATAAGGAACTACAGTAATCCACTCCCTTCATGCACCAACAACTGATGGTAAGTCCTCATATTTAAATGCGTTCATTCCCAGCTTTTCCCTGTTACAATAACTGAGCTGTTAAAATACCTTGTTGTGTTGTTGTGCACTCAGAGTCGTGCCGGTTTCAGATGCATGTTTCTATGGGGATGCGTCACATTCATTGCTTCAGAGGCAACCATTACATTAAGATTACATCTTGCCTAAAGAAGGGGCCTGAGTTACCTCAAAATATTGTATGTTGTAATCTTTTTAGTTAGCCAATAAAGGTGTCATTTTGCTTGACGTCTCTCTACATTCATAATGGCTAACAGGGTACAACACCCTAGTACTATTAATAACATAAGAAATTTGATAAACTAGAGGAGATCATTGAGCTTGTTTGTTTAGCCATAGTTAAGCTGTCCCAATATCTCATCCAGATTCTTCTTAAAGGTTGTCAAGATTTCTGCTTCAACTCCACATCTCCTTAATTTGTTCCAGAGTCCCACAACTCTTAGGGTAAAGAAGTGCTTCTTTGCTTCTCTCCTAAATTTATTTCCACTTAATTTCCACTAATTTTCTTGAGTGTTTCACCATTTAATCGAAAGAATTCTGCTGGATCTACTTTATCAATGCCTTTGAGGATTTTAAATAGCTGGCTTAGGTCTCCTCTGCTTGAGACTAAACAGGTTTAATTTTCTGAATCTGTCAGAGTACAACATGTCCTTAAATACTGGGATACACCTAATTGCTCTTAGTGTTTCTATGTCTTTCTTGTAGCATGGTCACCAGGGGCCTCATACATAACGGCGTGCGTAGAATTCACACTAAAACATGGCGTACGGACAAAAGTGGAAATGTTTGTACGCACAAAAAAATCCAGATACACGAATCTGTGTGTTTGCCACCTTCCACGTTCTTCCTCTGCATAAATCCCGGTCAGCGTGAAAAGTAACGCACGTGTACGCACCTTGTTAAAGAGGTGCACTTCCCAGCATGCACGAGAGCGCATATTATGGGATGTTAAAAAAGCGAAGGAGATGCACATGTGCTGCAGTAGTCATTTCCACATAGAGAAACATTTGTTTGTTATAAGTAAGAGTCAGTAGTGTCCTGAATAAATAAGAAGTGTGTGTTAATGACCAGAGGTGGGTTCGTTTGCATTTTACTTGTATAATTTTATATGTTAAGATGCAAGTTGTTTAAGTGTACTGTTTAGCGTTTATATGTTGGGAATGTGCCTTAGTGTTAGTTACATGCAGCAATATTATTTCATAATAATTATGGTATTACATCAATGTATTTGCTATAAGTTTGTTAATACTATGTACTGATTACGTTATTGAGTTGATTCTATACTATTGGTAATCTACTGCCTAAGTTGAGTAATACTGCCATTTAGTGGACTTTGTTCAATTTATGAATAAGTTTTCTGTACAGTATTCTTTTTTTATTGTAGGTCACACACACAAATACACCTATACCTATTCGAATACCGGTGTATATCTTCAAATAACAGCGCACAGCTTGGTCATGTTACAACCGGAGGGCCGAACTGACAACATAGTATACAAAGAGATCCTTAACAAATAATTATTGGCATATTTTCCCTGAGTTTAAAAAGGTTAAATTTTCTTCTTAATAAAAATTTTAATGCAGTACTTCGCCGCTGCAAAGCGCGGGTATTTTGCTAGTCTTCAAATAAATTGATTCAATTTCATTCTAAGCTGCTGTGTGGAATTCTCTGCATCATTTGCCAGTGTCCTGATTGACACTCTGGAGTGAATATTATAAGTCCTGAACACAGATAAAGTGGTCCTTTGCTACACGCCTGCTGCCACTCCCCAAACTCCTCCTAGAATGCACATGTCACTAATATAACCGGCAGCATGTGCAGCCATACAGTAAGCGCAGTCACAGGTAAGCAGCTCGATGGGCAGTTGGCTATTTAGTTGGAGCAGTAGAACCTGCTGCTTCTAATTCCCAGAAGTGGCTTTTCCAGCTCTTAAGAATGGTGTAGGATGTTTAAGCATAAGGTCAGCATACAATAGATAGCAGTGGTTTATTTTACTTAAAACTAGCAAAATACCCCATAAACCATACACATATAAATTAAAAATAGGTATTTAAAATAATCTTACTAGCTTAATATAACCACAAAATTCTACAAAATTAAGGAATAATGATTATCTTTAAACATTTACCCATGATTCTTGTTTACTGTATCCTTGATATAAGAATGCAGTATCAATATCCAATCAATGCACATCAGTTTTTCCAGCAAGAGACCAACAACGGAGAATATCTTTAGCTTGCCAAAAGCAAATGTGAAGAATGAAATCACAGGTGGTGAACAAGAAGGGACAATAATTGTGAAGATTTATCATTTTTTTAATGTAAGCCTGTGTGAGAAATGTTTACTTTAAATCAAATCGTCCTTTAGCAATGCTTTAAAAGCCTTCAGTCCTATTGCCATATTAATAGCTTAATTTTATTTTGGTGCATCTGTGTCTTCTATGCTATGCCAGTTTTATTGATTACTAGCAAAATACCCACGCTTTGCAGCGGCGAAGTACTGCCTTAAAATTTTTATTAAGAAGAAAAGTAAACCTTTTCAAACTAAGGGAAAATATACCAATAATTATTTGTTAAGGATCTCTTTGTATACCACATTGTCAGTTTGGCCCTCCAGTTGTAATATGACCAAGCTGTGCGTTGAGCTTACTCTTGAGCATGCAACGTACAGTTGGCCATGTGAACAGTAATCTTGTTTCAAATCTCACAGCTTGGATTGCTGCTGTTATAATCGGTTTGAGTTTCATGGTTTGTTTCAATTACGACAGTATTTGTAGGACTTGTGTTGAAGAGACTAATTAGTATAATTATCTCCTGTACCGTCATCAGTCCACACCTTGAACCTGTCCCAGTCATTCAATACATAAGACACAATGTTCCTCCGGATATCAAGAGTGAGCCTGATATGGCCGTGCAAAATATGTAACACAGAGAATGGAAAAGGCAGGTGCCATCTCCAGGCATGAAAACCACTCGGTAAGTGACAGTTCTCACCTCGATAGACATGTTAATGGGATTACGGTTGGAACGATAAAGGAAATGGGTACCTAAACAATGTAAAGTAAGTCTAAAATACCTACACAATAACTATAATCGTAATAAACGAACGATAAAATAGTGGAGAAGCCGTGGATTAAATAAAAAGGCAGCAGTTATCAGCAGGGAGATGTGAATCCCGTGGCGAAGCAAGGCAGGGAATGAAGAGGCCAGAGTGACAGATGGCCTTATATAGGCAGGCAGCCAACAACGTGGGAGGGGTTGGGATGGGGGACCCAACGCCGCCTCACACGGTGACCAAGCTGCAGGCTATGGATGTATATATGTATGTAAGTAGGATTCAGTTAACATTGGGAACCCACGTACCAAATTTATTGAAGATGGGCCCATAAGTAACAAAGACTGTTGGAAAGTTCAATATGGCGGCCGACAGTGGCATCATACCATTGAAATAAGTACGTACATCGGTTTTGGTTAGCGCAGGGAAGCCACCCACCAAATTTCGTGAAGATGGGGCCATAAGTAAGAAAGTTCAACATAGCCGACGTTGTCGACCGTTATGACCGTTACGCGTAGAATTTCAAAATGAAACCTGCTTAACTTTTGTAAGTAAGCTGTAAGGAATGAGCCTGCCAAATTTCAGCCTTCAACCTACATGGGAAGTTGGAGAATTAGTGATGAGTCAGTTAGTGAGTCAGTCAGTCAGGGCTTTGCCTTTTATTAGTATAGATTATTCATGCTTTGTGACTTATAGTATCAGTAATATTGCTTCACTGCCATTATATTATTAAGTATGTAATATTGTCTTGTAAAATAAAAAATAAATCATTATGCATTTTTGCCAGTTATTTTCTTTAATGAACATTTTCAGTGCAAGTTCCAACTTATATACAAAACCGGGTTACAGACATCATCAGGAGTGGAACTCCTTAATGTTTGAAGCTCATGCAAAACTAAAATAATACAGCACATCTTCATGTTTTCTACCTGGATGAAGGTGCACCAGAATTAATACAGGCCTTCTGCCCAGATAAAATGCTCAGCACTGCCATCTGAAAATGTTTGTGTAACTGGATAAAATAACAGAAAAATGCTTTACAAACCAGAAACATTATAGGAAAGGAGTATTTGCATTGGGGCCTAGTGGTTTTGATAGTGAACTCGCATAAAGATGCTGATTTAATCCATACCTTGGACTTATCTTATCTGCAAGTATTTTAACCAAATTGTAAAATACAGATATGTAAACAACTGCCTTGTTTCCTGATTTTGTAAGATGCCTTTTGTAAATATAAATAATAATAAAAACAATAAAAATTTCAAAGAATAAACTTTGTAAAAATCAATTACTGTATTTCCTCTTGCTTCAGATTTTGATGGCTAAAACTAGGATATAATTTCATGGCTGATATGAGCTGGAACCTAAAGATCATGTGTTTTTTCAGTATAAAAAAGTGATTATAAGATAAAAGATACAAAAAAAACAAGAGAGTAACACAGTGAGTCACTACATACGGTATGTACAATATTCATTTTAAAAGAATAAAAGTTGACACAGCAATTAAAATCAATTTTGTTGCCTTGACAAAGTGATTTTTGTCACTTTGAATGTTAATTTTACTTTTTCTCTAAAGTTTTTCCTTATAACTTAATGTTTTTTTTCTGCCACCATTGAAATTAAAATTAAAAATATCTGATCAAAGAATCCTAACTATTCTCTTTTAAGTCAGTGGGTAACTGATGTTATATACTATTTAAAACTGGAAAAAAATCAAATTCACACTTAGAGAATCGGTGCAGAACGTTTTCAAAACCTGGCAGGATCTAATCAATAACATTTTAGAATAAGATTTTAAAGCACTGAGAAAGCAGATTCTCTCCCTTTCTTTCCATTTATCTTTATTCACTTAATAATTCCTCTATTTACTTATTTTTACTAGGTTAAGTTTTACTCTGCAGGCCTAGCTGTCTTTCTCAGGGGTGGGGGTTGATTTGTTTTCGACCCTATTTTTGTAAAAATTGATTTATTTGTATGGAATGTTGTGTGATTTTAATAAAATAAAAAAAATAAATAAAATAAAAAATATCTGATCGTACTTTGACAGCCAAAATGGTCAGAATATAATCCTTTCTCCAGGTACTACTGACACATGTTCTGGTACTTGATGACTCAGACTGAGCAATAATTGAGAAGAAATTAAATTAAATACTCATAATGTCTCAAAAACAAATAATTATTCATAACATGTCTCCTATTCAACTGGGCTAAAGTAAAGTAGCAGTGTGGGACACTTATAAAATTCACCCTGACTATTATTAGCATTATTAATTCAAAACACTGAGTAAGCCAACAGATGACCAGCTCAGTTTATCCTTTTTACCCCAATATTACATAATAACTGCTTCAAAAACATTAGAAAAGAGCAAAAAGTGAAGAACTTGAAAATATTAAACTGATTGGTCCAAAAATGTTTAGATGGTGCTCTCAGAAAATACAAAACCAAAAATTTTGGAAATGTGTGGTGTGGCTAAATGAGGGCATTAACGAGTCACAGAATCAAATATCATGGTTCATTAATATCAAGAATTCACTCTGTTTTAAGTGATCAAGAACTCCTGGTCAAAAATAGTTAGCATGTGGTCAACAACACTAGTAGAAGGTCAAGATTGAGCTGGAAAATTAGACTAATGGCCTTAATCGCTAAAGGAACTTGAAGCAATCCCTTTAAATATTGACTACATGTGCTAAGAAATGAATTGCTGAAGTCCATCCATCCATCCATTATCCAACCCTCAATATCCTAACTACAGGGTCACGGGAGTCTGCTGGAGCCAATCCCAGCCAACACAGGACGCAAGGCAGGAAAAACACCCTGGGCAGGGCACCAGCCCTCTGAAGTCAAGGGACTCAAAACAGTCAATGGATAAACAGGGAGGCTACTAAATAATGCATGTGAAAAAACCTGCCTCTCCGCCAATGTCATGTGACCACTTTCAAACTTAAGGATGCAGAAAAGTCAATGAATTCTGGAATGTTTATTTTGTCTTTGTTTTAATGTTTAATGTTTTTATTTTCATCTGATTTTATGTTCCTCCTAATAGGCCTGTATGTGTTACATGCAACAGAGAATATATGTTTCGATGGGGTCTACATGAATACATACAGTATATACACTCACCTAAAGGATTATTAGGAACACCTGTTCAGTTTCTCAATAATGCAATTATCTAATCAACCAATCACATGGCAGTTGCTTCAATGCATTTAGGGGTGTGGTCCTGGTCAAGACAATCTCCTGAACTCCAAACTGATTGTCAGAATGGGAAAGAAAGGTGATTTAAGCAATTTTGAGCGTGGCATGGTTGTTGGTGCCAGACGGGCCGGTCTGAGTATTTCACAATCTGCTCAGTTACTGGGATTTTCACGCACAACCATTTCTATGGTTTACAAAGAATGGTGTGAAAAGGGAAAAACATCCAGTATGTGGCAGTCCTGTGGGCGAAAATGCCTTGTTGATGCTAGAGGTCAGAGGAGAATGGGCCGACTGATTCAAGCTGATAGAAGAGCAACTTTGACTGAAATAACCACTCGTTACACCCGAGGTATGCAGCAAAGCTTTTGTGAAGCCACAACACGCACAACCTTGAGGCAGATGGACTACAACAGCAGAAGACCCCACTGGGTACCACTCATCTCCACTACAAATAGGAAAAAGAGGCTACAATTTGCACGAGCTCACCAAAATTGGACAGTTGAAGACTGGAAAAATGTTGCCTGGTCTGATGAGTCTCGATTTCTGTTGAGACATTCAAATGATAGAGTCAGAATTTGGCGTAAACAGAAAGAGAACATGGATCCATCATGCCTTGTTACCACTGTGCAGGCTGGTGGTGGTGGTGTAATGGTGTGAGGGATGTTTTCTTGGCACACTTTAGGCTCCTTAGTGCCAATTGGGCATCGTTTAAATTGTTTCTGACCATGTCCATCCCTTCATGACCACCATGTACCCATCCTCTGATGGCTACTTCCAGCAGGATAATGCACCATGTCACAAAGCTCGAATCATTTCAAATTGGTTTCTTGAACATGACAATGAGTTCACTGTACTAAAATGGCCCCCACAGTCACCAGATCTCAACCCAATAGAGCATCTTTGGGATGTGGTGGAACGGGAGCTTCGTGCCCTGGATGTGCATCCCACAAATCTCCATCAACTGCAAGATGCTATCCTATCAATATGGGCCAACACTTATAAAGAATGCTTTTAGCACCTTGTTGAATCAATGCCACGTAGAATTAAGGCAGTTCTGAAGGCGAAAGGGGGTCAAACACTGTATTAGTATGGTGTTCCTAATAATCCTTTAGGTGAGTGTATATTCACCACCTGAAACTAACCACTATTTTTAATTCAATAACTTTTTCTTTTACTTATGCAGCTAGAAAGAACACAAATAGGGAAAAGACAATGTACCTAAGAAGTTCTTAAAAACTGAAGTGTGACCGCTTTATCGATTTTTGGATTGGGAAATGTTTGGTCTCTTTTAATAAACTGGACTGACTTCAAGTACGTGTGTGCTTTCATAGTATTTAGAGAAACTTTACTAACTGAACCGAGTTCTGAAGACAATGTGACAATTAATGGATTTGACAGACCTATTAATTTGGATGTAGACTTTGCCATTACTAGAAAGTAACATAGCAGGAGCACCTTTATATAAGTAAATGATGGCATAAATCAGTCATGATTACATTAGCAAAGGACATGGACATTTTCTCTGTCCGTCTCACTGTACCACCTTTAATTGTGTAGGGAGTTTCCATATATTCACTAGAGTGGTGGATGTGAGATAATCATTTAGAAGTAACTGTAGTTAAATATTTTGGTTTCCAGTGCACATTGAAATACATAAGCATTTGTTTTTTAAAATGTTATTGAAAGACTCCTGAAGTGGTCAAGTAAACAAGCAAAATGTTCCAGGGGGATGGTTTAAGAAACTGGCAGATGTAATGTTCTTTCTTTCACTTAGTTAAAACTTACTAGTTGACATGTATGCAGTGTTCATAACAGAATAAGAGCTTAATTAAAGAAATATTAAAGAACAAGGATATAATAGAGAAAGACTTTTATTTTAGTCTGGTTGTGCTGTAGACTAAAGCATCTCATGTCTTTTAACCAATCATAGTATGAGTAGTTTGACACTGTTATGAAAATCCATTTGTTATAAAATAGACCACCAATAGACCTTATTTCTCTGATCATTCTGAACGTGCTATAGCAGACTGCTGTAATAAATGCTCCCTCTTCGACATGTTGCTGCGCGAGTAATAAATTACACAAATGGACAACTTTTCTCCAGCCTGATGATTGACTCAAAAAGGTTTTATAAAACTTGTCCTGGTAGAGAACACGTTTCTTTCTTTAATTAATATTGTGAGGTTTCTAAACTCTTTTGGGATGGGAAGACACGCAGAAGAGCATCCCAAAGCGCGAACACTGTGTTTGTCAAAGACTGTTTATCCATTGCTGGGGCAACTGCAGGGTCACAGCGCTGCAGAGGCTCGCCACCGAAGCAAATCTGAGTCAACCGTGGTTGCGCTATAAGCTCCTGTTGTCAATGCAAGGAACATTTTAAATGCAAGGAACAGTATTACTTGGACACTAACCTGGTCACAACCCTGTCTAACTGCTGTGTCTGTGTATGGGAGAATGGTAGATCCCACTACAATAAATAATCGTGCTGTTCCTGTTTCAAGCTGAATAAAGCAGGTATTGGTTAAATACTGAGACTCGGCCTTGTATTTTGGGGTGCAAGACAGGGACTCACGCGTCACAATATGTTTAATGTCTATCACATGAGTGGAGAAGCTGACAGTGCCTCCAGAGTGACACGCAGGCCTTTAATTATTTCAGACCAATAGCTTTAACTTTTCATATCATAAAGTTCTTGGAGAAACTGATTAACGGAGATGACATACCCTATGAGTAACAGTCTCATAATGTGGTATCAGCTTTAAAGGTCATGTAAAGAAGCAAGCATTCCATGGCAGATATGGTAGACACGGACATGGGACTGTCTTTGTCATTGCTTAACAGGGCTAAGCTCCCTATGATGTTGCTTCTAGAAAGAAAGAAAGAAAGAAGTATGACAAAGTCTAAAACAAATGTAGATCAAGGTCCATAAAGTTAGGTATCATATTTCATCTTAAAAGTTTCTTCATTTCAATCTTCTCTGTGCCATCCCAGTAGTGCTCTCACCCCAGTAAAGCCTTGCCAACTAGGCATTTTATTCTTAGTATGAGCAATAATATAATTAAATGAAAACTAAAGCTAATTATATTACAAGAACCGTGATTTAAAATAAAAAAAATAAAAATAATAATGATACAAAACAAAATGATGTTACAGTTTCCCTTATTGCTATTCCACTTGTAAGGGGTCTTAGTTTTCCACATATTGACTCTTTGGCAAACTAGAGAAGCCAAATCACCTAACTTACACATTTTTGGGATGTGGGAAGAAAAGTAGAATAACTGGAGAAAACCAACATTAGTTAAATACTGAGACTCGGCCTGTATTTTGGGGTGCAAGACAGGGACTCACGAGTCACAATATGTTTAATGTCTACCACATGAGTGGAGAAGCTGACAGTGCCTCCAGAGTGACACGTAGGCCTTTAATTATTTCAGACCAATAGCTTTAACTTTTCATATCATAATGTCCTTGGAGAAACTGATTAACGGAGAACTGCTAAACAAACCCCAGGCCTATCGGAACCCTTACTGCATTATACACAGTACAAAAAGAGGGTGGAGGACACCACTGCTACATTCCTGAATCTGCTGAATGAGCACTGAGGTGGGCAAAACTCCATGTAGGATTGCTGTTTGATTACTCCTCTGCTTTTAATACAATAGTTTCATATTTTAGTTGAAAAAGTGAATGATAAATTATGTTTGAACTCTAACTTGTAAAACTGGATTCTGGATTTTTTAACTTGCAGAACACAAAGAATGACTGCTGATAGCCTGTTTCTGAAAGCTTTACTTGATCTGCTGGAACTGCAGAGTCTTATTTTCTACAATTGATCGCCTACTAAACCCAGGTAACTCAAAGGAATGCCTCCTAAGTACTTCCAGTAAAACCTGTGAGGCTATCGCTGTATTTTTTAATCAAAAAATTAATGATATTAGAAATAACATAATATATCCCTCCAACACTAAGGATCCTCCTAAACCCCAGCATCCTGTTATAAACAAATTAAACTCTTTCACTAGGATAGATTTACTTGATTTACAAAAAATAATCTCTCAATTAAAACCCTCCACCTGCGTCCTTGACCCAATACCAACAATGTTTTTCAAAGAAGTATCAGGCGTGCTAATTGACAATATTCTTGACATAGTAAATTCTTCATTAGATACAGGGGTCTTTCCAGGCTGTCTTAAGACTGCTGTAGTTAAACCCCTTCTTAAGAAACATAATCTTGACCCTCGCTCTTGAAAATTTTAGACCCATCTCTAACCTGCCTTTCTTAAGTAAAGTTCTAGAGAAGGCAGTCATTATGCAGTTAAATGACCACCTCAATAAACATGCTATTCTTGATAAATTTCAGTCGGTTTTAGAACAAATCACAGCACAGAAACTGCACTTGTTAAAGTAGTAAATGATTTGCGAGTGAATGCAGACAGAGGCCATTTATCTGTTCTAATCCTCTTAGATCTGAGTGCTGCATTTGACACCATTGATCACAACATTCTTAGAAATCGCCTTAGTCAATGGGTGGGCCTCTCTTGGTTTGAATCCTACCTGACAGGGAGAAAATTTTTTGTTAGTTGTGGTAATTACAACTCGAAGACACATGATATCCGATATGGTGTTCCACAAGGCTCTATCCTGGGTCCGCTGCTCTTCTCAATCTACATGCTTCCGTTAGGTCAGATTATCTCAGGGCACAACGTGAGCTACCACAGCTATGCTGATGACACACAGCTGTACTTATCAATAGCACCTGATGACCCTGATTCTATTGATTCACTAACAAATGTCTGACTTGTATCTCAGAATGGATGAATAGTAACTTTCTCAAGTTAAATAAAGAGAAAACTGAAATCTTAGTGATTAGCAATAATGGATACAATGAGGCTATTAGAAATAAACTGGATACATTAGGATTAAAAGTCAAGACGGAGGTAAAAAGCTTAGGGGTAATTGTTGACTGTAATCTGAATTTTAAATCGCATATTAATCAGATCACTTGGACAGCATTTTTTCACTTAAGAAACATAAGTAAAGTTAGACCTCTTATATCACTGAAAGATGCTGAGAAATTAGTTCACGCGTTTGTTTTCAGTCGACTAGATTACTGTAACGCACTCCTCTCAGGACTACCCAAAAAAGATATAAATCGTTTGCAACTAGTGCAGAATGCAGCTGCTAGAATCCTAACTAGGAAAAGAAAATCCGAACACATCTCTCCAGTTTTAATGTCACTACACTGGTTACCTGTGTCATTCAGGATTGACTTTAAAATTCTGCTTATGGTTTATAAAGCCTTAAATAATCTCGCCCCATCTTATATATCGGAATGTCTGACACCTTATATTCCAAATCGTAACCTCAGATCCTCAAATGAGTGTCTCCTTAGAATTCCAAGAACAAAACTTAAAAGAAGTGGTGAGGCGGCCTTCTGCTGCTATGCACCTAAAATCTGGAATAGCCTGCCAATAGGAATTCGCCAGGCTGATACA
This sequence comes from Polypterus senegalus, assembly GCF_016835505.1. Taxonomy (NCBI): domain Eukaryota; kingdom Metazoa; phylum Chordata; class Cladistia; order Polypteriformes; family Polypteridae; genus Polypterus; species Polypterus senegalus. Next base: position 38,812,120 of record NC_053154.1, read on the forward strand.
GTGGAGCAATTTAAAACACTGCTGAAAACATATTACTTTAACATGGCCTTTCTATAACTTCAATTTAACTTAATTTAACTTAATCCTGATACTCTATATGTTCAATTTCCTCATAATAACTATTCATGGTGGCTCTAAAATCCATACTGACCCCTACTCTCGTTTCTTTTTCCAGTTTCTTTGTGGTGGTGGCCTGCGCCACCTCCATCTACTCAAAGCATCATGATGCTCCAACAATGATGGATGGATTAAAAGGCAGAATTCTACGTGACCATCATCATCAAGCCCTTCCGTGAGAACCCTAAATCCAAAGAGGACTGTTTAATTTATGTTAGGTAGAATGCCCAGAGGGGACTGGATGGTCTCATGGTCTGGAATCCCTACAGATTTTATTTTTTCTCCAGCCGTCTGGAGTTTTTGTTTTTCTGTCCCCTGGCCATTGAACCTTACTCTTATTCGATGTTAATTAATGTTGATTTATTTTGTTTTATAATTGTGTCTTTCATTTTTCTATTCTTTAATATGTAAAGCACTTTGAGCTACTGTTTGTATGAAAATGTGCTATATAAATAAATGTTGTTGTTGTTGATGTCAAGGCTGCTGTCTGTCTCCTCCTCTGTTTATTTTGTACACAAATGACTGCAGGAGTTCACATAAGAATAGGCATATCCTAAAATTTGCAGAGGTCTCATCTACTGTATACAAGAACAACAATATGGCTGTGGATTTTAGGTGCTGACCTCTTGTTCTTACCTCAATAATAAAGCAATAAAAATATTTAGTGATGATCATTGATAACAGGATAACTTTTGATCGCAACACAGAAAACATCTGTAAGAAGGTACAGAAACGTATCTTCCTTCTAAGGAAATTCAGTTATTCTAAGGTGGACAAAACTTTAATGATATTTTTGTATATGTCTGTTATCAAATCTATCCTCACATTTCCTATTTAAATGCTGGGTTGGAAACCTTAGCATTAAGAACATCTTCTTTCAGCTGCTCCCATTAGGGGTCACCACAGCAGATCATCTTCTTCCATATCTTTCTGTCCTCTGTATCTTGTTCTGTCACACATATTACCTGCATGTCCTCTCTCACCACATCCATAACCCTTCACTTAGGCCTTCATCTTTTCCTCTTTCCTGGCAGCTCTATCCTTAGCATCCTTCTCCAAATATACCCATCATCTCTTCTCTGCACATGTCCAAACCAACGCAATTTTGCCTCTCTGACTTTGTCTCCCAACCGTCCAACTTGAGCTGACGCTCTAATGTACTCATTTCTAATTCTATCCATCCTCGTCACACCCAGTGCAAATCTTACCATCTTTAACTCTGCCACCTCCAGCTCTGTCTCCTGCTTTCTGGTCAGTGCCACCATCTCCAACCCATATAACATAGCTGGTCTCACTACCGTCCTGTAGACCTTCCCTTTCACTCTTGCTGATACCAGTCTGTCACAAATCACTCCTGACACTCTTCTCCACCCATTCCACCCTGCCTGCACTCTCTTTTTCACCTCTCTTTCACAATCCCCATTACTCTGTACTGTTGATCCCAAGTATTTAAACTCATCCACCTTCGCCAACTCTACTCCCTGCATCCACCATTCCACTGACCTCCCTCTCATTCACACACATGTATTCTGTTTTGTTCCTACTGACCTTCATTCCTCTCCTCTCTAGAGGCTATCTCCACCTCTCCAGGGTCTCCTCAACCTGCTCCCTACTATCGCTACAGAACACATTGTCAAACATCATTGTCCATCGGGACTCCTGTCTGATCTCGTCTATCAACCTGTCCATCACCATTGCAAATAAGAAAGGGTTCAGAGCTGATCCCTGATGTAATCTCACCTCCACCTTGAATGCATAAACTGTGTAATTAACATTTTCAAAATGAATAGTAAAGTTATTGGTTTGCAGAAGTCCTCTCTTACTGTCCTGTAAAACAATCAAATTAGGGAGAAGACTGACTCAGTTCTGTCAAGCAGCAGCCATCATCTGTTATCACATTACAGAATTAGGTTTGAAGGGTAAAGGGCAACAGACTTCAGAACTCTTTTATTTCCAGAGCGATAAGTATTATTAATAATAGTCGTACAGATTTTCCTTAGTTCTAAATTATTATTATGTACTCTTATTCATCATTGTTATCTTTTGAAAGTTCAATGGCTATAATGTCTTGCCTCAAAGCTTATTTTTTAATATGTCTGTAGCAGTGTTCTTTCCTGCTGTAAACAAATGTCCCTCAGTGATAATAAATGTCAGCTTAACTTAACCTACTCCAAAAGAGGCGTGTAGCCTAAACAAAGGCCATGTCATATTATGCAACAATTCCAGCAATTTTGAGCTGCAGCCTTCATTTACAGTGTTACCTAACTGGAGGCACTTGGCGACATGCTCCCATGAAGCCTGTCACCTAATATCACATACCTGTTAACCCCTGAAGGTCAGAATGCAGTTGCCAAATGTGACATGGCCAGTGATTTTCAGTCTTGTAAATTGACATGGCCTGGCGACGATGTGAGCAAAAACAGTCTGCAAATCTGACATACCCTATGAGTAACAGTCTCGTAATGTGGCATCAGCTTTAAAGGTCATGTAAAGAAGCAAGCATTCCATGGCAGATATGGTAGACACGGACATGGGACTGTCTTTGTCATTGCTTAACAGGGCTAAGCTCCCTATGATGTGACTTCTAGAAAGAAAAAAAGAAGTATGACAAAGTTTAAAACAAATGCAGACCAGGGTCCATAAAGTTAGGTATCATATTTCATCTTAAAAGAGTTTATTCATTTTTATCTTCTCTGTGCCATCCTAGTAGTTCTCTCACCCCAGTAAAGCCTTGCCATCTGGGCATTTTTTTCTTAGTATGAGCAATAATATAATTAAATGAAAACTAAAGCTAATTATATTACAAGAACCATGATTTAAAATAAAAAAATAATAATGATACAAACAAAATGATGTTACAGTTTCCCTTATTGCTATTCCACTTGTAAGGGGTCTTAGTTCTTCACATATTGACTCTTTGGCAAACTAGAGAAGCCAAATCACCTAACTTACACATTTTTGGGATGTGGGAAGAAAAGTAGAATAACTGGAGAAAACCAACATGAATGCATGAAAATCCACATTGAGCTTGACCTGGTCAGGATTTAATTCCAAGGACATGGAGCTCAGGTAGCAGTTGTAACTACTGAATGAAGTGCCAAAGTGAAACATATTTTTTTTTATTTTGGAATAATGGAATAATCAGCTAGTGTTGGAAATGCTATAAATAATTTCATTAAAATCTCTGGAACTACCTGTGAATTTGTGCAGATGATCTTGAAAGTAAGATAACATCATTTATTTAATCTTAAACATAAAAATTGTCACTACAGAAAAGAACAAACAACATTTATTGGTAAGGCTATGTTTTATAAAGATGCACATGTTAGCTACTGCAGTGATCATTTAAAAGTTAAATGTCACTTTCATTCTTCAGTCCATGTTACTTTTTTCCTTTTTTTTCTTGATGATCAGCGGCCCCTTGTCACGTGACCCTGGACTGAACACAGGGTACAGCACTCCAGGGTACTTAATATAAAATGTATGAATAAAAGTTCTTGTCTCTGCATCATAGAAGGACAGCTCTTTAGTTGTCTTGTATATCCCTACTTTCTTGGGTTTTCCATGTAGTGCACTGACTGTGCTTGAGACGGCCTCAAACTTCTTCCCACCACGAAGACGGATGATCCAGAATTCATTTTCAGGGTTCTCAGGAATGACTCTGCTCTCGTTGATTCTCTCAGTTGCCAGTCCAAGGGCCCAGCTGGCCTTTTCTCCCACCTCCACCTCCCAGTAGTGGCTTCCTTTCATAAACCAGTTGCTGCCTGTGACACAGTACCACCGGTCTGGGCCTTGTGTACTTCCTATGAATCGTACTTGAGATGCATCATCATTCAAAGAAAGCTGATGGTGTGCTGTGTCAGGGTGCAGGACCACATCAACTGTAGAGAACAGGCAGCAAAAATAAGGAAATTAATGTCACAATGAGCCTTTATCTGAAAGATCTGATTTAAAGCAGAGTGGTTAAAATATAGACAATAAACATTTATTTAACATACTGTATGTTCCCAAATACCAACATTTGAAATGTACTGTTTACCTTCATTTTCCTGAATTGATTTCCAAACTGTTCAAAAAAATGTAAAAGCAATAAGTATTATTGTAATTATCAACAGTTAAAGTAAATCACAAAAAAGAACGTCAGTTCTTACGTTTTTTTGGAGTCAAACGTCTTTCTTCTACAAAAAAAGAAAAAAGTCTGGATAAAATACAAAGTCTTCATATAATGATCTCTATCAGTGAAACATAACATGTCCACGATGCCAAGCCTAAAAACATCTTTTTAATCCTTATAAAAAACTTGGACCTCATTGTGTTATCACACTGCATTGCGTCTCAATACACAGACAGAAAGAACTGCCAATTTGATTTTTTTTAACCTTAATCTTAAAATACTACATCCTTTGCAAATATTCATCCATCCATTATCCAACCCGCTATATCCTAACTACAGGGTCACAGGGGTCTGCTGGAGCCAATCTCAGCCAACACAGGGTGCATTGCAGGAAACAAACCCCAGGCAGGGCACCAGCCCACCGCAGGGCACACACACCCCCACTTGGGACAATTTAGAATCACCAATCCACCTAACCTGCATGTCTTTGGACTGAGGGAGGAAACCGGAGTACCAGGAGGAAACCCACGCAGACACGGGGAGGACATGCAAACTCCACACATTGTGATAAAACCAGGGGCATCAGCGAGCCCCAAACCCGAACACACCTGCACAGACCCGGGTACAAATACTGGAAGGTTTTATTATAATTGCCTCTATAAAGTGATACATGCACAAGCAGAAATACAAACACAGATCTTCCCCTCCACAATACTTTATTTCTCCCTACTATACTACCCTCCTCCACTTAAGTGTTGCTCCACTACCTCCCAGCTCCGACTCTACTGGATAAGGGAATGCGGTCCCTTTTATTACAGACCTGGGAGTACTTCTGGTACCAGGGCGACTGCCCGACGAAAGAACTTCCTGGTCGCATGGAATCCATTACAATAGGGAGCTTGTCTCCCTACAGCGCCCTCTCATGGTACCGAGTGACCCCAGCAGGGCTGCTCCGTCGAACTACGTATCCCGGCATGCCCTGCTGGTTTCCTACTATGCACCGACCTCTGGGGCAGCTGCCATCTAGTGGGCTTGGGGAATAAAAAACCTCCAGCAACATCTTTCTATTCCAGTGGGCTCTCCATCCATCCCTTTTGGTTCTTCCTTTCAGGTCTGATCCCTCCTTCCTTCCCGGCTGGGAAGCCTGTATGCCTGTTGGGAGTCTCCCGTCCAGGTAAGAAACCATCCCCTCTTCTGGCCAGGATGCCCGTCCAGCCCATGTGACATCTATACTTTTTGAATGTTAAGCCAGCCCTGTATGTGGCAAACTGTGGCAAAAGCTAAGCAGTGCTTTTAAGGATAGCGAGCCATGCAAAGAGCAGAGAATCCATCCATTGTGGCACTCGGTACTGGCGCTACATTGGTGTCAGAAACAGGAAGAGAAGACCTGCAGTCTGATTTAGCAAAGCAACAATGGCTGCAAAGGCCTAAAATACACCTGTTTGGCACTTCGGAGGAATTGCTGGAGAGTCTCAAAGTTTTGATCTATAATCTAAAGTGCCATTCACAGTAGCACTACAGGGGGAAGACAGCTGAGAGACTGCCACCACTGCTTCTCCATCTGCTAAGGTCCATTAGCCTGGGTGTACAGACACTGGTGGAGCTTCAGGCTCATAGAGTTGGGAAAAGTGTGGCAGATCGAGTTGCCACTGACCTCAAATGAGCTATTAAAAGAAAGGCTGGTGGTAAAAATGTACAGGAAAAGGACAAGGCAGATCATAGAGATATTATGAAGTGGCTGTGAAAGGAGAATCTCAAAGTTGAGATCCAGACCAGGAATGGAGTTCGCAGTGCCATCTAAGTAAAAGAAAATCTCTGCATCTCAACACCAGGAGGTGCTTACTTACAATTGACTAGCATTGAACACCTCTGCTGCACCACATGCTTTTCCAATTAGTGTGGCAAAGGACAAGCAGTCCTTTTAAGAATAGCGAACCACCTCAAAGAGCCATGTAAAGAGCAGAGAACCCATCCTTTATGGCACTCTGCACAGATGCTACAATAGGTTAGTTATCCCATGTAGTTTGTTATGATGACTGCCAAAATCTCATGCTTTCATGCTGAATGTCAATATCAAATCTTCCAATATAAGAGGGGTCTGTGGTGACCAACACTATACAATACTTCCAGAATGAAAATGAAATGTGCTCAAATGTGAATAAGCATTACATTTATATTTATAGCTGTGAGACACCTCAGGGTTATTTAGCAGCAGTCTGTTAAGCTGCATGGGTGAAGTGGCCTTCTGCTTGTTGAAACCCCTTGAATATGCACAGGTACCAGGCATATTCTCATCCTGATAATGTTTTCACTTGCTTTTCTTTAACTTTTCATCTATAGTTTTGCATAGCTCTCATTACACACTTTTTGGTTTTACATGAAGCACAATGTTAGCCAATGAAAAAGCTGTTAGTGTTTAGGACTCCTGCCTAATGAATGAGGTGAAGAGGCAGGCCTACAATTCGAATGCTTAGGCGTGTTTCTGCTGAAGCACTGAGTAACCTCCGGCAGTTGGCTTACTTTGACAAAGTGAAGGAAACTACAAGAGTGTGTTAAAAATGCATTCATTTTGAGCTGTGCCATTCCTGCTCAGTATGTTATGCAATTTTAAGTCCTGTACTTAGTGTAACAAAAAAACATTTTTTGTAATAGTGGATAAGTAATGAGCTTAAAACATTTCACTGAATATAGCTAGAAATATTAAATAAGAAACAACAAAACTTTAATGTAAATTAAATTTGAATGATATACTCAAGAATATTAGTGGAAATTTAGGGGAAGTGCACTTAAGGCTAAAGTCAAAGAGCACTTCTTTACACAAAGAGTTGTGGGAATCAGAAACAAACTACCTAGATGTGTAGTTGAAGCATAAACCTTAACAACCTTTAAGACTATCTGGATCAGATATTGGGACAGCTCAGCTATTAGCTAAACAAATGGGCTTGATGGACCGCCAGGGATGCCCTTTGTCACCGATTCTGTTCATAACTTTTATGGACAGAATTTCTAGGCGCAGCCAGGGTGCTGAGGTGGTACGGTTTGGTGGACTCAGGATTGGGTCACTGCTTTTTGCAGATAATGTTGTCCTGTTTGCTTCATCAGGCCGTGATCTTCAGCTCTCTCTGAATCAGTTCGCAGCTGAGTGTGAAGCGGCTGGGATGGGAATCAGCACCTCCAAATCCGAGACCATGGTCCTCAGCCGGAAAAGGGTGGAGCGCCCTCTCAGGGTTGGGGGAGAGATCCTGCCCCAAGTGGAGGAGTTCAAGTATCTCTGGGTCTTGTTCATGAGTGAGGGAAGAATGGAGCCTGAGATCGACAGGCAGATCGGTGCGGCATCCGCAGTGATGCGGGCTCTGCATCGGTCTGTCGTGGTGAAAAAGGAGCTGAGCCATAAGGCAAAGCTCTCAATTTACCAGTTGATCTACGTTCCTACCCTCACCTATGGTCATGAGCTATGAGTAGTGACCGAAAAAACGAGATCGCGAATACAAGCGGCTGAAATGAGTTTCCTCTGCAGGGTGTCTGGGCTTTCCCTTAAAGATAGGGTGAGAAGCTCAGTCATCCGGGAGGGGCTCAGAGTAGAGCCACTGCTCCTCCGCATTGAGAGGAGTCAGATGAGGTAGCTCGGGCATCTGATCAGGATGCCTCCTGGACGTCCCCCTGGTGAGGTGTTCCAGGCACATCCAACTGGGAGGCGGTCCCGGGAAAGATCCAGGACACGCTGGAGGGACTATGTCTCCCGGCAGGCCTGGGAACGCCTTGGGATTCTCCCGGAGAAGCTAGAAGAAGTGGCCGGGGAGAGGGAAGTCTGGGCATCTCTGCTTAAGCTGCTGCCTCCGCAACCCAACCTCAGATAAGCGGAAGAGGATGGATGGATGGATGGATGTATGGACTGAATGATCTCCTCTTATCTGTCAAATTTCTTATATTCTTATATTCTAAAATGTAACCAAAATATAAATACAAAGAAAAATGTGAAGTCAAGATTAGAATAGGGCAGAATCTCTGAGAGAGTGCAATAAAATTGTATGACTTTGCTTTTTATTGCTAATACTAGGGGGTTACCCCCTGCTCGCTTCACTCGTCAACCCCCCAGCCTGTGCTATGCGCCAGGCACTTCGCGTCTCTGCTGCTCATGTTGTGAAGAAGGCTCCTCCGAAACCCCCTCTTAAACGGTGATACAATGAGAAACAAATAGTTTTTTTAACCTCTTCTTTGCTCAATCAGCTGCTGGCTTGCTGATGCTGCTGCCATGCTATGTGATCTGCATCTTGCTCGGTGCTTTGAACATTTAAAAGCCTGTACAGCAGCTGTCTTTGTCTTCTCTTTGTCTTTTATTTCCGGTGTGGTTAAATCTCTTGTCAAAAAGTCTTGTCTCGTGGCATGTGAGCTCTTGATATTTTAGTTTATAGTTTAAAAATGGAATAAGAATCTGAAAAGTTAACAACATCACATTTAAGTTCGATAAATTCTGAAAAGAATGATACCAAACATATATATAGGTTTTCAAATAAGCCCAATTTAAAGCGTGACAAAAAAAGTCACATAAAATCATTGCACAAAGTCATTGTACTTTTAGGCTTAGGATTTTATATATATAGAGCAGATTTAAAACTGTGTTACATAGACTATATATTATTTGATAGCTAGGAACACTCAGCATGACACAGCTGCTTAAACTGAAATGAAAGGCTGTCGCTCAGTGTGAAAAAATCATCTCTGCTAATACTCTTTCAGATTTCTTGTAAAGGTATGAACTAATTAGCAAAGCTTAATAATGCAGCCTGCAAGTGCTGGTTTTCTGTTATTTACTTCAGAATCAATATAATTTTGTGTTGGGCATCTTGCAACTGTTTCAGAGTCAATTCAAATTCAAAACATGCCAGCACATAACTCTTAGTCGTAGCTTTGTACAAACCAGTGAAAAGATTATTTCTTGTTCAGAAAATGATTAAAGTAAAAATCCTACATTTTGTCTACTGAGTTGCTCTCAGCATACAGCACAGAATATTGTGTTTTAAACTTTGCACTTTTTTTGTTCATTTTTTACATAACATTTCAGTGCATTTTACCTGCTATATTTTTCATTTTGTACAATTGTAAATATGGCGTTTTATAACACTGTAATTGTAAATATACAGTATTTTAATTCCTTAATTAAATGAGCATCTTTACTGCCAGCTGCAGGAAACCTGTGAAAAGGACAAGTCTTACAAAGTTGCAGCATTGCAGAGGCTAAGGCGAAAAGTCCTCCTAAATATAGCAAGCTACCTAAAACCTAAAAAATTAAATGAGCAAGAATCCTTCGGGTACTTCAAAATACTAGCTAGCTAGTGGTCTTCGGGATAAAAAACAACCCAAAGAACTTGCAGGGGTGTCAGTTAAGTGGGCCAAGACTAGTCTGAGAAGGACGTGTAGTCGAGTGCAGCTGTGGCACAAATTGAGCAGGACAGGATGGAACCTGTCTCAAGCAAACGTATGGTAACTCATTGTGTGAACATCCATTGTGCATGTACCACAAAGCTCAGTTTGTCTGCTTCAGCTGAATGAGAAGCAAGGTGCATGCAAGAGCTGAAAAATGTAAAAGTGTATGCACGTGCCATGTTACCAAGCTCAAGTCACACTCCTATAAGCTTCTACATTTCGTTAGAATTCATATGAACTCCTGTGGTTTTGGTTGAGCGTGAGCAGAGTGTACTGCCCCATACACACGCACACACACACATCTTCTGTAGTGAGGACTGAGGTTCATGAAAGCGCTGAAAAAATGTAAAAGTCCATGCATGTGCCATGTAATGGCTGTGGTTGACTGTGATCCATATACACACACACACAGGTCTTTCGTTCATATATGTCTAATAAGCAGACACTTGCCTTACTTGAACTACTTGCCCTAAATGTTTCTGCGCAATTTCTGTGCCACGAATTATAAATATGCATACATCCACCGGACACTTTATTAGGTACACCTGTTCAGCTGCTTGTTAACGCAAATATCCAATTAGACAATCACATGGCAGCAACTCAATGCATTTAGACATGTAGCCATTGCCAATGTAACCTGCTGAAGTTCAAACTTAGCATCAGAATGGGGAAGAAAGGTGATTTAAGTGACTTTGAACATGGCATGGCTGCTTGTGCCAGACGGGTTGCTCTGAGTATTTCAGAAACTGCTGATCTACTGGGATTTTCACACACACAAATCTCTAAGGTTTACAGAGAATGGTTTGAAAAAGGGAAAATATCCAGTGAGCAGCATTTCTCTGGGTGAAAATGCCTGGTTGATGCAATAGGCCAGAGGAGAATGGCCAGCAGAAAGAAAGGCAACAGTGTCTCCAACATCTGCACATCAATCTTTGTACACATAAATTTCTTTGGATTTACTGTAAGCTAACACTTTCTCCAAACCTAAACTTTATCTTTCCACGTGTCAGTTCATAATGTACACTATCCATCCAATTATTCCTTCTAATCATTTTTACACCTTACAAATAAGTACAGTATGCAAACATAGAAATTATGTTTCTCTTCCATTAGCATTTTTTTCAGGAAAAACATTTTAACATATCTGTAGACAAGTAATAAAAATGATTATATTGATGTTTCTGCATTTTGCCACGGTCATGCATGTGCCCCTGGTTCTGGTGAGGAAAGCAGCTCCACCCTGGGATGAGAGGGGGCACTGACATCGATAAGTCATCCAAGGAAAATGCTAATCTCCTCTCACAATTCTCTAAGAAGACTCCACTCCATCAGTGCTTACAGTTTAAAAAAAGGACCGCCCAGGGAAGATTCTGCCAGTATTTGACCCACAATTTGAGAAGGACAGAGCTCTGACTGTGTTGCTACTGCTTATTTTTTGGAAAGACTGACACAAGCCATATTTTCTTTGCTTTGTACTGTGTGGTTGTTTCTTTTGTTATTATACCACTTATTTTAAAGACAGCTTCAGATCAAAGAAAATTCACAGCATATGAAAATATTTTTTAATAAAGTACCTTCATCAAGATCCTCATAGTATTCCTTTCTTCTCTCTGAAACAGAAAGCAACAATCAATCTAAAGATTTTTAACTAAAACAGATATTTCTCCAACCCGCTATATCCTAACACAGGGTAACGAGAGTCTGCTGGAGCTAATCCCAGCCAACACAGGGCACAAGGCAGGTACAAAACCCGGGCAGGGCACCAGCCCACCGCAGATTTCTTAAAGTATAACAGAAAAAGAAAATAATAATTAAAAGTGATTTTGCAAAAAAACTTCACTTACAAGCAGTGGTTCTCCAGATACTTTTATCATGCACACTTTCACTGTTAGGGTTTTGTAGGTTGTAGGTGATTCTTAATTGTCCATTTCTGCCTTTTTTGCTAATAATTTTATTTTTTTGATGTATCTCTACCCTAATTATTATCATGCTGCATTTTTGGCAGAACCAGTAGGCCAATCTACTGAGTGAAAGAAAAATTATGTAACAATAAAATTTCATCTATTCCATCCATGTGTGTATGTGTGTATGTGTGTGTGCAAAAGACATATAATCTATTTTGCTGATGCAGCCTCTTGTTCCAAAAGCCAGATACAGGAATTAAGTAGTGATTTTACAGCTGCATTTAACATTTAAAACTGAGTTCTCACCTGCTCTTTTGGTCTTACCTTTCCTCTCTTTTCTAGACTACGTCTTACCCAGCCAGTGTTTCTCAGACCCTGAACCCACTGAAGGAAGAAGGCTTTGTGATCTTTTAATCTGAAGAAGGGAGCTAAAGCAGGACAATTATCATTGTTGCTACTCTTATCTTGTGTGCTTGTGTAGTGAAGTAAAAGCTTGTATTTTCAATAGTCTTAAACGTGTTACTGCCAGTTCAACAATAAAGTTATTTTTCCTTGGAAACCAGTTTTCTCATTCCTGTCTCTCATGCAACTCTGCAACCCAAGCTTGACAAAATATATATTTATTATTATATTTATTACATAACACCAGAAAACCAGCACCAACACAGTCCCTTTTTTGCCACCAGTCCTTCTGCCTCCACTCCTCTCCAGGCTTTGTCCTCTTCCTCCCAACTCAGACCACAGTAATCAGAGAGAATCCTGCCAGCAGTCAGCCAGGAGTCCCATCTGGGATGCCAATTGTGAAAGCCCAGGGAGCGTACAGCCACCCTAACCCCAACACAGACAGGCAGGAGACAGGTTTAGCACCCAGCACACAGTTTATTTAAAGTTTCCAACTCAGTGCACAAATCACCCACACAACACAGTCTGCTTGTGCTGCCAGTCCTTCTGCCTCCCCTCCTCCTCAAGCTTTGTACTCTTCCTACTGACTCTGGCCGATGAATGGTGGGGACTGGCTCCTTTTTATAGGGCACCCGGAAGGACTGGCAATTTGAGAACCAACAAGATTGTGCCTAAGTGCACCGTGCCATTGTGACATTCTTTTGGGTTAATAAAGTTAAGAAGGCTATTGAGTTAATAAATCTATTGCATTAATCATTTTAGGTTTACACCGTGCTTTGTTTCCGAAGTAGCAGCACTCATGAATATGGTTGTATATGTCAGTCGCTTGCTTCTTATTGTTTCGCTGCCTTCTCAATTATATAATGCATGTTTTCTTCAGTGCTTTTTGGAGGTCTTCCTGGTTTTCTATGTACTGCGTTTATAGTCAGTTCACGTGATTACATGGGAGGCGTGATGATGTCACACGAAACTCCGCCCCCCACGACCATCCAGCTCAACTCCATTATATGGAGAAAAATAGCTTCCAGTTATGACCATTATGCATAGAATTTCGAAATGAAACCTGCCCATTTTTTGTAAGTAAGCTGTAAGGAATGAGCCTGCCAAATTTCAGCCTTCTACCTACACAGGAAGTTGGAGAATTAGTGATGAGTCAGTCAGTCAGTCAGTGAGGGCTTTGCCTTTTATTAGTATAGATCATACATACTGTATACATCTTGTCTAGTTGATCACTGACTGCCTTCTATCATCATGAAAATGATATCACATATACTTCTCAGTATTTTAGTTATTCAGAGAGCTGTAATATTATGAATGTAATGGATTCTGTGTCCTGTCGGAGGAAGAGAAAGCCCGGAAGCACGTAGTGATTCAAACTCATAGAGCACATAGAAGGTCAAATACAAAACAAAGCATTTAACGTACTACTTTAGTTACGATGGGATTTAAAAAACTAGTAAATGAATAGATTTTAAGATGAAGTTTATGATGTTCTACTTTAATGACAACATAAACTACATGATTAAAGTGGAAACTTCGAGATTAAAGTTGACATTTCGTGCTTTTTCCCCACTGTGTGCCTTTTTTTTCTCTGTACCCTAATAAGCTTTCTTATGACACTTAGAACAGTGGGCTACGACTCGCCTGTTCACGACGACTGTGATATGTCACAACTTTTTTTTATTTCGGGCACTGTGCAACTTTGTGAACTTGAGCTTTCGAGTTTCTCCGACACACTATGTCACTCGATCGACTTCCTTTTGTTGTTTATATCACCGTTTAAAGCAACAAATAATACGTTTTTTCTTGCCTCCACTTTTTCGCTGAAATTCGCTGAAATTCTTCTATTTTCCCTCGTACTTTGCCATTGTCTTTTCACAGAAGGCTGATCTTAAGGGCTATTTATATTGATTTGCATATTCAAAGAGGCGTAATTCTGGGAGGAGGCAGGGCGCGTGCACGTGCGTTACTTTTCACGTTGACCGGGATTTATGTAACGGAAAAACGTAGCAGTTGGCGAACGCACAGATTTATGCATCTGGATTTTTTTGTGCATAAGCACATTTCCGCTTTTGTGCTTGTGTCATGTTATAGTGCAAATTCTACGCACGCCGTTATGCATGAGGCCCCAGGTCTTTATACCATTGCAGTGCACTAATTATTAAATTAAATGTTCACTGTGATATGGATCTAAAACAGGTTCTATGTCATATTCAGTGAGGCTTTCAACAATGACCAACAAAGTATCACGGTAGGGGGTACAAAATAATAACACAGTTTTATTTGGGAATGTATAAAATAGAGGGAACATAGATGTGATGAAACAGCAAGAGTATAATTTATTTGTAATACTATACATATACTGTATACAATCCAGCCTGATTTTGATGCAAGAGATCTGGAGATGGAGATCAAAAACGAAAGTGAAGTACCAGCCTCAGCTTATCGGTGCCCAGCTGATCATGATGCTGAACACGTTCATGTAGCTGATGCACCTATAGTAACGTTTGCCTGAGATGGCTGCCACCTATGATAACAAGAGGTGCAAACCAGATTACTTCACACTGCCGCCCACCTGCTGCACGAAGATAGCCAGGCAGCTGGCCCAACACATATTCCTGCTGGCCATCGAGCTGCTGCCGCGCAGCCACTGCTGTCAAAGAACAGGCACCGACAGCAGCCACAGCACACAGCAGCATTTTTATGTTGAATTATGTGTGAAACCAATGCTTTGTATGCTTTTCAGAAAACTGAGTTTTTTGGAAAAATATTCAGCCCTCAAAGAGTTAAACATAATATCTTGTACAGGTTTCATCTTGAAAATTACAATCACCAGTAGAATTTCAATCCTTTTCCTCCACTCTCCTCCCAGAAAGCCTCATCCACCACCTCCCAACTCTGTCTGCCTTTCCTAAGTGGAACAGCTTCTTTTAAGGAGGATCAAGTAGTACTTCCAGTGCCATAATGTTGGTGTTGGAAGCGGAAGTTCCATAAAACAGGGATGTCTTGTCCCGACAGCATCTCCTGGCAGCACCTAAGGACTCTGACAGGGCCACCCTTTTGAGCTACACATCCCAGGCAACCATGTGGGTGTCCAAAGTGGGACCATGCCAGAGGAACACTTCCACCTCTCATGTTGGAGATGAAATTGTCACTGACATCCAGATTCCTCCAGTCTTTCCATTATGACATCCGAGCTGGGCAAGGCATTGCCATCCATCACAGTCAGGACACCTGTCCACCCACTATGGAATCTATAACAAACACACGGGGGTGTTGGTAAACCAGTGCAGACCACAATAAGTTATGTGCCTTTATCTATAGGAGAGCAAAAAGTTCAACTAAGCTAGTGTAACTTTATGTTTTGTGTTGTATGTTATTGTTGTTTCCGTATATATCTTTATGTTAAGAATAAATTGTATTGTTAGATTTACTAAATAACATTCTTTTGGTTCTTCATTGAAAAATAGTCTATAACCACATCCAGAGCACAACAGAGAAAGTGAGAGTTATTTAATGTTATTTAATGTTATTTAATGTAGACTTAATGTATGATATTTCTCTTTATGGTTCAGTCATACCAGCTGGAAGATAAAACAGAGATCCCTCATTCATCCTATAGCTCCCATATGTGCAGTTTAGGAAGATGAAGATAATTTTAATTTGCCCACCCAGGGACAGTCATAATAATGTAGGAAAGTGGAGTGAGATTTCACTCAATTAATGATCAGTTTTGCCTTCAGCAATACCAGTAATTAATAAAATAATTCTGTAAGGCTCTTACTTTATTTACCTTACCCTTATCTCTGTTGTACGTGGGGAGTCTCTGGCCTTTAGACTTACATAAAGGCAACTCAAGCAAACTCTTTTTAAGGAACAGAATAATACAATTTATTAACAAACACAAGGATTATAGAAGTATGATAACAGCATATATACATAGTGACATATAAGACTGGACACAGACAGACTATACAGGCAAAACTGCTGTATGTTGATTCTATAGAGCCTAAGGCTTCAAAGTTGATGTCCGATGTTGTGTGGAGTTGTTGCTTTGTTGCTACTCTGGGTTCAAGTGGAGGACTCTTCTTGCATTGGAGTGCACTTTCTCTTTGCTGCATGATCTTTTGTTTAGTCTTCAGTGTTACTGCTTCTCATTTTGCTTTCTTTTGTTAGGCCCTTTGCTGTGTCGTTTGCAACTTCATATAGAAAAGCATTACTCTTTATAGAACAAGAGTTTAGATACTGAATTTCCCTTCTTGAAGCCCTGACTACTACTTAGCCTTTTCAGCCCACTGGCCCACAGCTGGGCCTTTTAGAGAGATTGTCAGTTTATGATCCACAGAGGATTTTATTTGTCAGCTTTTTAGTTTTAGAGAGAACTTTCTGAGATTTTCAATCATTTTGTAGTGTGACCCTGGGTAGGGTGCCTCATGGAATTCCGTCAGAGTTTCCTCAGAGTTCCTTTGAAAGAACCACCTAAGAGAACCAGAGGGAATCTTCAGGATGGTGTAGCATGTTTTAAGCATGTTTGTTCTGATTGGATTCAAGTCACTTCTTGTTACACAATCAGTGTCTCCTCACAGGTGAGTTCTTCTGTCCATCAGAGTGGTAATTTATTGATTTACAGCTGTTTGTTCTTGCCTAAGTCCATTTCATACCTTCTTGCTCAAGAAGTCTTCAGAGCAGCCTCTGCAATCCAACTCTGATTTACACCTTTGTTATCAGATAATGTGCAGGGAGGTCCTAGTATGATGAGTTCAGTCACTTACTTTGGAATGTAAGTTAGGGTTTTGGCACAGCTGGATTTCTCCAATAACTGCTGCCTTACAGGCCTGGTGTGCCTCTAAAGCCCAGCAGAATGGGGAATTGTCACTTTGTCCTAAAGAAGCATAAGACTTTAATATTTAAAAGGTAATAAATAGTAACAAAGGAAAATATGCTATATGTCGTTTTTCAGATAATGATTATATAACCATTATTGTCTGTGATATGTAAAACCATAAAACTGAAAGTAGGTGCCTTTTCTTATTCGCATTACCACAAACATAGCATAAGAGCTTAGCCAATGACTTTCACTAGTGCTTCACATTTGGGTTAAGGAAAAATCACCTACATTACTATTAACCTACACTCTTAAAAATAAAGCTGCTGGAGTGATTCTTCAGAACGATGACATAGTTCATTGGTGTACATGGACTCAAAATGTGAAATATGAATGGCTCTTTTAGGTAGCATGAATTTAAAGCCAGCTGTGAGCTAATGACTTAATGAACTACTTTATTACCTTTTGCTATATAGCAGTGCAGAGGGTAGCACTGGTGCTTCATAGGTCCAAATGTTTCAAAGCATTTGGAAATATACTTTTCTTAACTTCACCAATGTTCATTTTCGTAGGCTGTAACTGTGTGCTTAATTTTAAACTATTGAGCAGTGATGATTAGGAGCTTACGATAGTATCTCAGTCTCATCTGAAAGTAGGTGGTGTATGCTACATTGAATTTCATGCCCATGTGATAATATTTGGTGCACACATGGTATAATCTGGAGGACAACAGATTAATTTCCAGAAAAAAAGAATTACACAATGTCCCTTCAGGGGCTGCATACAAAGCAGACATGATGATCTGGTGAACCCACACTTTACAAGAATCTCTTCCTGTACAAGAGGAACAATGCTACTTTTAAATGTTGGAGCTTCTATTGTGCAGTCTAAAAGAGTATTGCACAAATAGGTTACCAGCAGGTGATTATTCTAAATCATCCAATAATTCTAAAGGTGCTTTATAGGTTATGACAGGACTGAAGGTAACGCTAAGGTGCTATTTGCACAATAGAATTTCAGAGGACATCTTGACCAGAGTGGCAGTTCACTGGCCCAAGCCAGTCAGGCATAATGTCTAGAAGAGGGTTCTTGCCAGGAAGCCTTTGTCTTAAACAAGTAGCATGAACCCTGTCCCTAACTGCCCTGTCATTGATGCTATCATTATGTCTGATAGTGGCTTCAGCAGCAGTACGGGAGGTAGATGTAAAATGTTTTCTCACATGAACCAATCTGATGTCCTAGTTCAGCTTTGGTGTGGTCATTTGAGGGGGCAACCATCCTGGTAGTTATCAGCTCACTCAGTCTGTTGAATTCTTGCCTGTAATTGTTAAAAACTGGAGCAGTATAATCAATAGTGTCTAGCAACATCAGTAGATGGCATGCCTACCTACAGGCTCCCAATGGTACTGTCCTTTGCTTCTGGCAACACGTAAGGCATTATGGAATGCACAGAAAATTGACTAAATGTGGTCTTTGTCATGCCATGGTCAAAGCTATGAATGAAGGCTGTTTTCAGTGGTAACCTGGACCCATATTTATAAAATGTGTCAGAATTACTTCTAGAAATTTCACTAAAAGTCAAACTAGGGTAAGAATTTGTCCTTCATCAGAGTAGGACATAGGAATTATTTAAAAGCGTCCTAGTGCTAGTCCTGGCTAAGAGTAGTAATTCACATCAGTGTATGAATGATGTCATGATTTTGTGGCACCCCTTGCAAGTAAATTGCTACTCATGCTGATATTTTGCTGAAGCTAGGGTTTCACCACAATAATAATAAAAATAATGATGATAATATCAATAATCATTTTCAAAGTAGTAGGAGAAGAATAATAATGTACATTACTGTTCTAAGCTGCATGTAATATTTGCCACTTAACCAAGATGGAAAGCCTGAGACATACACCATATGAGAGTTAAGCCCAATAACATGCATGATAATTTAACAATGAATGATTCACCGCAGCACATTCAAAAGAATCACCTTCCTGCCATTAAGGCCATGGCAAGCACCTTGTAAAGTAACAGTTACTGAATAGCTGTGGTTATAAATCACAGTCACTCTCCCAGTGTTCAATATATCTTCCACAATGCCGTTATGTGCCTCTCTCTGTGATCTCTTTTATCTTCTGCAAGGTTCTAATTATGACCTGGGAGTCTCTGTCTGCTTTCTTGATCTATCCTGGTCTTGAAAAATGTAACCTGTGTGAGATTTTGCTGTCAGTCAACCATCCAGCCTCACTTATCTTCAGGACAATATGCTGGCTACTACAGTACATTTTGTATCAATAACCACCTGTGTGCTGATACTGAGATATCTCTTGAGATTTACATTGAGGCAATGATCTTTATGTGCATGCTGACTGGCTTGAATGCAGCTTGCTTTAATATTAACTTACATGGAGTCATTGGAAAATGTATACTACGTGTATTATCTCACACATTGTAAGTGGGTGTCAAGAAATGTTTGGTTAGGATTGGTGGACAATTGGAGGGGACATTTAGGGGCTTTATCTCCTAAGCTTGTGATTCTACCACCCTATCATCAAGACCATATCCCCATTCTTAATATTTTGTTTTGGAAGACCTGAATACTTTTACTTTGCAAGGTGTTGAATAAGCCTAGCATGGCAGCTGGTTGTTAGTGTTTTGTGCTAAATAAAATTGAAGTGCTTTTATTTCTGGGTTGATATTAAATGTCCATGTTTATAACCATTTCACCAGTGCCACACCAGCTTTTTGCAGTCTTTCAGTAATCACCCAAATTTTGGTAGACTTTTATAAAAGACTGCTGTGAGAGCCTGGTCTTTAAAGCTGTCCACTGAGAATGCTATAAGCAGGTAGCTAATTTTCATAACAGTTTGCCTGGCCCAAATCATTCTGCTGCTGCTCATGTCTCTGTAGTTATCAACAATGCCTTTACAGAAGTCAAAAATAAGAAAGTCAAGCTGCTGTTCGAATAACTGAAATCCTTCTGGAATACCGTTCTTGTTTCAGAACATATGGGTTTTTTGGTAATCAAAACACCAATAGGAAAAGTCAATGATGTTGTAGAACAAAGTGGGCACTACCCTCTTAGCGGCACACACGGCCTGTTAAGACAGTAGATTTGACATGGATGCAGCAATCAAGCTTCACCCCGACCCAGAAGTTGGCTTAACTTTAGCACATAATATTCTTGGCAGCCCTGTACTTCATCTGATAACAAAGGTGTAAATCATCAGTTGAACTGACATCTCTGAAGACTCCTTGAGACATGGAGGCACCAACAAGAAACCCAAGTTTGAACAAGGAACTATAGTTAATAACTTGGCTATGAGCAGGCACTGGTTTAGCAATTAAAAATGGCTTTAATCTCGTCACCACAGATTAAACCTGCCTTCAACGACTATCTGCACTCAACTCCTGCACTCTCTGAAGCCTGTTCTCTCTCCGAAACCTAAAAGCTAATGATCCTCTGCCTCTTTGAGTAGCTGAAAGCTGACCATCTCTTCTGCTTGTGGACTTGAAAGCTGAGATCCACTGTTGCAAAGCCAAACTCTGTGCCAGTGACTGAGTCCAGTCTGAGAAGTAGCCATTACTTCAGCATAGGAACTTCAGTATCTAAACTCTTGTGCTACAAAGAGTAATGCTTTTCCTTATGGAGTTGTTGAGGATACAGTAAGAAGTCTAACTGAGTAAAGCACATTGCACCACTAACAAAGAGAAAGAGTGCATTCCAACTCAAGAAGAATTTTCCACCTGAGCCTAATGTGACAACAACAAAAACTCCAAACAACATCATCCTTAAAGACTTGATATTGTATAACTGTTTATCTGTGCCAAGATAAATAAAAAATGTAAATAACCAGTAATCAGACAGCCTTTTCTGGGTTATATGTTTGTCTCATCTGTCTTGTGTCCTGTCTTCTATGTTGGTATATGCAGTTGTCATATTTCTATAATTTATTCCTATAATCCCCTTGGGATTAATAAAGTATCTATCTATCTATCTTGAATTATTTTGTTTCTTAAAACAAGTGTGCTTCAGTTTCCTTGATATAATTCTAATGGCCAGTGGCCTCCTACTGGGAAAAATTAGGAAAATAATGTCTAAACATATAGCTTTACCAAATGACTTAATTAATTATCAGCATTGCTGAAGGTAAAACAGATAATTAATTAACCAAGATAAAATTCTCACCTCTTATCTACATTATTTTACAATCTCTGAATGGGGGTAGCTTTAGGCTGATTTCACAAACAACTGCCAGTGTAAGTTGCACACAAAGTAATACAGACTGGCATTATCCATTTTGCCAGGCTGCAATACAAGTCTGTGGCATAGCAAGCTTCTGCCACTCACTTTTAATATTAGTTTCTTTTTGACTGGGCTTCTTTTTGGAATGGAGTCTCTGTGCCTTACCTAATAAGACGATCAGTCACCAAGTGACATCTCAGAGCTATTGTTTTGTTGCACCAGTTAAATATTCAGCTCAAAGAACTGTAATTATTCAGTTACAGGCCATTGCGCATTTCCTAGCATTGTTGGGCACGTGGTTTTAGGACACGTGATGGGTGTGTCCTTGGAGGTTGCAACTCGATTGCAGTGACGCAACAGAAAAAAGGCTTCCAGGCAAACTTTACCCATTAAAGCTGCAAATAAAAAGAAAAAATCAATTCTACCCAAATGCTTCCTGAGCAGAAGAGGATTCTATACGTAAAAGACACGCATTTGTCTTGCTGAAAATGAGAACTAACTGATTACCAGCTAACCAGAAGACATGTGTTTTCTAGCGACAAGAAGTCTAATAGTATGTGTTTCATCCTGAAAAGAAACTGCAGAACCGTCCTGCAACAAAAGGAGACAAGCTCCAAAACCAAAGTAAGAAAGGACACTGAAGATTATTCCACTGTCTGAAAAAAGCTGACCAGGAAAACAACAAAAAATTGCTTACATTACATATGTACACCTCCATATTAAACACATAAACTGAAAGATCAGAATTCATAATTTATGTGTCTTTTGCTGACTGCTGACATGCTAACAAATGAATTGCTAACTTTAAATTGTTTATAGCGGAGGATGTCTGTGAATCCTTCAGCTCACAATGACAAGTGTTCATAGATGGTTTGAGTGGAATCATCAATGAGAGATCTGTACATTGAAACCTGTCGATAGGAGAGACAAGCATGGAGAAGAATATGCAGAGGGGTTTGGTGCAAAATGGCAGTGTGACCATTCAGAATCTCAAGGGTCAATTACATAGAGCAATGTTTGCCTGCAAGACTGTCTCAAAACTACATGCTTCAGGCACGACATTTCAGAAATCATGTACTAATTGTCCTGTTCAATCTGTCCACTTTTTTTTACATTTTATAATTCTCAAAAAATGATTTAATCTGTCTCACAAGAAATAAAAAATTAGCCTTGTGGTGATAGTGTAAACATATTTTCACACAAGTTAGCGCTCTATTTAACTCACCACTTAATAGGTATACTACTGTATGATGATGGTGACAGCACAATCATACTCTTATCATATTACCCCATAAACCATACACATATAAATTAAAAATAGGTATTTAAAATAATCTTACTAGCTTAATATAACCACAAAATTCTACAAAATAAAGGAATGATTATCTTTAAACATTTACCCATGATTCTTGTTTACTGTATCCTTGATATAAGAAAGCAATATCAATATCCAATCAATGCACATCAGTTTTTCCAGCAAGCGACCAACAACAGAGAATATTTTTAGCTTGCCAAAAGCAAATGTGAAGAGTGAAATCACAGGTGGTGGTGAACAAGAAGGGACAATAATTGTAAAGATTTATCATTTTTTAATGTAAGCTCATGTGAGAAATGTTTACTTTAAATCAAATCAGCCTTTAGCAATGCTTTAAAGGCCTTCAGCTACAGTCCTATTGCCATATTAATAGTTTAATTTTATTTTGGTGCATCTTTGTGTTCTATGCTATGCCAGTTTAATTGATTACTAGCAAAATACCTGCACTTCGCAGCGGCGAAGTACTGCCTTAAAATTTTTATTAAGAAGAAAATTAAACCTTTTTAAACTGAGGGAAAATATACCAATAATTATTTGTTAAGGATCTCTTTGTATGCCACATTGTCAGTTCGGCCCTCCAGTTGTAATATGACCAAGCTCTGCGCTGAGCTTACTCTTGAGCATGCAACATATAGTTGGCCATGTGAAAAGTAATCTTGTTTCAAATCTCACAGCTTGGATTGCTGCTGTCATAATCGGTTTGAGTTTCATGGTTTGTTTCAATTACGACGGTATTTGCAGGATTTGTTGTGTTGAAGTGATATTCGGCATCTGTCAAGCGTTGTAAGCATACAACCGGTTTCATCGATAACTTCACATCCAGCTTTTGAGAATTTAAACATTCATACACATAAAAGTGTCCACTACTAAATTCGTCACCTGTGAATCTAAGATGTTTAAGAGGCATTGCCGGTTGTCGAAAGGTGTAAAATATTTGCCCATTTCGGTACACTTGAAAGCGACAACCGAACAATTCAGCGGCAGCCATCAACTCACATGCAGAACCATAGGTGAAGGGCTTAAGCATTTCACTCTTCTAGTGCTCCTGTGTAGTATAATTATCTCCTGTACCATCATCAGTCCACACCTTGAACCTGTCCCAGTCATTCAATACATAAGACACAATGTTTCTCCAGATATCAAGAGTGAGCCTGATATGGCCGTGCAATATGTAACACAGAGAATGGAAAAGGTAGGTGCTATCTCTAGGCATGGAAACCATTCGGTAAGTGACAGTTCTTTGATCGATGGTGATCACCTCGATAGACATGGTAATGGGGGGTACAGTTGGAATGATAAAGGAAACGGGTACCTGAGCAATGTAAAGTAAGTCTAAAATACCTACAGAATAACTATAATCGTAATAAACGAACAATAAAACAGCAGAGAAGCCGTGGATTAAATAAAAAGGCTGTAGTTATCAGCAGGGAGACGTGAATCCCGTGGCGAAGCAAGGAAGGGAATGTAGAGACCGGAGCGACAGACGGCCTTATATAGGCAGGCAGCCAACAACGTGGGAGGCGTTGGGATGGGGGACCCAACGCCGCCTCACACGGTGACCGAGCTGCAGGCTATGGACATATATATGTATGTAAGTAGGACCGTTATGACCGTTACGCGTAGAATTTCGAAATGAAACCTGCTTAACTTTTGTAAGTAAGCTGTAAGGAATGAGCATGCCAAATTTCAGCCTTCTACCTACACAGGAAGTTGGAGAATTAGTGACATTGGAAAGTTCAATATGGCGGCCAACAGTGGCGTCATATCACCGAAAAAAGTACCTACATCAGTTTCGGTTAGCGCAAGGAAGCCGCCTACCAAATTTCGTGAAGATGGGGCCATAAATAAGAAAGTTCAACATGGCGGACATTGTCAACCATTATGACCGTTACGTGTAGAATTTCGAAATGAAACCTGCTTAACTTTCGTAAGTAAGCTGTAAGGAATGAGCCTGCCAAATTTCAGCCTTCTACCTACACGAGAAGTTGGAGAATTAGTGATGAGTCAGTGAGTGAGTGAGTGAGTGAGTGAGGGCTTTGCCTTTTATTAGTATAGATTATTGTTAATAGTGTTGTTATTGCTGGTATATTATCTATGCTGAAGCCGATACTTTTTTGCCAAACCAAGTTTATGAAAAGTTGGGGCCCACAGGTAGGATCTCAAATATTCTGGTAAATATCTAGTGGAATCATACTGTAAAGTATTGAAGTGTTTTGTACTGTATATGCAAGTCATTAGCACACCAAAGGGAAAGTTTTAAGCATATTATACTGTCTGTTGAAATTCTGTATATTAAAAAATATTTTAAGCATGTTATGGGTGGCATGGTGGTGCAGTGGGTAGCGCTGCTGCCTCGCAGCTAGGAGACTCGGGTTCACTTCCCGGGTCCTCCCTGAATGGAGTTTGCATGTTCTCCCTGTATCTGCATGGCTTTCCTCCGGGTACTCTGGTTTTAATAAATTCTACCTAGTTTGTGCTTGGTGTGTGGGTGGGTGTGTGTGTGTGCCCTGCGGTGGGTTGGCACCCTGCCTGGGGTTTGTTTCCTGCCTTGCGCCCTGTGTTGGATGGGATTGGCTCCAGCAGATCCCCGTGACCCTGTAGTTAGGATATAGCGGGTTGGATAATGGATGGATGGTTTTTAGGTGTTACTAAAATTTACAATATCTTTAATTTATAATAAATAACAATAAACGAGGTCATCAAATACGAAAAATTTTAAGATATAGAAATACTAGCTGAAATACCCTGCACTGTACAAATATAAATAACAAGAGTCTGTCTCTTGGAAATTTAACAGGGCTAAGCACAACCCATGATAAGATAAAGATATGCTCCTAGATAAAAGCTGTAAACCCGCAAGACAATGATGTTGTTATTCAAATTAGGTGAGAAAAAAAAGTTGTACCCCCTGTGGTCTTTGATGAAATCACACACTCTGGTCAGTACAAATTTGACCTCCTGTCAGCCCCTGTGCACTCCTGCTGCACTTACTGTATGTTTGCATTTGTTTTTGGGTTCCCCCCTCCCATTATAACCTCTCTCTCTCCCTGATACAACATAGAGCTTGTATTTTAAGTTGGATCAACTGCAACACATATGCAAAATTTCCTGAAAATCATTTTGGCTGTTTTTGTGCAATTCAGAAACAGACAAGCAAATAGACATCCAAACGATTTTATTTATATAGATAAAAATAAATTAATAAAACAATGTAATTTTAGGAGTGGATATCAATCATATGAACTTAAAAATGAATGTGCATTGTCAATTTTGACACCAAAGCAGCTTAGGACTAGAGAAGAGAACGGAACTGAGACACCATTCAGAAGAACATGACATACTTCAGATTTGAAAGTGGAGAAGTACAAACAAACTGTGATTTCCTTCACTACACTATTGGCACGCAGACTTATCTTGCTAAACTAGAAGAATCCTAACTCTCCTCTTTTAAGTCAGTGAGTAGCTGATATTACATAATATTTGAAATTGGAAAAAATCAAATTTTCACTAAGTGGATCTGTGCAAAACGTTTTCAAAACCTGGCAGGATCTAATCAATAACATTTTAGAATAAGCATTTAAATTGAGGAAGCAGATTCTCTCCCTCTCTCTATTTATTTTTATTAATTTATCTATTTACTTATTTTTACTCGTTTAAAGTTTTACTCTGCTGGCCTAGCTCTCTTTCTCGTGGGTGGGTTTGATTTGTTTTGAACCTTGTTTTGTTAAACTTGACATGCTTGTATGTAATGTTATTTGATTTTAATAAAATCAATAAAAAATAAATAAAAAGACATACTTCAGATTTTCATATGCTCAACAGCTGAAAACTGTTCATCATCCAACTTTTGATATCATTCAGACACTGAGAAGCTTCAGAGTGTGCAATATTAGCACTGGAAAAGTTATCAGCATCTCAGAGAAACACAATCTACTGACCTAAGATTTTGCCCGTGAGAAACTAATAGATGAAAAATGTGCTTGACTTGAATACTGAATGTGTGTCTCCCTAGTCCAACATATTCACTGAGATAAGAAGAAGACTGCTCCATGGAGGAACAGCCAAGTTAAATGCAATGACCAATGGTGTCAAAAGCAGCATTCAGATCTAATAAAGTGAGAAGACCTGAAGACCCAGAATCTTTTTTCATAAGAAAATCTTTCACAAATCTGTGTAAAGTAGTCTTGGTACTGTGAAATACACAGAACCAGACTGGTGAACTTCATATAACCAATTAGAGTCTAAAGGGTTTTGCAACTACACAGCATCAATCTTCTCAAGCACTTTAGATATAAAACAGATGGTAAGCAAATATAACAATAATGCTGCATTCACATGCTAGTGGACAAAGGCAAATATGAGTCCCCAAGTTGGAAATTTCACATGAGAAAACAATGCTGTCCAACTTTTGATGTCTCACTTTCTAGAGTATTTTTAATTTTTAATAAATTTGTAAACCTTTCTGAAAACATGTTGTCACTTTGTCATTATGGGTTATTAAGTTTAAACTGACAGGCAAAAACAGCAAATTTATTCAATTTAAAATTAAATATACAATACAATAAAGTATATGGGAAAGTGAAGGGGGTTGGAATACTTTCTGAATCCCATCCTGGAGAACCGATGGATTAAATAAAAAGGCAGCTTTCTTGGCGAGGCAAGGGAAAAGGATGGCCTTATATGTCGTTCGTTTATAAAACAGCGGAGAAGATGTGTAAAGGTTGCTTCACAAAAAACCAGCGGAGCGCCTTATATGAGCAGGCAGTCAGCTAAAGAGGGGAATCAATAAATAACTATAATCGTAATAAATGAACAAAAAATAGCGTGCAAGCTGCGGATTCAATAAAGGAGATGGGTACCTAAACAGTACAGT
Source organism: Polypterus senegalus (assembly GCF_016835505.1). Lineage (NCBI taxonomy): Eukaryota > Metazoa > Chordata > Cladistia > Polypteriformes > Polypteridae > Polypterus > Polypterus senegalus. The sequence goes on from NC_053154.1 coordinate 38,839,332, forward strand.
TAGTCTCAAATAGCTACACAATAACTATAGCAATCGTATTAAACGAATAATAAAACAGTACAGAACCTCGAAGAAAGGAGAAACGATGGCCTCATATGGCGTTCGTTTATAAAGCAGCGGAGATGCAGTGTGAAGGCGCAGAGCGCCACACTCTGAATGTATTCCTGGCATCACCGTTATACCCTCTGATCTCCCATTTCAATTCAAATGCCTCCAATTTTCAGTAAGGCTATGCTTCACGATGACAATTAATAAGTCTCAGGGACAGACACTACAAAAGGTTGCCATTGATTTGAGGCAACATTGCTTTTCTCCTGGACAAAACTATACATTGCATTCTCAAAAGTAAGCTCAGTGCACAGCTTGGTCATATTACAACCGGAGTGCTGAACTGACAACGTGGTATAGAAAGGTTGCTGCGAAGTGCGGGGATTTTGCTATATACAGTATATATATGTAGATATGTGTATATATATATATATATATATATATATATATTGTCATGGATGCCAGGGGCAACGACCCGGCCGGGACACCGTGAGGGACTGGATGTGGGTCTGCGCCCATCCTGGATCACGTGGGGGCCGCCTTCCTGGTTGCTTTGGTGGGTACGGGTTGAGGGCGTGGAAGCCCCACTCTTCAGGGGCCCGTGGTCAAATGCCTTGGGGACCTGTTACCTCAGCACTTCCACCACACCCGGAAGTGCTGGGGGGAAGATTTAAGAGGACACCCGGTGAGCTGCCGGGAGAACAGCCGGCACTTCCGCCACGCTGGGCCGTGGCCAATGGGGGAGTGTCGGGAACCACCTGGAGCTTATCTGAGAGCGTATAAAAGGGGCCGTCTCCCTTCATTCGAGGCTGAAGTCCGATGGAAGAAGGACGAGGCACGAGGGAGAGTGTGGAGGCGGCCCGAAGAAAGGCATTGTGAGGCCAGGACTGTGTGTTGGGGTTTGTGCACTGACTTTGAATTGTAAATAGTTGTAAAAATAAACGCGTGGTGGTGAAAATCAACATGTCCGCCTGTCTGTGTCCGGGTCGGCTCCACAATATATATATACAGTATGTGTCTGTATGTATGTATGTTTGTGTATATATATACAAACCGAATTCCAAAAAAGTTGGGACACTATACAAATCGTGAATAAAAACTGAATGCAATGATGTGGAGGTGCCAACTTCTAATATTTTATTCAGAATAGAACATAAATCACGGAACAAAAGTTTAAACTGAGAAAATGTATCATTTTAAGGGAAAGATATGTTGATTCAGAATTTCAACAAATCCCAAAAAAGTTGGGACAAGGCCATTTTCACCACTGTGTGGCATCTCCCCTTCTTCTTACAACACTCAACAGACGTCTGGGGACCGAGGAGACCAGTTTCTCAAGTTTAGAAATAGGACTGCTCTCCCATTCTTCTCTAATACAGGCCTCTAACTGTTCAATCGTCTTGGGCCTTCTTTGTCGCACCTTCCTCTTTATGATGCGCCAAATGTTCTCTATAGGTGAAAGATCTGGACTGCAGACTGGCCATTTCAGTACCTGGATCCTTCTCCTACGCAGCCATGATGTTGTGATTGATGCAGAATGTGGTCTGGCATTATCTTGTTGAAAAATGCAGGGTCTTCCCTGAAAGAGATGACGTCTGGATGGGAGCATATGTTGTTCTAGAACCTGAATATATTTTTCTGCATTGATGGTGCCTTTCCAGACATACAAGCTGCCAATGCCACACGCACTCATGCAACCCCATACCATCAGAGATGCAGGCTTCTGAACTGAGCGTTGATAACAACTTGGGTTGTCCTTGTTCTCTTTGGTCCGGATGACATGGCGTCCCAGATTTCCAAAAAGAACTTTGAATCGTTACTCGTCTGACCACAGAACAGTCTTCCATTTTGCCACACTCCATTTTAAATGATCCCTGGCCCAGTGACAACACCTGAGCTTGTGGATCTTGCTTAGAAATGGCTTCTTCTTTGCACTGTAGAGTTTCAGCTGGCAACGGCGGATGGCACGGTGAATTGTGTTCACTGACAATGGTTTCTGGAAGTATTCCTGAGCCCAGTCTGTGATTTCCTTTACAGTAGCATTCCTGGTTGTGGTGCAGTGTCGTTTAAGGGCCCGGAGATCACGGGCATCCAGTATGGTTTTACGGCCTTGACCCTTACGCACAGAGATTGTTCCAGATTCTTCGAATCTTCGGATGATGTTATGCACAGTTGATGATGCTAGATGCAAAGTCTTTGCAATTTTTCGCTGGGTAACACCTTTCTAATATTGCTCCACTATCTTTCTACGCAACATTGTGGGAATTGGTGATCCTCTACCCATCTTGGCTTCTGAGAGACACTGCCACTCTGAGAAGCTCTTTTTATACCCAATCATGTTGGCAATTGACCTAATTAGTGTTAATTGGTCTTCCAGCTCTTCGTTATGCTCAAATTTACTTTTTCCAGGCTCTTATTGCTACTTGTCCCAACTTTTTTGGGATTTGTTGACACCATGAAATTTTGAATCAACATATTTTTCCTTTAAAATGATACATTTACTCGGATTAAACGTTTGATCTGTCATCTACGTTCTATTACAAATAAAATCTTGACATTTGCCATCTCCACATCATTGCATTCAGTTTTTATTCACAATTTGTTTAGTTTCCCAACTTTTCTGGAATCGGGTTTGTATATATATATATATGTATGTGTGTGTGTGTGTGTGTATATGTATGTGTATATATATATAGATATGTGTATATGTAGATATGTATATATGTAAATATGTTTATATGTGTGTGTGTCTCTGTGTGTGTGTGTGTGTGTGTGTATATATATATATATATATATATATATATATATATATGACAGCAACACTCATAGCAGTGACAAAACAATTACATTGACAATCATGTTACGTTATTTTTAAAATGTTTCCTTTTCTTTAGAAAAGAAGTCATAACTTCTTTAACACACTACCTCTCCACTGCGAAGCGCGGGTATTTTGCTAGTATATAATATATAGCCAAAACATTCAGCAGTAAGGGTTGTTACAGTTAGCTCCATAAATATTTGGACAGAGACAACTTTTTTCTCATTTTGGTTCTGTACATTACCACAATGAATTTTAAATAAAACAACTCGGATGCAGTTGAAGTGCAGACTTTCAGCTTTAATTCAGTGGGTTGAACAAAAAGATTGCATAAAAATCTGAGGCAACTAAAGCATTTTTTAACACAATCCCTTCATTTCAGGGGCTCAAAAGTAATTGGACGATTGACTCAAAGGCTATTTCATGGTCAGGTGTGGGCAAGTCTGTCGTTATGTCATTATCAATTAAGCAGATAAAAGGCCTGGAGTTGATTTGAGGTCTGGTGCTTGCATGTGGAAGATTTTGCTGTGAACAGACAACATGCGGTCAAAGGAGCTCTCCATGCAGGTGAAAGAAGCCATCCTTAAGCTGCAAAAACAGAAAAAACCCATCCGAGAAATTGTTACAATATTACAAGTGGCAAAATCTACAGTTTGGTACATCCTGAGAAAGAAAGCAAGCACTGGTGAACTCAGCAACAGAAAAAGACCTGGACGTCCATGGAAAACAACAGTGGTGGATGATCGTAGAATCATTTACATGGTGAAGAGAAACCCCTTCACAACAGCCAACCAAGTGAACAACACTCTCCAGGGGGTTGGCGTATCGATATCCAAGTCTACCATAAAGAGAAGACTGCATGAAAGTAAATACAGAGGGTGCACTGCAAGGTGCAAGCCACTCATAAGCCTCAAGAATAGAAAGGCTAGATTGGACTTTGCTAAAGAACATCTAAAAAAGCCAGCACAGTTCTGGAAAAACATTCTTTGGACAGATGAAACCAAGATGAACCTCCACCAGAATGATGGCAAGAAAAAAGTATGGAGAAGGCGTGGAACAGCTCATTATCCAAAGCATACCACATCATCTGTAAAACACAGTGGAGTCAGGCAGTGTGATGGCTTGGGTGTGCATGGCTGCCAGTGGCACTGGGACACTAGTGTTTATTGATGATGTGACACAGGACAGAAGCAGCCGAATGAATTCTGAGGTGTTCAGAGACATACTGTCTGCTCAAATCCAGCTAAGTGCAGTCAAATTGATTGGGCGGCGTTTCATGATACAGATGGACAATGACCCAAAACATACAGCCAAAGCAACCCAGGAGTTTATTAAAGCAAAGAAATGGAAAATTCTTGAATAGCCAAGTCAGTCACCTGATCTTAACCCAATTGAGCATGCATTTCATTTGTTGAAGACTAAACTTCAGACAGAAAGGCCTACAAACAAACAGCAACTGAAAGCCACTGCAGTAAAGGCCTGGCAGAGCATTAAAAAGGAGGAAACCCAGCATCTGGTGATGTCCATGAGTTCAATACTTCAGGCTGCCATTGCCAGCAAAGGGTTGTCAACCAAGTATTAGAAATGAACATTTTATTTCCAGTTATCTAATTTGTCCAATTACTTTTGAGCCCCTGAAATGAAGGGCTTGTGTTAAAAAAATGCTTTAGTTGCCTCACATTTTTATGAAATCTTTTTGTTCAACCCACTGAATTTAAGCTGAAAGTCAACTGCATCTGAGTTGTTTCATTTAAAATTCATTGTGGTAATATACAGAACTAAAATTAGAAAAAAGTTGTCTCTGTCCAAATATTTATGGACCTAACTGTACACATTTAAAACCTTAGAAGCACATTACTCCTACATTTCAGAAATTACAATGGCTACCTGTCCTTTTACACATTCAATATAAACTTCTCCTCTTAATTTTTATGGCTATTCATGGTCTGGTCCCTACGTATGTGTTTTCTTTATTGAATCCATATTTGATTTTGTCTTTGGTCACAGGGGTGGGCTTTGTGAAAGCTGATAACCAATTGACACCCATTTGGAAATATAATGCATAGAAGGCAATGATGAGGAATAAGGAACGCAGGGGACCTCACAACAGAAGAGAAGCTCATCTGTCTGATGTCTTATGTTTAATGTCCCAAGACAGAATGTAAAAAGAGAAAAAAAGGACCGAGATTAATGCCGTTAACTCTTTGTGCAACACCTGCTCCATCAGGCAGCATGTCAGTGACTGCCAACAAAAGGAGAGAAAAAGACTGTGCTAGAAGATCAGCACTTAGCTGGTAAATGTGACATGGGCAGTGATTTTCAGTCATTTAAATCGACATGGTCTGGCAAGAAAGTCAGAGGCTGTAGTCAGTAAATCTGACAAACGCCATGACTAGAGGTCATCTGTTGTGACACTGGCTGAAGCTGGCAGAAGAACTGTAAATCTTTCTCTGCTCAGCAGCATATCTTTAAAAGTCGAACCACTCAAACTGTGATTTTACTTGATAGGTAGAGTGTAACGAGAAACAGCAAGAAATGTGTTAACCAAACAACTGCAAAAACAACAGTGTGTAGTAATCCAAACATTTGTTTGCTTGTTGTCAATAGGTTCTTTACAATAGTAAAAAAAATACATAAAAATGTACTGTAAATTTCTTATTAATGTACCTAATATGTTTAAGAGACTGGCAATTTTTAACTTTTTACCCATGGAAATTTAAAAATGCATGATACATTAAACATATTGAGTGCCTGCAATATGTAATTGGTTATAAAAATGCTTCTGAGTTAAACCCACATGATGCCCACCATCAAGCATACATGCAACTTAAAGAGAAAAAAATAAGCAATCAGCAGAGAGCTCCTTCTTCTCCACCAAAGACAGTAACCCAATCAAATACTGTGTGACACATTAGATTATGAGATTTTTAATAGTTTCCTGATGTGGAATAATAAAGTATTGTGCTTCTTTTAAGGCTTTACCTGAATGCATCTAGGGAGCACAACGTTCACCAAGAGCTCAGATATTTTAATGTAGTTGTTCAGTCAATGATAATATCACATACATTTACCAAATACAAGATCATTACTGCCTTACTTAATTTATTTACCAAAGTGACTACTTCAAAATGGGAACATACTTATTGAGGCCAGTTATGAAATCGATGGTTTAGGAAAATTAGATATTCAAAAAGACAATGATAAAAAATACCACTTTGCCTTTGTGTTCACATACAGTCATATGAAAAAGTTTAGGAACCCTTCTTAATTCTTTGTGTTTTTGTTTCTCATTGGCTAAGCTTTCAAAGTAGCAACTTCCTTTTAATATATGACATGCCTTATGGAAACAGTACTATTTCAGCAGTGACATTAAGTTTATTGGATTAACAGAAAATATGCAATATGCATCGTAACAAAATTAGACAGGTGCATAAATTTGGGCACCCCAACAGAGATATGACATCGATACTTAGTGGAGCCTCCTTATGCAAATATAACAGCCTCTAGATGCCTCCTATAGCCTTTGATGAGTGTCTGGATTCTGGATGAAGGTATTTTTTACCATTTTTCCATACAAAATCTCTCCAGTTCACTTCAATTTGATGGCTGCCAAGCATGGACAGCCTGCTTGAAATCATCCCATAGATTTTCGCTGATATTTAAGTCAGGGGACTGTGGTGGCCATTCCAGAACATTGTACTTCTCCCTCTGCATGAATGCCTTTGTAGATTTCAAACTTTGTTTTGGGTCATTGTCTTGTTGGAATATCCAACCCCTGCGTAACTTCAGCTTTGTGACTGATGCTTGAATATTATCCTGAAGAATTTCTTGATATTGGGTTGAATTCATCTGACCCTCATACTTTAACAAGGGCCCCAGTCCCTGATCAGCATGATGGAACCTCCACCAAATTTGACAGTAGGTAGCAGGTGTTTTTCTTGGAATGCGGTGTTCTTCTTCCCCCATGCAAAGCGCTTTTTGTTATGACAAAATAACTCAATTTTTGTCTCGTTGGTCCAAAACAAAATGAATCTGGCTTGTCTAAATGAGCATTTGCATACAACAAGCGACTCTGTTTGTGGTGTGAGTGCAGAAAGGGTTTCTTTCTCATCACCCTGCCATAAAGATGTTCTTTGTGCAAATTGTGCTGAATTGTAGAACGATGTACAGATGCACCATCTGCAGCAAGATGTTCTTGCAGGTCTTTGGAGGTGATCTGTGGGTTGTCTGTAACCATTCTCACAATCCTGCGCATATGCCACTCCTTTAATTTTCTTGGCCTGCCAGACCTGCTGGGTTTAACAGCAACTGTGCCTGTGACCTTCCATTTCCTGATTACATTCCTTACAGTTGAAACTGACAGTTTAAACCTCTGTGATAGCTTTTTGTAGCCTTCCCCTAAACCATGATACTACCAATCTTTGTTTTCAGATCTTTTGAGAGTTGCTTTGAGGATCCCATGCTGTCACTCTTCAGAGGAGAGTCAAAGGGAAGCACAACTTGCAACTGACCACCTTAAATACCTTTTCTCATGACTGGACACACCTTTCTATGAAGTTCAAGGCTTAACGAGCTAATCCAACCAATTTGGTGTTGCAAGTAATCAGTATTGAGCAGTTACATGCATTCAAATCAGCAAAATTACAAGGGTACCCACATTTTTATACCGCAAATTTTTCACATTTGATTTAATTTCATACAACTAAATACTGTTTCACTAAAAATCTTTGTTCCGAAAACACCCCAGTACTCAGATGTTTCTAGGAAATGAAAGATATACCACTGTTATTGTTTTTGTTGAAAGGAGAGTCAATTATTATGCAGGCTGAGAAGGGTTCCCAAAATTTTTCATATGACTGTATATGAATCAATTCTACATAAAGGTATTTCATTTTTTATTTTTTACATTACATGACACCATAAAAAATTAGTCAGGATGCTAAGAACCCACAGTGGCAAACATCTAAAGAAGCTCTGACACACACAGGGGTAGGGCATAGAAAAAGTAACTTTAGCAAACATTAAGCACAAATCATATTACAGGATTTAATTTTGTTGTTTTTTATGACATGAGCAGTAATTCTCTTTTCCACTGATGCTTAAGCATAAATGTTATTGTTAGTAGTTTGTGCTTTTTGTGATAAAAATCAAAATATGTAAATATAAGACTTACCTTTCTGTTGTTGAAAATACAAGTACACCACTACAATAGATGAAACAGACATTAGTTATTGCATTGCCTTATATTATGATCTCAAATCAAAAATTTCATGTCATCAGTTTATCAAACTCTCCTCTTTTAAGTCAGTGGGAAACTGATGTGTTATATTATTTGAAGTTGGAAAAAATCAAATACTCAGTTAGAGGATCTGTACAGACTTTTTTCAAAACATGGCAGGTTCTAATCAGTAATATTTTAAAATAAGTTCATAAAGCACAGAGAATTTATTAATTTAGGTATGTTTACAAGCCTTAAATTGAACGTTATTTGGCTTGCTCTCTCTCTCAGGGGTGGGGATTGATCTGTTCTTAATTCAATTTTTCTTTTTGTAAAAACTTGATTGCTTTGTATGGATTGTAATAAAATTAATAAAAATTTAAAAAAAAAAGTTTCATGTCATCACAATACTGTTTTACAATGTTATTAACTAGAAATTTATTACACTCCTGTCATTGTCCTGTCATTTAGGCCTGTTATGCCTAAAACTGCCTCCGAATGCTTCTTGGTTTAATTTATTTCTATTAAGCATTCAAACACATCTATTGTAAAAGTAAAGAAAAAGTCAGTTCTTTTAATTAATCAGTTTACTGATTCAGCTGTACATCTTGCTAACTTTAAATTATAGTCAGTATGAGTTCTTTATGTCTCAGTAGGTTACAAGATTTATCTTTGCTGTAATTGTGTTAATTGCTCTTGAAAAAGTTTTGTGAATGTGGTGACAATGAAAGGAGCTATACACTGTAGGATATAATAGTCTACATTATATGTTTTTCATTTTTAAGATATGTGAACATATTATTAGAAGATCATAAAACAGTATCAAAAAATAAAGGTGGCATAACAAACATAATACCACATTTACATTTGTAGTCCACTGTATAATTTAAATGAACATAAACACAAATTTCACACGTGATACACCCCTGTGTTTATCACTGCCTCAGATATCTCAACCACCACAAATTAGGATCAGGTGAAAATGATCAGAACATCATTAGGGAGAATCTTATCGGAGTCTGTCTTATTTAATCTGAAGACATTTACTTTGGCTTGCTCATTTTTGTTGAAGTGTGTGTTAATTCCAACACCATTGTAATGAGTAATGAGAGTAGATATACAGGTAATTCCAAATAGTTCAAAAACATATTTGTATAGCCAAAGAGGTGACCTATGGGGACATCATCTGGGGACACAAAAAGAAACTGTGGCTAAACCAAGTAGTGACATATTTATTATTTGCCCTTGTAGTCAATGTAATGCCTGACCTGGAAGAAGAGATATCAGCTAATTCAGTCATTACTTCACAAACAGAATAATGGAGTCAAATAATCATCACTATTCATCTTTTGACGTAAAATATGAGCGACAACCACCATAATGGCTTTGTGCAACATTCAATATTAACTGTGTGCTTACACACCAACAATCAAATAAATGATGATTGCCCACAACCATCTTACTTGGTTCTTTGTGTTTGTTTGTATTTAGTTCCGTTTTAGCAATTCAAATGAGCATACACATACATTAATTAGAAAGGCCCAACTTTTTGGAAAATTCCTGATTGCCTTTTTTTTTTTTATTTTCACTCTCCTATGGGAGATGCTGTTGTCCAGCAGTGTTCACGCATGAGAAATATACTCTTAACATTTTTATTGAAAAAGAATTTTAAAAAATGCTCTAAGTTACTTACAGACATTGCAGATTAAAGAAGCAAATAGCAAAATCCCCAAACAGATTATAATAGCAATCAAGGTTTTTTCCGCACCTGTAGGAAAAAAAATGTAAAGTAACAAAATTAGGAGGTCTGTGTGGAAATCTGCATACCTGCATGGATGAGCACCGTACTGCTCACCAAATCTCCTTAAGTCCATTATAAGCAAGATTGTTTCTACTGACACCGAGACCCAAATATCTACATGAAAACATTCTCAGACCCACTTTGATCCAGTTAAGGTTCATGGGGCAGAGCCTATTCAAGGACCATCAGGCACAGGCAGAAACCAGCCCTGGACGGAGCACCAATCCTTTACAGGCACTGCTCACGTACAACCCCAAATGGGGTCATTTTAGAGTTTTATTTAAGCCAACACACATGTTTTTAAGGCCTTTTCAGGATGTTGGAGGAAAACCAAAGTGCCTGATAAAAAACCCACGAAACAATAACTGAGTTTGGTATATGAAGTTAAAAAAAGTTGACACAATGCCTTTCTGAGTTTATTCTTACATAATTATATGTTATGTGTTCATAGTGTCATTATTATCACACATACAGAGTACAGTGAAACTCTTATTAGCATGGGCTAATCTACATTGTCTTTGTCTGGTGCCATGATTACTAAGGGTAACAACTTCATCTGAAAACTTTAGTCTTCCTTACATTAATAAATCATTATTTATGAGCTTTCATAACATGATCTAGTAAATGTATGTCCTCAGACATACACTTAATGCACTAGAAAATTTAAATAATGAAAACTGTTTCATAAATGCTTACAATTTCAAATTGTAAATCAGCACGTTAGGAAGATATTTAATTAAGTATTGAAAAATAATAAAGTTGCTTGATTTGTTTTGAAATTTTGAATCCCACAAAACAATCATCATATTGTAAATGTTTACTACAATGTGTTATGAAATGAACAACAAATCACATCTTAAATTTACTTTTGTCTAGATAATTATAAAAGTCAATTAGAATTAAATTATCATGAAAATAATTCCAAGTGTCTAAGCATGCAACAGCACCAATGGTGACTCACAGCTTTTTGAGCTTGATTCAATAACCAACTGCAGTGCCCTCACTTCACATCTTTCTTTTGTATCACCACATTTAGTTGGATTCATTGAAAAGCTATAAAGCTGATGTGACAAAGTGTGGGTGTTTTGTGAGTCTCCAATTTTAATCTACTAGTTCAGTATCCAGGCCAGGGTTGGTTCCTGTTTTGTCTCCTACTGCTACCAGAGTAGGGTTTGTCTGCCTGTGACTCTGACCTGGAAAAATGTCAAAGTCTTCAGATTTTTAAGAGATAACTGAATATTGCTTATAATTAAATAATGTATAATATCCAGTATGCTCAGAGGTAGCTCTGCTATTTACTAAAAATAGGAGTGCTGCTACTTTCTGTTGATTTAAGCTTTGCAAAATTAGAGAGGTCATTAAAAAGGCCAGGTTGACCTCAGTGCCAGGCCTAAATAGGCTCACCTATAAGATGTATAAGAACTGCCCTCTAGTGTTGAAGATCTCATGGAAGCTGATAAGGACTGCATGGAAGAACCAGTCCATACCATCGGGTTGGCAGCAGGCCGCAGTTTATCTTTATTCTCAAAGATACAAATTGTACTACCATCAGCCCGTTCAGAAGCCTTGCTTTGTTGAATTCAAACGGTAACATCTTTTTTTCAGTGCTTGCAAGACAGATGTTCACCTTCCTGAGGAGCAACAACTACATTGATTTAAGCTGCCAGAAGGCTGGAATCCGTTTATTTCCGGGATGCAATGAGTGCTCTTCTACTATCTAGGAACAGATACGGCAGGCCAAAAGAGAGAAGGGTGACTTGCATGGGTGTGGCTTGATTTGGCAAATGCATATGGAATTGTGACACACAATTTGATTGAATTTGCTCTACAAATTTTCCACATACCAAGAAGCATTATTAACATTTGTGCCAAATATTTTAGCAACTTCCACACGTGTTTTGCTGTAAGGGGCTGTATGACTGAAAGACAACAACTGGGAGTTGACATTCTATGGGATGTGCCATTTACTGTTTGTAGTTGCCTTGAAGTAATTCTTATTGGAGCTTAACAGGTAGTAAGAGGCATGAAATTACCATCCGGCGACAGACTCCCTATTCTAAGAAGTTACATGGATGACATTACAAGTATCCTCCCATTGCACAACAAGGCTCTTCAAAAGCCTTGATGACCAGACTGCATGGGCAAGGATGATTATCAAGTCATCTAAGTCTCAAAGTCTATTGATCAGGAAAGGCATCAGAAAGGATAGCATTGTGTTTGTGGTAGGTAGTGAAGATATCCCATGGCTGGTAGATCAACCTATCAGAAGACTGGGGAGACAATATACATGAGAGCTGTCAGACAAAAAGGCTGGGAAATTGGTTCAGGAACAGTTAGAAGAAGAGCTTGCAAAGATTGACAGCTGTCAGCTTCCAGGGAAATACAAGGTGTGGTGTTATCAGTACACATTTTCCCAGCTTGTAATGTGGCCACTTGAAGAGAGTGAGGTACCATTAATAGTTGCCAGCAGGATGGATCATAAAGCTAGCTGTTACATCAGGAAATGACATGGTCTTCCCTGTTGCTTCTCCAACACAGGTCTGTTTGGCAGTCAGCCTCAAATATAAATAGAAGAAAACTTGTCTAGTGCTAAAAGTGAAGCATCTAGGGACCACTGGAAGGAAAACAGAAGTGAATGTTGGCACAGGACAGAAGTGCCAACATAAAGAAGTCCTGGGGAAAGTGCAAGACAGCCAAGTAGGACTGGGTGGAGGAGAATCTACACTGATATAGAAAGACTATGGTTGTGGAGGAAGGTTACATGTGTGGAGCACGAGCGCTACCACATAAAGGCAGTGTCCCAGGTCCAGCAGGGAGCATGGACATAATGGGAGGTCAATACAACTAGAGTCGCCAGCTGGGCAGATATCAGATATGCATTTTTTCTTATTGTAATTCATTTTTATTTTATTTATATTGCATATTTGTTTCTCATATTCTTATACAAATAGCATAATTTTGATATTTTGTTAGTGCACTTGGTGAGTAATTTAGGATGACACGAAGAGTCTGTGATAAGACAATACCTACTATAACCTTTTGCTTTTTTATTTCTTGCAAGATATATAACATATATACTAAATACACCAATATGGGACTTCCCCCATAATCATTAAATTATGAATATACTGTACTATGTTCAGCCTTTCTTCTTACTATAGTATAACATGGAAGTAAACATCTTATGCATTTCACGAATGTGGAGAATAAAAATTTGAAAGACACTTTTAAGAAAAATTACTTCCTTTAATTTTGATGTACATGGTCCAAGCCTTGCGTTGTGCTCTTAACTACATATAAGGAATAAAATGTTTGCAAAGTCTTAATCTGATCACTAAACAAATGACAATCAAATGTAGACCCTGTCACACATGTGCGATTAGGAGGCAGTCAAAGAGCATAAAGGTGAGTGAAGCATCGCGAGATAAGGGGTTGTCACGTGGTACTTACCTGAACTTCTTTTCACCAATAGAAATCAAGAAGAAAAATAATCCCCACAACTTCCGGGTTCAAAAATGGACGTGATGACGTCACTTCCGGCCAACCTTGATGACGTCACTTCCAGCACCCACAAATCACCTCACTTCCGGCCCATCAGAATGGCGTTGTTTCCGGTTCCTGCTGCAGCGTCACACCATGCCAACCATTTCCTGTCTCATGTTCTTATTCTGTTATATAACCGCCATTTCATCCCAGTAAATTCATTCATTGTATTTCAAGACTTTGAATCACTTCTTTTTTTCTTATTGTCTGGACGACAATATATGGGGACGGTCCCCAAAACTTTGTTTTGTCTTTGTGACGGATTATTTTCTACCACAACCCATAGTCAGAATTCTTGTCAGAAACTGCATTTTAAAACATTCTTGCTAAAACACTGAACAAAATAATTGTCTGCCTGGCCTAGAAGGTATAATCATGAGAATCTTAAAGCCAAGACAGACAGAAATTTTATAATTTATTTTGTGTTTAATTAAAAATGTAATATTGTTTGAGAGAATGCTCTCTTTCAGTAATTATGAGGAAACTTAGTTCTCTGCTGGTCTCCTACAATAACTGAAGCCAACACAATTTTATGTCTAAAAGTATATTCCTGCTAAAATGGTACTCATTTGGCTTGAAATTGCTAAAAGTTCAAAATGAAGTGTTACCTTTTTCAAGACATTTACCGTGTTGTTCATTCTGCTTCGTTCTATCTTCCATCTCTGCAAAATAATACAACAATCTTTATTTGAATGACCCAATCAATAAAGTTTTGCATATTTTAAATAGCACCCCTTCATAAAATTTTAAATACTTTGATTTATAAAAATTTGATACCTCATTTAGCAACTATTGAAACTATGAGTTATTTTATAAACTTGTGTTTTCTGTCATTATCTTCTATAACGGAGTTTCAGTTGAATATAATTGACAGAGGAAAGGAACTCTACAATTAAAAACGTCCTTAAAAAGAACATTATTGGCAATGAAAACATTTGGACATTCTATGTCAGTTGAACATGTTATTAAACATGCTCTGTATGAATTTTATTTCAAGGTCATTTTGACATTTTAGAAGGTTCTGGCCATCAGGGTATCTCCTTGCATAGTTACCTTTATAAGTTATTGTCTCAATACAATGTTAATAGCCATTCATGTTGTATAATTTGTTTTACTGTGATACCATTTTGTTTTTACATGGGCACCATCATTTTAATTTAGTCATTGCCAGGATGCAGATTCTGGTTGCTGGGCCACATTCTCTGAAAGTTGTCACCGCTCACTGGCATCTGTGATTGGTGTTGTTTTGTTTTCTTAGTGATTAATAGTTTAGGAATTCTTACCAGCAATTATATTATAAACGTTCTTAGCATTTTTCTTTTGGTACCTGATTTTCTTGGTCTTCTGGTTTTTATTTATTTTCACTTTCATCTCCTGATCCATTTTTGGCAGTTTATGTTTATAGGAGGGACATTTGGGTTTAAAAAAGCAGGTGGGCTTTACCGGTGCTGTGACCCTGCTGAAGTGCTAGTCTGCTAGCCATTATAAGATTTTTTTCTCTGCCTTTTACCTTCAATACAGAATCAGATCCTTTTTATTACGATCACAAGATGGATAAACAAGCAAAGCTATTGTTTCAACAATTCTAAACTGGAAAACTCCTTATACTATGAAACAGCTTCAAAGATTTTTAGATTTTGCTCATTAGTTTCATTGTTGCTTTAAGTATTTCAGTAATATAGTTTCTCCAAAAAACTTGTTAGCCAAAAAGTTACAAAAAAAGTTTGGCCTGCTGAAGTCCAGGAATCTTTTCATTTATTAAAACAATTAGTCACCATGGCATGAATGATTTGTCACCCAGATAAAAAAAAATACAGTTTATAGTGTCAGTGAGCACATGCAGTATTAGAGTAGGGGGATATCTTGTCACAAAATGATGTGTAAAATAAACTGCAGCCTTGTACTTTTTATACCAAGAAACTTAGATCTGCAGAACAGAATTCTGACATGGGGAATCTGGAATTAATGGCCATTAATTTGGCATTAGGAGAGTGAAGGCACTCAATTTAATTTGTTACTTTTAATTTTAATGTATACCCATTTAGGAGGTGCTTATACTAGACTAATAAGTCTTTAGCATTGTATTCAGAATCGTTTAAATTGTTTAGTTTTACTTTGACACCTCTGTGTTTTATATATTATGCTAATTTGAGAATTAACACAAGATCTTTGTTGTTATTTTTGTAAGCGCTTACAATACTTTGGCCTTGTTTTCTTATTGCCGTCTTTTCAACTTGTCTTTTAGAAAGGCATTCAGATTCAGGTTGTATTTGCTCAAGTAGTATTTGGTTAAAAGTTCAGGTTTAAGGTTATTGCTTAAGTTTAAACCATGCCATTATTTTTTTAATTCCTTTGTGTTGATTCTACATTATTTTAGTGATTCAGTGTGTATTTATGTCATGATTTAAGTACATATTTTATGATTACATTTTAATGTTAGATGTGATTAATTGCAATTTGTTTTATAAATTCTCACCTCTAATATATATATTGCATTCAATGTAAGATATCGTATTCATTGTGTTTTTGGTTTTTTTTTTATTTGGTTGGGATTGTGTCACCAAGTGTGAAGGCGACATGCAAATAAGAATTTTATTTCAAAATAAAAACTTAAACCTGAAGATGAATTTGAAAACTGTGAAGGTTGGCAACACTACAAAGCTCATTTCCTTTATTAAAAAAAACTACAGATTATCATTGAATACAGTGATGGATTTTAAATGGGAGGCTGGAGACCCAATCTGTAAGATAAGTGGAAAAGGGGGTCTGCTGGGCAACTTCATCATTGCAGTCAATTCAGAAGTTAAATCTCTACAGTTAAGTCATATTTATTTCTATCATTTACTGTTGAGGGTTTTTTCATAAGTGCAGAGAAAACATCTATATTTATATATATTACTATATCAGTCGTATTAGATTTTAAAGAAAACATTAAAGAATAAAACATTGCAAACTAATCTTAAAATCATACAGAAAATTATAAAGAAAATATGAGTTCTTGAAAATGATAATATAGACAGAATACTTAAACTGTGGTAAAACAAGAAAAGCTAGACTGCAGTGTTAGGAAAAGTCTCAGTAAGAGCTCTCATTCCAAGAGATAATTTATGTTCTGAATCTATGGCAATATAAAAGCAGCATAAACAAAAAAAGACAGAAATACCTTAGTGTTCTAGGCTCACCTCGGCCTTGGATTTGCCTCCCAAAAGTACAAAGCAGGTGTGAAGGAGATCCAACAAGAAACTTTGCTCAGCTTTTGTTCGCTTGGGAGTCTTGTGATTTCAGACACCAGCACCACCCTCCAGGAGTATGACATCAGTTAAAAAAAAAAAACATACACGCACTTATTTAAACTGCTCTGCCTTCTACTCTTACAAGCACAACTGGTGTGATGAGAGTAACAAAAGGAAAAAAAATCCTATTGTTCAGTTTTTCTAACTGTAGGACCCATGTTGCATTTGGCAGAGTTGGCAATGTGATATTGTACAGGAGTGCTCAAGGGACTAAGTAAGTATAAATACTTAATATACAGTATATCTTTAAGAGCAGGCTGGATTAGGAGCTAGCAAACATTGTTCCATTATGTGAAACAGGTGACTGATCTAACTGTAATAAATATAAAATAATAAGCTTTATGTAAATTACAAAAAATAAATAGCAACAATTATGGGTTTAGATTATTTTATCATCATTATTTATTTAACAAATGCCTTTATCCAAGGTGACTTACAAAGCAAGTTATAATGCATGCAAAAATGATTAGAAAGTGCAAGAATCGAATGAAACAAAGAACAAGATTGAATAAAAACGAGCAAGAGGGAGTAGAAGTACTTACAATATAATTACAATATAATTATACCTGCCAGTAGACTAAGAGAAAAAAATAGTATTCTAAACTCTTGGTCAGTTCAACAGCAGTTACCATGAAGTAGAAAAACTGAGCATATTTATTAAAAAGACGCATTTTCAAAAGAAGTCTAAACGTGAGTAAACTGGATGCACTTTGAATAGTCAAAGGAAGATCATTCCAATGCTTTGGAGCGAGAATGGAGACGCATTGTCCAGTCTTGGCAAGTCCGGAAAGAAATAGAATAGCAATTTCTTGAAGAGGAAGGCTTCTAGTTGGAGATCATTCTGTTTCAATGATATGCTAGAATTTAACAAAAAGCATTTGTTCTGAGCGGGGCATTCAATATTCACTATATAGATTTTAAGCTTTGGTAAGGTATCATATGAAAGAATAATCGTACATATACTGTATCTAAGGCATTAAGGCTCATACACTAAAAACTGTCACAAGAATGACGAAAAGACATTATAAAGGTTTGGGGCAACCATTTTTATCATATATCCTGGCTGCAACAAAGGTATTTTTCAAGACATGTTTACAAGACAAGAGTCCAAAACAGAACTGATTATTTCAAGTCAAGATGGTGGTTTTAAAGGCTAGGACAGGAAATTACGTCATTGGGGCCGGAAGGTGAAGTGATGTCATCACAGGCAGGGACGGAAGGTGACATCATCAGAGGAGGCACTGGAACACAATAGGATTTAGATAGATAGATAGATAGATAGATAGATAGATAGATAGATAGATAGATAGATAGATAGATAGATAGATAGATAGATAGATAGATAGATAGATACTTTATTAATCCCAAGGGGAAATTCACATAATCCAGCAACAGTACACTGATACAAAGAAACAATATTAAATTAAATAGTAATAAAAATGAAAAAAAATAAAATAAAATTAATGTTAGCATTTACTCCCCCGGGTGGAATTGAAGAGTCGCATAATGTGGGGGAGGAACGATCTCCTCAGTCTGTCAGTGGAGCAGGACAGTGACAAAAGTCTGTCACTGAAGCTACTCCTCTGTCTGGAGATGACACTGTTAAGTGGATGCAGTGGATTATTCATGATTGACAGGAGTTTGCTTAGTGCCCGTCGCTCTGCCACAGATGTTAAACTGTCCAACTTTAATCCTACAATAGAGCCTGCCTTCTTAACAAGTTTGTCCAGGCGTGAGGCATCTTTCATCTTTATGCTGCCACCCCAGCACACCACCGCGTAGAAGAGGGCACTCGCCACAACCGTCTGGTAGAACATCTGCAGCATCTTACTGCAGATGTTGAAGGATGCCAACCTTCTCAGGAAGTATAGTCTGCTCTGACCTTTCTTACATAGAGCATCAGTATTGGCAGTCCAGTCCAATTTGTCATCCAGCTGAACTCCCAGATATTTAAAGGTCTGCACCCTCTGCACACAATCACCTCTAATGATCACAGGGTCCATGAGGGGCCTGGGCCTCCTAAAATCCACTACCAGCTCCTTGGTCTTGCTGGTGTTAAGGTGTAAATGGTTGGAGTTGCACCATTTAACAAAGTCTTTGATTAACTTTCTGTACTCCTCCTCCTGCCCACACCTGATGCAGCCCACAATAGCAGTGTCATCAGAGAACTTTTGCACGTGGCAGGACTCCGAGTCATATTGGAAGTCTGATGTATATAGATTGAACAGGACTGGAGAAAGTACAGTCCCTTGCGGCGCCCCTGTATTGCTGCACACAATGTCAGACCTGCAGTTCCCAAGACGCACATATTGAGGTCTGTCTGTAAGATAGTCCACAATCCATGCCACCAGGTGTGAGTCTACTCCCATCTCAGTCAGCTTGTCTCTAAGGAGCAGAGGTTGGATGGTGTTGAAGGCGCTAGAGAAGTTCAAAAACATAATTCTTACAGCACCACTGCCTCTGTCCAGGTGGGAGAGGGATCGGTGAAGCATATAGATGAGGGCATCCTCCGCTCCCACCTTCTCCAGGTATGCGAACTGCAGAGGGTCGAGGGCGTGGCGGACCTGTGGCCTCAGGTGGTGAAGCAGCAGCCGCTCCATGGTCTTCATCAGATGTGATGTCAGAGCAACAGGCCGGAAGTCATTCAGCTCACTAGAATGTGATACTTTTGGGACAGGAGTGATACAAGATGTTTTCCAAAGCCTTGGAACTCTCCCCTGTTCCAGGCTCAGGTTGAAGATGCGCTGTAGAGGACTCCCCAGTTCCAACGCACAGGCCCTTAGCAATCGTGGTGATACACCATCTGGACCCGCTGCTTTGCTGGCACAAAGTCTTTTCAGCTCTCTGCTCACCTGGGCTGCTGTGGGTGGGGATGTCTCTTCTATGCTGGTATCAGCAAAAGGATGGTTGGAGGATGCAGTACTCCGAGGTGAGAGTGGGTTACTGTGATCAAACCTATTAAAGAAGTTGTTCATTTGGTTTGCTCTCTCCACGTCTGTCTCGATGGCGGCACCCCACTTCGAGCTGCAGCCAGTGATAATCTTCATCCCATCCCACACTTCCTTCATGCTGTTGTTCTGCAACTTCTGCTCCAGCTTTCTCCTGTACTGCTCTTTCGCCGCCCTGAGCTGGACTCGGAGTTCCTTCTGCACGCACTTGAGCTCATGCTCATCACCACCTTTAAAAGCCCTTTTCTTCTGGTTCAAAAGGCCCTTGATGTCACTTGTAACCCATGGCTTGTTGTTAGCATAGCAGCGTACTGTTCTTACTGGAACTACAATGTCCATACAGAAGTTGATGTAATCAGTTGTGCATTCAACAGCCTCTTCAATGTTCTCACTATGTGACCCAAACAATATATCCCAGTCTGTAGTTCCAAAGCAGTCTCTCAGAGCCTGCTCTTTCCCGAGAATGGAATCAAAGGATTAAGAGGGACAGTTAGTGCACCCCACCGAACCCGGTCGGATGTGGAATTGTCATTATTTAGGCCTTAAGTTGACTCCTAATCGCACGTGTGTGATAAGGCAAAGGTATATATGGTTAAATAACATTTTTCTAAAGTTGAAGATGTTCAAAATGGGATCAATGCTGAGAGAAATTGTGCTTTTAAGTTTTATAAATGACCTAAATGAGAAAGTAACCAGAAGTACAGTTTAGTTTACATGAGACTAAACTAGGCAGTCTGGCAAATAGCCCAGAAAACCACAATAGGTCGATGTGGACAGAATTCAGACTTAAGCACATTTGTAGCATATAAGTGCTAATGTAAATAAAGTTTTACAAATAGAAAGTAAACATATTAGTCATCTAATCTGTCTATACTAATAAAAGGCAAAGCCCTCACTGACTGACTGACTGATTGACTGACTGACTGACTGACTCATCACTAATTCTCCAACTTCCCGTGTAGGTAGAAGGCTGAAATTTGGCAGGCTCATTCCTTACAGCTTACTTACAAAAGTTAGGCAGGTTTCATTTTGAAATTCTATGTTTAATGGTCATAACTGAATCCTACTTATGTACATATATATGGCCATAGCCTGCAGCTCGGTCGCAGTTTGAGACGGAGTTGCATCCCTCATCGTCACGCCTCCCACGTAATTTAGTGCCTGCCCATATAAGGGCGTCCGTCAGCAGCAATCCAATAGACACGCTGCCGCTAAATATTAAGGTGTAAAGCTTAAGTTTAAATTAAGTTCATAGACACACTGCCGCTGGCATTTGTCATGCCTAAGACGAATACGATATTCGCAAGATACAAGTTTACTGAGAGGACACAGGGTATAAACGAGACTTTTGATCACTTTGTAACGGAGTTAAAATTGCTGGTGAAGGACTGTGCTTATGCAAACAAAGATGAGATGGTCAGGGATAGAATAGTGTTTGGCACAAACTCAGAAAAAGTGCAAGAGAAACTTTTAAGTGCCGGGTCTGAGCTAACAAATAAAGCCGTGGACATCGCAAGATCGCACAAGATAGCACAACCACAGCTGAGAACCTTCGATGCATGTACTCCGAGCGGCTCACGTGAACTGACTGAACGCAGTACGCAGACAACAAGCAAGAGCTCCAAAGAGCGCTGAACAAAAAACGCATTACACAATTGAGAAGGCAGCAAAAGAATATGAAGCGAGTGACGCATACAAGCATATTCATAAGTGCAGCTACTGCGGAAACAAAGCACACGGTGGAAAAAGTCAATGTCCCGCTAAAGGAAGACAGTGTAAAAAATGTGGTAAATTGAACCACTTCTCTAAAGTTTGCAGGACTGGGAAAGGTAAACCCATGCATGCAGTGTGTGATGTCTCAGATAAAGAGGAAGACGAGCTGTTTATTGATGCAGTAAGAAAGGAACAACCCTCTGAATCTGAACAAGCCTTTGTAGACATGTCAATAGGAAAGCAAAGTGTAAAGCTTAAGTTTAAATTAAGTTTATAGACATGCTCCCGCTAAATATTCGCAGGCAAATCCACAACTTAATACCAGGAATGCCTGTTAAACATCTTAGATTCATGAGTTGGGTAGTGAACACTTCGATGAATGAAACCTGTTATCTTTACAACAGTTGACAAACACGGAATGTAACTTGAACACAACACATCCTCCAAATATGAACCTGATTGAAAGAAATAATGATAATCAAATCCTTGATGACAGCAACACTCATAACAGTCACAAAACAATTACATTGACAATCAGGTTGCGTTATTTTTAAAATGTTTCCTTATTTTTTTCATAACTTCTTTAGCACACTACTTCTCCGCTGCGAAGCGCGGGTATTTTGCTAGTCAATCCTAAAAAGTACACCTTAGGAGGAGGACTAAAGGGATGTTAAGTTGCAAAGCACTTTGCATTGATTACAAGTCAATAGATTGTTATACTCGGGGTATACAACATATGTCTGATACCTTATCGGGGATATTAGGTTCAGTTGTTCTCTCTACATTACATTCAATGTAGCATCACTTCAGAAAGTTAAGAAATGAGTTATTAAACCTATTACAGCATGGTAGGTTTAAACTACTTGTAAACACTTGTATGTGGAAAAACAAACAAGTTGAGACTTTTATGTTTAAACAAACACAGATTAAGAGGTGACATGGAACTAGTATGATAAATGCCTGCCATTATTTCACGTAATTTCTTCAGCAAGAACACAGGAATACTAATTAAAGCTTGTTATAGATAAACTTCATTAAAAAGTTTGTTTTTTTTTTGTTTTGTTTCACAAAGAGAACAACAGATACATTTAATAAGTTACCACACTGTAAGGCAGACAGTAGTACTTTTATTACCTTCAAATTTAGAATAAATGGTATTTTGGACACAGAAGGTAAATTGGGACGGAGTAGCTATGTTGGACTAAATGTCCTACAGTTATCAAAATTTTCTTATTGTTTTAGAAAGGCAAACATGGAAAGGTGAGCTGGCAAATATTATGCATGTAACTGCTCTTTCCACTATCTTAAATTGTACATGAATATCTGGGCAAACCACAGGAACAAACTAACATCTTGTAAATGAAAGAGAAAAATACTTTTTAGTAAAAGAAAAAGTCAAACAAATTACATGAAAATAAACTACTAATTTTGTTACTCTGTATTTTATTTACCAGATGTCAAATGATTTCTTGAATTTGTAATGATTATAAATTTAAATTTGTAAATACGAAAATGTAATGAAAAGTTTATTTTTGCATTTGTGCTTTACCATTCTACTAGCTGTTCTAGCCGACTGCAGATTTACAAAATGCACATTACATGCATAAAATAATAAAAACCAGATCAAATACTTATTACCTCCTCATTGTGACAGAAAGACTGGTATTTTAGTGTTAATTGGCATCAATTGCTTCTGAACTTATTAAGCCCTTTTTTCTAAGAGGTCATGACTGCAAAATTTTACTGTGAAATTAAGTGTAAGATTAAGAGAAATTGAAGTAATTTTGTAGAAAATAACTCAGAGATTATCTCAGTAGTTCAGTAATAATATCAAAATGTTATAGACTGCGTAGAATGCATCACTGAGAGACAAATGAGGGTTTTAGAGACAGGCCCCACTCATTCTGCAATCTCAAAAGACTTTTATTCTTCCAAGTCAAGCACAGATCTCATCGCAAATTGAACATTTGCTCAAATATTATTTGCCCTAGAACAAAAAATTATATAGGACCTTTTTTTGGTTCATCATAAAATGAGCTATTCAGAAAAGAATTGGATTTTTTATACAATCAAACGTTACAGTTATTGAAAGACAAACATAAAATTCTACTTTTTTTCTTCTTCTTTTCCTCCTTCTACTTCTTCTTCTTCTTTCAGCTGCTCCTGTTAGGGGTCGCCACAGCAGATCATCTTCTTCCATATCTTTCTGTCCTCTGCATCTTGCTCTGTCACACCCATCACCTGCATGTCTTTTCTTACCACATAAACCATAAACCTTCTCTTAGGCCTTCCTCTTTTCCTCTTCCCTGACAGCTCTATCCTTAATATTCTTCTCCCAATATACCCAGCATCTCTCCTCTGCACATGTCCAAACCAATGCAATCACACCTCTCTGACTTCATCTCCCAATCATCCAACTTGAGCTGACCCTCTAACGTAATCATTCCTAATTATGTCCATCCTCATCACAACTAATGCAAATCCTAACATCTTTAACTCTGCCACCTCCAGTTCTGTCTTCTGTTTTTTGGTTAATGCTGCCCTCTTCAACCCATATAACATAGCTGGTCTCACTACCGTCCTGTAGACCTTCCCTTTCACTCTTGCTGGTACTTGTCTGTCACAGATTACTCCTGACACTCTTCTCCACCCATTCCACCCTTTTTCACCTCTCTTCCACAATCCCCATTACTCTGTACTGTTGATCCCAATTATTTAAATTCATCCACCTTCGCCAACTCTACTCCCTGCATCCTCACCATTCCACTGACCTCCCTCTCATTTACACACATGTATTCTGTCTTGTTCCTACTGACCTTCATTCCTCTCCTCTCTAGAGCATATCTCCACCTCTCCAGGGTCTCCTCAACCTGCTCCCTACTATTACTACAGATCACAATGTCATCAGCAAATATCATAGTCCAAAGGGATTCCTGTCTAATCTCATCTCTCAGCCTGTCCATCACCATTGCAAATATGAAAGGGCTCAGAACTGATCCCTGATGTAATCCCACTTACACCTTGAATGCATCCATCATTCCTACAGCAGACCTCACCACTGTCACACATCTCTCATACTTAATCCTATACCACTCTTACATACTTCTCTGCCACTCCCGACTTCCTCATAGAATATCACAACTCCTCTCTACTAACCCTCTCTTATGCTTTCTCTAAGTTCACAAAGACACAATGCAGCTCCTTCTGTCCTACTTTATAATTCTCCATCAACCCCATCAGAGCTAACATCTCATCTGTAGTGCTCTTTTTCAGCATGTATGTTTAAGTGAAGAGTATAGTCTAAACTGACACACAAATACAAGCCCACAACCACTTACCCATAATTTCTACTTTCAAAAATCAATAAAATCCTATTTTTTCAAGGATTTTCTTTATTAATAACAATGCAACAATATCATTGGTGCCAGATGGTGTGTGAACATTTGTGGCACACATGTTAAACTTTTCTGTTTGTTAGTGGGACAGAAGATTATGGTGTGAGTAGGTGACCAGTGCTTAGTATGTATTTTGAGGAAGAGGTCTGAAGAATGAGTAAATTGTGGACATCTGTAGCACCCCACAAATACCTTTGTAAAAATATGGTTTAATTTTAATTATCTGTTAGTATAATATGAATGATGAACATTTCTTCTTAGCTGTTGCTTTCTTCAATGTTCCACAACAGAAACAAATCCCTTTAAATGATACAATAGCATTTTGTGCTGAATTATTAAATAAATGGAAGTGGCAAACTTAAGGTTATCTGAAATGTTCTTACCAACAGTGAGACGAAAATACAAACCGCTTAGAAGCACCTCATGTAGACCACCTCCTGCTTTCCATCTTTTTTTCTGCCTCCCCAGCAACACAACCATATGAAAAAGATATAAACTGTGACTATAGTTGCACTTCCACTTTTCATTTTCTGCCACTTGCATTTTGGGCCACTACATATATAGCTAATTTACACAAACATTTAAAGAAATAGTTCCGCTTAATTACTTGTAGGTAACTTTTAGGAGAAGAACTCCATATTCTGTATGTATTTGGTTTAAAAGACCCCATATCACAAAACATAATCACAAACACAACTTTGAATGATAGCTTGGCGAGCTCTGTAAGCCCTGCTGTTTCATTGAAGGACATACATGGCAGATTGACCAATAATATCCACTGGCAGGATGACGCCCGACCTCTTGCTGTATCCAAACAGTGCCATCTTTCACCTTTACACCTGGTGCAGCTGTGTTGTTCTTATGTGTGAGTGGACATTTCTTGCGGGGAGGGCTTCTGTTCTCTTTCTCCAATGTAGAACACTCGTCCTCATCTGAGTTCACCAACAGCAGTGTCAGATTGGGGGGAGAGTGAATGCAACTGAGAGAAAAAAACTGAATAAAAAAAAAAAACGCTACCCTTTACAAGTACCATACATTTACACTGGCTGTTACAGACTCAAATCAAATGAATGTTTTTATTGTATGACAGTAACAATAAGAATAGCTCACTAACCTGATTTCTTTTTCTGCAGTTATATTCTTGAATAAAAGCGCACTTGCTTTGTTATACGTATACCTTATGTGAAAGTGTTTATTTGATATCTGGACTCCCGTCTTCACACATTATACACTTCATGCCAAAATGTTGTTGTTAGTATTATAACATGCAAAAACTTTCTGTTTTAGCTATGTGTTTAACATTTCTTGCATTTCCTGTCATCCTACATTTACATACTGTAGATCATTGATGACACGGAACACACATGAAATGCATGTCTTCCAAATAACAATATATGATTTACCCTAAACAACTCCCGGCACCTCACACCAAGATAGAAACGACTTGAGCTGAGAGAACTTTTTTGCCCTTTCTGCAGTGGTGGGGGGACTGGATAGCAGTCTGTTTGCTGATTTTGCTGATTGACACATTTACAACACAAAAGGACATGCAAAGGAATTTAACGTGGCGCGGGGTTACAAGTTTTTTCTTAGGCTTCTGAGATTCTAGTGTTAAATTGTTTTAGTGCTTGCCTTATCTTATTAACCAGGGTCAGTTCAGTTGGAGGTTTGCTTGTTAGCGCACACATGCAGTCTTAATGAGCGAGCAATTACTGTGTCAAGTTATGCTAATTAATGGGCTTCAGTGGCAGTGAGAGGTAAGTGCTTGGGGAGAAGAAAAAAGAAAGGGAAAAAAGGAAAGGCAAGAAAAACAATTTTTACAGGGAAAAATTATGAATTGAAAAGGAGAATGAGATGTTGATGAGGAAACAGCCAAGAAGAGGAGAGATAAAGAAAGGGTCCAAAAGAGTTGGATCTCCTTTAGAGTGGCATGCCTTTCAAGTGATCAGGGTCAAACCTGCTCCGCTACAGTTAGGAGCAGGGGAGACCGCAGACAAGGGAGAGCTCTCTGCAGGTACTGACTAGAGGTGGCTGAGGGAGTGAAAGCCCAGGAGTCCGAGTTCAGTGATGGAAGAAGGTGAGTGTGCTGATGGTGAGCAGAGGAGACATAATGACTTCTAAGAGAAACTGTGGGCTTGAGTATCTGTGGCAATATGGTATAAAGATTGAGTGGATGGTGTGACCAAAGAGTCGCTGACATATAGTCTATCATGTGACGATGGAGATGATGGGGCACCATTCACAAACAAAGTGCCAAGGCATGTTGCTGTAAAGATATATGTTTATTGCACTCCAGATAACACTGATTGCCATGGACTGATTAATGACTTGCCAATTTTACTCAGTGACAAATGCTTTGGCACCTTAAACTCTGTTGTTGTTTCCTCTCTTGCTGTAGTCAATCCTTGGTTATAAACTACTAGATGTCCAGACAGGAGTGATACCCAAGGCTGCGGGCATCGAGGTGTCACAATATGGAGACCAAGGTTTCATTAGTATTTTATATAGCTTAAGTATAAACTTCCTTGACTGGTACTTCACCTGTTAACCTCCTTGATCACTTCTGTATACTATCTTGATGTGGACAGTGATGAGTAAACTGAAACTCCTAGAGCATTCTCAGAAGACTTCTTACAAATCATCTGGCATGTTGTCCAAGTATATATATATTACTAAAATCACCAAGGCGACAGTAAATGGCACCTGAATCTCTTTGTTCTTGTTAATGATTCATCAGCTTGGCATCCTGTGTCACAAACATGCACTTGGGAGACAACTTGAGGGCATATCTAATGGTAATTCTACCTCGGGTCAAGGGTTGTTGCTGTTGCCTAATGCCTCTCCACCTGTCTTCCTTTCAAATCAGATGGGCAGATGAACCAGTGACGTCACTTCCAGCTCACAGTCCCCCTGGCGTTGCCTCTTCTGGTCTGGCTTATTTTAAAACGGCTCTACCACCATTTTGGGCCAGTCTGTTATTTGACCCCAGTTTAAAATGACCTTCATGGGCACTTCTGAATAATGATGTTAAGATACTCTACAAATTCCTAGCTAGAAGGATTGAGAAAGTGCTTCCTTCGATAATATCACAAGACCAAACAGGATTTATTAAAGGCAGACATTTAGCTTCCAATCCTGTTTAATGTAATATATTCACCAACAAATTCTAACACCACAGAGATTTTATAATCATTGGATGCAGAAAAATCACTTGATATGGTTGAATGGAACTACCTTTTCACTATATTGGAGAAATTTGGGTTTGGCCTGAACATTTGTGCATGGATCAGACTACTGTATACGAATCCAGAAGCTTCAGTTTATTTTAACAACATTAATTCAGACTATTTTAAACTACAATGTGGTACCAGACAAGCATACCCCTTGTCACCACTGCTTTTTGCAATCGCCATTGAGCCACTGGCAGTTTACTGTCGAAATGTTTATTAGAGAAGGACTAGACTAGAAATTTTCTCTATATGCGATGATATGGTACTGTATATATTAGATCCACAAAATACTGTGCCTGCAGTCCTAACAGCACTAACAGAATTTCAAAAGATTTCTGGTCTTAGAATTAATTTAAATAAAAGTGTGCTCTTTCCAGTTAATTTTCAAACACACAATATTAGATTGGACACTTTCCCTTTTATCATTGCAGATAAGTTTAAATACTTAGGGATACACATCACAAGTAAACATAAAGCTCTTTATCAACAAAATTTTGCCAACTGTATGGAAAAAATTAAGCAAGACTTGCACAGATGGTCAACCCTTTATCTCACTTTAGCTGGAAGAATTAACATTGCTAAGATGAATATCCTTCCTAAACTTCTTTTTTATTTCAAAACATACCAATATACTCTACATCAATAACTCATTTTAAAGAATTTAGATTCAACCATAACCTCATTTATTTGGAATTCAAACATCCACATATCCAAAGGGTGACCCTACAAAGACCTAAGGCAGAAGGTGGCATGGCTCTACCAAACTTTCAATTTTATTACTGGGCTGCAAATATACAAGCTATAAAAACCTGGACATGGACAGAAATAGATGAACATACATAGGCTTGGTCCGCAGTACTTCTTTATTTTCCTTGCTTTATACCCCAATAAGTACAAGTCGTCGCCAATATATTAACAACCCAATTGTGCTTCACTCACTCAGAATATGGAACCAATGCAGGAAGTATTTTAAGAAGAGAAGTTTTTATCTGTGGCACCTCTGCACAAGAACCACCTTTTCCCACCTTCTCAAACATACACAATTTTTAATGTCTGGAAAATATTTGGGATTAAATCACTTAGAGATCTGTACATCGACAATGTCTTTGCATCCTACAAACAATTACATTCCAAATTTAACTTTCCAGCAACACATTTCTTTCACTACCTTTAAATTAGAAATGTTGTTAAACCAAACCTGCCCAATTTTCCTCACCTCCCACTCTCGGAAAAAATATCGATCAGTCTTGAGGACTCAGTATCTCCGTAATATATAAAATCATTTTACAGTCCCTCCTTTTCAAAGATCCAAGAGTACAGTGGGAAAAGGATCTTTCACTCAACATCTCAGAAAAAGAGTGGAAGGTAGCAATGCACAGAATTCACTTGAGCTCCATATGCACAAACCTGTTTGAAACTGGAAAAAATCAAATTCTCACTTAGAGAATCTGTACCAAACTTTTTCAAAACCTGGCAGGATCTAATCAATAATATTTTAGAATACGTATTATAATTGAGGAAGTACATTCTCTTCACTCTCCTTTTTTACTTTTATATTTTATACTGTTTATATTTAATTATTTATTAATTTATCTATTCACTTATTTCTACTAGCTTAAAGTTTTACTCTGCTGGCCTAGTTCTCTTGCTCATGGGTGGAGGTTGATTTGTTTTGAACCAAGTCTTGTAAAAACTTGACTTATTTGTATAGAATGTTATTGGATTTTAATAAAATCAATAAAATCCAAAAAAAAAAAGAAATAACCTTCATTATATGTGCAATTCTTGTTATTTATTTTTTTCCATCAATTACATGGAGTGAGTCTATGAGGTGCCCCGATACTTCATCTTGTTTTGTCTCATATTTTACACCTTATAATGCATCTATACTGACCTACCCCCAATAGCCATAGATAGCATAACAGCCTGAATGAAAATATAATCAAAAAAACTGACTGTTCAGTCTTGCTTTTGCATACATTTTCAGGTTTGCAGTGTTTGTGCATTGCAGTGTTTTAAAACTTGGAATACAAGGTACATAGCCATAAACAATTTGACATTCACTGGACTTTTCAGTGCTGGGCTTCTTCACTCACTGCCAGCTTACTCAGTCCACAATGTGCCATCTCATGTGTTCTCCTTTCCCCAGGTCAAATTGATGCTGGCTGTGTACTTTGGTTTTTTTTGTTATTCACCTTCACCTCTCTCTCTCTCATTTCTCCTAGGGCACGAAGCAGAAAATGGCCGACAGTGGGGTAACTCGCGTTGAAATTGTAGTTGAAGAACTCCAGGCATTTGATGAAAGATTCAGAAACTCCTGTCCCGGCGGAGATACCTTAGAAATCTGAAGGCCCGGCTGTTGGATAAACCGTCCTTGCCATCTGGAACCGGCGAAACATCAACCCCGCGTTGTGCCGACCTCACCCCCGCGTCTCGTAGGAGCGACGCCACTGATGACCTTGGTGGATTTCAGCTATGCAGGCGGGGGTTCAAGGCCACAGCACCTCCATCGGCACAGACGAGCATTTTATCTCAGAACCGGTTTGACCCTCGCGTCCCCATTTCGCCTTCAGCACCTGGTGATGTATTAGTGGTAGGTGATTCCATCGTTAGAAACCTTAATGTCGCATGCCCTAATGCAAAATCGTTTGTTTCTTGTTTTCCCGGTGCTCGTGTCCGAGATGTAATGAAACGTGCGCCAGCAGTCTACAAGAAACACAAGGAGAGGGCAGTTGGAGCAATCGTCTTGCATGCCGGCGTAAACGATATAAGGCACCGACAATCAGAAATCCTGAAGGCTGATTTCGCAGCTTTGATTAAAGACACGAAGGAGAGGACCCCATCGGCAAAGATCTTCGTTTGGTCCACTACCTCTCGTCAGACGATCCAACGAGTACTACAGTCGTCTGCTAGGGTTGAACAACTGGCTACAGGGTTTCTGCAAGAAGAAGGATGTTTCATCAACAATTGGAATCTCTTTTGGAAAGGCGCGTCTCTTCAAGCGTGATGGCCTGCATCCAACAGTTTGCGCCGGGTCCTCTCCGAAAACATATCGAAGGTAATTCGGTTTTCTTGACTATCTATCTCTGCTCTTAACCCCTTCCGAAATAATACTGTTGTGCCAGGACATGATGAATGTTTAATAGAGTCTTCCGTTAAAGTGCACACCATTAATACTGTAATAAGCAATCTCAATGCACGTAGAAAACCTAGGAAATACGGCATAAACTCCAATAATCTAATTAAAATCACTATTTTAGAGGAACAATGTATTAAAACTATAAAAACAGATCACAGATTAAACAAAAAATACACACAGAGCGGCTAATAATAATAATTTAGTTCCTATTCCAAATATCAATAACGCACATAGTACTCATCTCTGCACCTCGAAACATTAAATATGGCACTATTAAATGTTAGAGCTTTAACTAACAAAACGTTTTTATCAACGATCTTATTAGTGATAAAAATAGATCTTATTGCACTAAATGAAACATGGCTTAATTCAGATGCGCGCAGTTTTAATCGAATCTGCGCCTCCGGATTACAGTTTTACTCATGCTGACCGCCAGGGAAAAAGGGGGGGCGGATTGGCTAACATTTACTCGAGCGATTAAAATGTAAAGATGTCAGTTTTGGTAAGTTCAAGTCCTTTGAGTATCTCGCCGTTGTTATTCATGGAGATTCTCAAGTTCTAGTACTATCCGTGTATAGACCTCCTAAATATAACGCGTCTTTTTTGAGGAATTCTCTGACTTAATGTCAATTTTAATTACTAACTATGACACACTCCTAATAGTTGGCGACTTTAATTTTCATATAGATAATCAGTGTGATCTAAAAGTAAAAGAATTTATGAACCTCCTGGATTCTTTTGATTTGAGACAACTCATAAATCAGCCTACACATAAAGCAGGTCATACATTAGACTTAGTGATTACTAAAGGACTGAAAGTTGATATAAAACAGATCATTGATATTGGTCTATCAGACCATTTTCTTCTACTTTTAATATAGAAATAATGATAAAAAACACTCATGAGAAGCATATTGTTAAAAAACGCTTCTTTGACTCGGCAGCAGCTTTAAAACTTACAAACATTTTAAGCAATCAGTCCGTTTATAGTGCCAGCTATAATAGCGAGGATAATGTAAATAGTAAGGTGGAAAGATTTAATTCTAAAGTGAGAGCTGCTGTTGACATAGTTGCACCTGAAAAGACAGTGAAAAAATCTTCTAGCATTGTATACCATGGAAGACCCAAAGAGTGTCTGATTTAAAGAGAACATGCCGTAGAGCTGAGCGTCAATGGAGGAAGACTAAACTTACTATCCACCATGAAATATTAAAAGTCAAAATAACAGAATACAATAACACTGCCCGTCTTGAGAGACGCTGCTATTTCTCAAGATTATAAATAACAATGCTAGTAATCCCAGAGTCTTATTTTCTACAATTGATCGCCTACTAAACCCAGGTAGCTCAAAGGAATGCCTCCTAAGTGCTTCCAGTGAAACCTGTGAGGCTGTCGCTGTATTTTCAATCAAAAATTAATGATATTAGAAATAACATAGTATATCCCCCCAACACTAAGGATCCTCCTAAACCCCAGCATCCTGTTATAAACAAATTAAACTCTTTCACTAGGATAGATTTACCTGATTTACAAAAATAATATCTCAATTAAAACCCTCCACCTGCGTCCTTGACCCGATACCAACAAGGTTTTTCAAAGAAGTATCAGGCGTGCTAATTGATAATGTTCTTGACATAGTAAATTCGTCACTAGATACTGGGGTCTTCCCAGACTGTCTTAAGACTGCTGTAGTTAAACCCCTACTTAAGAAACATAATCTTGACCCTCGCTCTTGAAAATTTTAGACCCATCTCTAACCTGCCTTCTTAAGTAAAGTTCTAGAGAAGGCAGTCATTATGCAGTTAAATGACCACCTAAATAAACATGCTATTCTTGATAAATTTCAGTCAGGTTTTAGAACAAATCACAGCACAGAAACTGCACTCGTTAAAGTAGTAAATGACTTGCGGTAAATGCAGACAGAGGCCATTTATCTGTTCTCATCCTCTTAGATCTGAGTGCTGCATTTGACACCATTGATCACAACATTCTTAGAAATCGCCTTAGTCAATGGGTGGGCCTCTCTGGCAGTGTCTTAAATTGGTTTGAATCCTACCTGACAGGGAGAAAATTTTTGTTAGTTGTGGGAATTACAACTCAAGACACATGATATCCAATATGGTGTTCCACAAGGCTCTATCCTGGGTCCGCTGTTATTCTCAATCTACATGCTTCCGTTAGGTCAGATTATCTCAGGGCACAACGTGAGCTACCACAGCTATGCTGATGACACACAGCTGTACTTATCAATAGCACCTGATGACCCGATTCTATTGATTCACTAACACAATGTCTGACTTGTATCTCAGAATGGATGAATAGTAATTTTCTCAAGTTAAATAAAGAGAAAACTGAAATTTTAGTGATCAGCAATAATGGATACAATGAGGCTATTAGAAATAAACTGGATACATTAGGATTAAAAGTCAAGACGGAGGTAAAAAGCTTAGGGGTGATTGTTGACTGTAATCTGAATTTTAAATCACATATTAATCAGATCATTAGGACAGCATTTTTCACTTAAGAAACATAAGTAAAGTTAGACCTCTTATATCACTGAAAGATGCTGAGAAATTAGTTCACGCGTTTGTTTTCAGTCGACTAGATTACTGTAACGCACTCCTCTCAGGACTACCCAAAAAGATATAAATCGTTTGCAACTAGTGCAGAATGCAGCTGCTAGAATCCTAACTAGGAAAAGAAAATCAGAACACATCACTCCAGTTTTGATGTCACTACACTGGTTACCTGTGTCATTCAGGATTGACTTTAAAATTCTGCTTATGGTTTATAAAGCCTTAAATAATCTCGCCCATCTTATATATCGGAATGTCTGACACCTTATATTCCAAATCGTAACCTCAGATCCTCAAATGAGTGTCTCCTTAGAATTCCAAGAACAAAACTTAAAAGAAGTGGTGAGGCCGCCTTCTGCTGCTATGCACCTAAAATCTGGAATAGCCTGCCAATAGGAATTCGCCAGGCTAATACAGTGGAGCACTTTAAAACACTGCTGAAAACACATTACTTTAACATGGCCTTTTATAACTTCATTTTAATTAATTTAACTTAATCCTGATACTCTGTATGTTCAATTCATCATAATAACTATTCATGGTGGCTCTAAAATACGTACTGATCCCTACTCTCTTTTCTGTTTCTTTTTCTGGTTTCTTTGTGGTGGTGGCCTGCGCTACCTCCACCTACTCAAAGCTTCATGATGCTCCAACAATGATGGACGGATTAAAAGGCAGAAGTCTACGTGACCATCTTCATCATCAAGCCCTTCCGTGAGAACCCTAAATCCAAAGAGGACTGTTTCATTTATGTTAGGTAGAATGCCCAGAGGGACTGGGGGTCTCATGGTCTGGAATCCCTACAGACTTTATTTTTTCTCCAGCCGTCTGGAGTTTTTTTATTTTTTCTGTCCCCCCTGGCCATTGAACCTTACTCTTATTCGATGTTAATGTTGATTTATGTTTGTTTTTTATTGTGTCTTTCATTTTTCTATTCTTTAATATGTAAAGCACTTTGAGCTACTGTTTGTATGAAAATGTGCTATATAAATAAATGTTGTTGTTGTTGTTACTTTGTATACTGACAGCTTTGCTGTATCCCAAGTGTATGAAGTATGAAAACATAACATGTGAGGTAGGACATTGTGGATGGAGCATGCTGCGTGTAAACAGCACAACGATGGAAGGAAACAACATTCATTTTTATATCACAATTTCAAACACAGGATGTAACCCAAAGTGATTTACAAGATGTCAAAAGAATTTTTACAAGAAAAGAAAATCCAATTGCTATTAGGTAAGAATAGCAATGAACAAGTAATATACAAAAAATAAATAATACACACATAAGACAGACATA